>NC_139596.1:1081352-1133852 GCF_946808225.1 Silurus aristotelis | reverse complement strand
AAAATATATTGTAAATTATAGAAGTATAGGGATCACAGGATTTTTTTATTTCATACAGTAAATAACTAAGAATACTGTACTCATGGAAAACCTAAGGTGTGTTACAGTATATGTAACAGTAAGTCCACAGTATTACTTTACTATACAGTACATTACATACCTGTTCTCTCTAAGAAACTTTGGAATTATTGATGACACAGTTGTTCTTCCAACATTTGGCTGCACCCTTCGACCAGCCGCTTCCATTGTAAGGCCATGATTGATGACGTGATCCACCAGTGTGGCCCTGATTTCATCTGGAATCACATTTTTACTGTACTGTCAATAGTGGTACTTACATACAGAAAACAAAGGAAACTACACATAGGCTATTTACCGACAAATGAAAACCTGAAAAAGACAAAGTGGGGAAAACTATACATATACAGAAGGTAAAGGTGAAATTATATGGCAGTTTTCCTATGCGTCATGTCGGTCCTCTCTGTTGGGCCACAGATTCTCATCCACATCACAACATATATTTTCCCTTGCTATGCATGGTGGAAAGAATCTTCTTGAGTGCCTAATCCAGCCTCTGCATGCATCTGCTGAGATGTCCTCACATGCTGCATCCATGGCAGCCAGCAGTGTCATCCACGTATGTGGCTGATGACTATAAACCTTCAACCTCCAAGCCGAGAAAAACTCTTCGATTGGGTTCAGAAACGGGAAGTAGGGTGGAAGGAATTCAATCAGCATCCTGCGGTGGTGGATAAACAACTGCCTGATGTTGTCAGAGTGATGGAAACTGACATTGTCACAAATTACTACATACTTTGGTAGATCATCTCGATTGAGGTCCCTCTCATCTTCAGGAATGACATTTCTATAGAGATTGTCTAAGAATGTAACGAGATGCTGTGTGTTGTACATAATAGGAATATGAGCTAGCACACCATGGTCTGTAATAGCAGCACACATAGTGATGTTTCCTCCACGTTGGTCTGGGACATCAACAGTAGCTCTCTGGCCGATTAGATTTCTACCACGCCTTCTGCCTTTGGCCAGGTTGAAGCCAGCCTCATCCAAGTATATAAAGTTGTGAGGTGGTTCTCTTGATTCCATTTCCATTATGCGCTATATACCAGAAAAAACACAGTGTGCATAAATTACTGTATTTGTCTTCATTGTTTACAGCTACATCAAATGTAAAGATCTATGAAGTTCCACCAATATCAAATGTGTAGAATTTACTCTTACAGTATCGTGGGTATACAACATACCTGTACAAACTGGAGTCGTAGCTCTTTCACTCTGTCAGCATTTCTTTCAAAGGGTACATTGTACAGCTGCTTCATGGTGATTACACGTCTTTTCAAGACCCTGTCTATAGTTGAAATGCTCACAGATTGTATATTTTCAACGATACTGTTGTCTTCAACAATAGCACTTTGTATCTCCCTTAGTCTTATGGCATTGTTAGACATAACCATGTTGCAAATTGCTTCCTCCTGCTGAGGTGTGAAAAGGGGCTTTCTGCCACCCCTGTGAGGTTGTCTTGCAGTCCTACATGAGAAAATATATTGTAAATTATAGAAGTATAGGGATCACAGGATTTTTTTATTTCATACAGTAAATAACTAAGAATACTGTACTCATGGAAAACCTAAGGTGTGTTACAGTATATGTAACAGTAAGTCCACAGTATTACTTTACTATACAGTACATTACATACCTGTTCTCTCTAAGAAACTTTGGAATTATTGATGACACAGTTGTTCTTCCAACATTTGGCTGCACCCTTCGACCAGCCGCTTCCATTGTAAGGCCATGATTGATGACGTGATCCACCAGTGTGGCCCTGATTTCATCTGGAATCGCTGTGTATCTTTGGCATCTTATACCCCTTCCTCTTCTGTGTCTCTGTACTCTTCTTTTTCCCTCAGCTTCGATTATCAGAAAGAGGAACACTTGTGTTGTGCACTGTATATATATATGTGACCCTGCCAAATCAGTCTTCATGAGTTGCACCTCTGAGCTATTTCACAGAACTGGTTGATCATTGGTTAGTCTAGAGTTGCACATGTTTCTCTTTGTTAACGAAGGTGAAGACTCACCTGAGAGCAATTTGTCAATTCTGGACATATTTCTTAGCAAACGTACTCACAATTTGTAGAAACCTGTACAGACATACAATTCTGAGAACATGTTCACTTATTTTGATAGTACAGACTTCCAACCTGAGAAAAAGACTAACTGGTTTGGTGGTTGTGACATTTCAGCTGAGAACCAGGACAAGTTATTTTGCACAGCAGGACAAAAGCAACAAGAATTGTCAAAAGCAGCTGACAGATGTACAGAACCATTTGCATGTTGTCCAAAAGCAATTGATGAAAACAACAAGATATTGCTGATATGATGTGAAGAACTGACAACAGGTTCTGACGGTGGGACGAGTAGTTTTGAGAAATGCAGTTCTGTTGTGAGAAATGACTGAAAGCAGTTGAGAAAAACTGTATTGTGCATAATTTATTTTCACTGTGAATGTAAACGATCAGAAAGTTGAGTTTGACATTAAAAACAGTAAATGTTTATATAGTTATATTAGTATCGATGCAGCCAACTACAGTTGCCTTTAATAAGTTATATTGTATAATGACTGTATTGTAAAGAGGAATGAAAGACCTGGACATGGTGTATGACCTACAGAGGTGCATGTAGTCAACATTTAAAATATTCTTCTAGTCTTAAAGCTCATTAGGGACATAAGAATAAATTCAGTGGTGAGATTTTATAAATGAAATGATACCAATGAGTAAAACTGAACCTGGTTCCGTTTCACTGAGAAACACAAACATTAAAATTCACACTTTAGATATAAACTTATCTTAAATCTCGAACTCTATCAGTTTCCCTTCATTAAACAATATAGAATCATATTTAAACCAAACCGGACACTGTATATAATAAAGACTGGAACCGAGCTGGAGGACACGCACCTGTGAGGAGAGCAGGAGTGTGAGGTGCCTCAGGTCCTCAGGTGTGTGTGTGATGTTCAGAAGCTTCTAGAAAACTAATGCTTTCATCTTCATTTTTTCACAAGTCGCTTACGTGGTATTTGTAATAATAATAATAATGAATATATATTTCAGGTATTTGTTAGTTAACACTGAAGTTCACTAGAAAATGGCCGCGAAGTGAAAAATCGACCGAGACTCCGCCCACTTCCCCCTGCCTCATTAAAGACTAAAGTTTATTTAGAATAAAAAAATAATCTAAATAAATCTCTGACTGCATTTTATGTACATTTATTCTGCTAATTCACTTTTCCTCCGCTGTCTGTGAATCTTTTCAGGGGAAATTAGGCAGAAGCTCAATTGAAGACGATCGGTGACGTCAGTATCTAATTTGCATATTAATGAACCGATCGAGATGATCTAGAGATGCTACAGAAAATAAGTTAGAAAAAAATAAAACAGTACAATACGATTTAATCCACTTTTTTGTGAAAACGCTCTTACTAAAGATTTTAGTTGAATACGTATTTTAGATGTAGATTTTTATTATATTTAATCATATCAAATGTACATTGATTGTGCAGAACACTGTAGCATTGCATTCATATATAATCCGCCTATAATTTAAATAATAAACGCCCAAAACTGCACCTTTGCTTGAAGAAGAAAAAGAAGAAGAACTCAGCCGGGATAATCCATTTTATTTATTTCAAATTTATTTTGAAATAAAGTTGGTAAAAAGTAGTAGGAGACCCACACTGTATTAGCGCTCGAGCTATCATTCCCCAAAATACCACCAGCGAGCTACAACTGGAGGATGATGTCATTCTGGTATCGTATCAGTCTAGCGGACGTTTGTGTCCATTCTGATCTTCATTAGAACATAAATAATACTTTTGGTATAGCTGCAATGTTTCTCTGTAGAGTGTGTGTGTGTGTGTGTGTGTGTGTGTGTGTGTTCAGCAGATCTTCAGTATTTGTTGAGGATGTCGAGGACGTTGTGTGTCAGTGAGGTGGGCGAGTGCATCAGGACCCCCGGCGCTCCGATACTCGTCTCCCAGCAGTCAAAGCCGACCTTCTTCAGCTCCTTCATCACATCTCGCACCACCGACTCGTCCGTGTCTGGAACATCATGCACCAGTTTATATTAATATGGGGTGTACGACGGATTTTTGTTAGAGCTTAAAGCTAAGTGTAATTAAAGTGTAGCTTTCGGAGATACAGGTTTATTCTGTTCCACAGTCAATATGGACTTATATATATATATATGTGTGTGTGTGTGTGTGTGTGTGTGTGTGAGAGAGAGACCTGGTGTGAGGAGGGTGATAGCGCAGCCTCCTCCCCCTGCGCCGGTCAGTTTGCTGTGGAGGCCGTGGGCGTGTGTAACTCTGCACAGTGTGTTGAGAGACGAGTGTCCAACACCCATCACGTTCAGGTGCTGCTGATTAATATCTATTAAATCCTGAGGAGGAACCAGTGTGTGTGGAAACCAGAAATCAGATGGAAACAACATTAACAGGAACAAAGTGAAGCGAAATCATCATGTAAAATCATTAACATGTTAACGTGATTAATAAATCATTTAAATCAATGAATCAAAGTTCTGCAAATGTTTTTATTATTTCTCAAGATGTTCTTGTGTAAACGAGTGTGTGCAGTTAATTACAACTGACATGTACACAGCAGATACACAGTGTGGTACATGTAAGAACCTCCCTAACTACTGTTTATTCCTCACTTCTGGTGTGCTGTAGTGTGTGTGTGTGTGTGTGTGTGTGTGTGTGTGTGTGTGTGTGTGTGTGTGTACCTCCAGTGTGCTGTAGTGTTTGGCTGAAGCTCCCTCTGTGACCATCTCAGCAAGTGTGTGTTCACAGACCTGAGACACTGCATTTACTGACTCCAGCACAGGCAACATCACTGACGGGTACTGCAACACAAACACACACACAGACACACACAGACACACACAGACACACACAGACACGATTATTTTGGATAATTAGATTCTACTTCTTGTTCTGATATGAAAACACTGCCATGTTTCTACAAAGAAACTTTAATAAGAAACCCTCAAGAGATCCAAACTTTCTACAAACACACACACACACACACACACGATATAAGTGTGATTCTACAGGGAATCACAGTTGTCAGGTTCTACACAGACCTTCACAAGTTCCTGTAGAGGAACAGCTAAAGAACCTGTAAGAATTGAGTCACCTGGTTTATTCTGTCCTTCACTCGTGATACCAGCAGTTTGGTGCTGCGTGGAACTTTAGTGTTGGTGAGGAGAATCCTCAGTGTGGGCACTCTGAACACACACACACACACACACACATTAAAGTGTATTTTCTCACAGTGATAAAGCAGAACAGGATTCGTGTGTGTGAGTGTTTACCTGCTAAGTGAAGTAATTTTCCCAGCATGATACCTCAGGAAGCCCCCTGCCGACACACACACACACACACACACACACACACACACACACACACACACACACACACACACACACACACACACACACACACACACACAGTCTGTTTCAATATGTCAAACTTAGCACTTTTTTCACATTATGGAGAATAAAAGTATAAACACAAACTCTCTTTCTGTACACATTATACACAGCGTGAGGATGAAGAGGAGGTGATGAAGATCACTTGTGAGGAGTTTGTCAGCGCTGAGTCTGACTGCTCCACTCTGTTTTATTTTATTATTCTCAACTGTAAACTCAACTCCGTTTCTGTATCTGTGTGTGTGTGTGTGTGTGTGTGTGTGTGTGTGTGTGTGTGTGTGTGTGTGTGTGTGTGTGTGTGTGTGTTAGATGTAGAGCTACAGCTAAGATTTAGTTTTTGTTGGGTTTGTTGTACACTGTGTATCAGACTGAGCTCACAGTGAGATGATATTATAGTGAGTTGAATGAGATTAAACAGTAACAGTGTAATTAGAGAACTCGAGGTCTCACCCCACGTCCCCACTGCGTTGTCCACTCCTGATGGGTTGCCATGTATAATCTTTTCACCCTGAAACGCCCAATTGTTGATCAGTTCCAGCTCCTGTTCAGTCCACCTGAAACACACCACACACCAGAACCATCAGTCACTTGACTGTGTGTGTGTGTGTGTGTGTGTGTATGACCTGGCCGTCTTCTGACTCTGTGTGAGAGCCGAGTGTGTGTGTATGTGTGTGTGTGTGTGTGTGTGTGTGTGTGTGAGTAAGAGACCTCTGTGTGAGAGCTGTGTGTGTGTGTGTGTGCGTGCGCGAGTGTGTGTGTGTGTGTGTGTGTGTGTGTGTGTGTAACCTGGCTGTCTCCTGACTCTGTGTGAGAGGTGAACTGATGGTTCCTCTGGCAGTGAGCAGAGCTGCAGACACACACACACTGTACGCAGCGCTGGAACCCAAACCTGCTCCTGTAGGCAACTCAGACCACACACACACCTTCAGACTGGGCAGGACTCTGGAGATATTAACACACACACACACACACACTTTAATACATCTAACAACATTCACAGACATCATGATGACCATCTGGAGCTTCTTCTGTCTGGAGAAGATCTTCTACACAAACATGAGTTTCTCTGGAGACATGATGTCATGCGTCAGGTCACTCAGTAACTAATGTATGATGTGATTAGGAGATGTGATGTGGACGAGCTCTTACTGTGACTGAGAGAACACACACAGGTAGGTGTAGAGGAACGCCAGCACCGCCATGCTCCTGGTGTCTGTGGATCCATCAGTGATGGCTATAAACTCTCTCAACTTCCTCACCAACTCAGTGTCCAGCTCTGTAGAGCTCCTGCACTCCCCTACACACCATCACCAGAAACACACACACACACACACACACACACACACACACACACAGAGAACTTAAATCCCTGGGCTGTGTTGATGTGCAGATACAGTAATGAAGGTCTCAGTTCTACCTTCACGGTGAGACAGCAGCGGTTTCAGCACACTGACGTCCCAGCACAGGAAGGTGTCGATGTTCGGGAGACTGATAGACACTTCAGCTGTAGACATGAGCTGCAGACGCAGATACGTGCGCAGGTTCAAGCTCACAGCCAACGCAACCTGTTCAAGATCATTAAAAAAATAATTACAGGTCGATGACCTTAAAAAAACTCATTAAATCTGTGTCACAGCCAGAATCAGTGGAGAGAAGCTCTGAAAGAGACATGTGTTACTGTATCACACACATTATGAGTATCTGAGGAGTTTCTGGACCATACAGAAGATGTGTTTTATTTCAGGAGTTTCTTTATTCTATCTTTAAGCACAAAGTCTTGAACAGGACAAAGAATCTAAATACAATATATTACACAGTTTAAAGCATTAAAGGAAATGGGACTAAAAATATTTGTGTTTCAGATCGTTGGATTTTTCTGCGCTGAGAAGTTTAATATCTTTAATACTGAACTGAACTGTTCATACAGGAAACACACTTTAGAGAAATTAGAAAAAAGTCACTACATAGAAAAACTTCAGTGATAAAGTACTGAATGTAAATGTATAAATGTCGCCCTCTGGCGGCGAAAATGACAATCTACATCATTAATTCCTCATGTTAGTAGAGCGCGTTCAGGACACAGTAAATGAGGCGTGTGTGTGTGTGTGTGGACACCTTACCTTGCCGTGAACTACAGCGTGTTCTCCGTGCAGGATGGACTTCCCCGGAGCTGAAATTAAACACTCCTGAACAACAGCCATGACTGTCTAATACCCACCATTACAAACCCACCCACATTCCCAATACGGGTGGTGAAACTAAACTAGTCACTCTCCGTTTAAATCAGTTTACACACCAGCGTCCATGTACAGAATTATTCATAAAAAACATTTAAATATAACAAACACACACTGGATTTATATAACAAATAAAAAGTCAATACATTAAATATATTTCTCTCTGAAAGACACTCAGACTTTCGCATTCACTGAATAAGAAGTAAAAACCAACCACTCGGTGACCAATCAGAACCAGGATTCACACGGACGGGAAGACACTGACCAATCAGATCGCACGTCGCCACATCGGGTCATCAGTCGTCTGACAGTTCGTCCCGCCCAGGCAGCTACGGACACCGAGAGAGAACAAACTTGTTTGGGTTCAGGGAAATCGCGAGTTGGAAAATTAAACACGTTTGCATTAATTATAGATGATGAACAGATAATTTTACTAAATTTGTCATTAAAAAGTGTGTTTCTTTTATTTATGATGTTTATGTTTTTCTTATAAATGTAGTGGTCAATTTTTTTGTTTAAGTCAAAAAGTTTTCATAGAATAAGTGATTTCCAGTGAAAAAAATAGTGTTTGTTTAGTAATATTTAGTGTGGTTTCATTCCAACTTTTATTTATTTGTACTTCTGTGGAAAAAACTTACATTATGTGACTAAATAATTACTTGATGCAAATATTTTATCATTATCTTATAAATAGTGTTGCCTTATTCATTTATATGAATATAAACAGTGAAGGAGGAGGAAATTTCCGACATTTTCCCGAATTTTTTGAGGTTAAAACTCAAGAAGAAATTTACGAGAAATAAACTTGAAAGTTTTGTGTGTAAAAATAAATTGTTTATTTTTTCTATCAACGAAGAAAATCGCATATAGACTTTACAAGGTTGCCAGATATCACTTGTCTTCATTCCTGAGTGGAAAATCTAATCAAACTTTTCTCTCCTTTCGATTAAACAACAAGGTGTTATTATTATTTTAGACCAGAATCACCAGATCATAATACTGGAAAGTTTTTCTCGTTAATTTGTTCTTTTTTCATAAATGTGCACAATTCCTGCCTATTCTCTTTTTTGTAAAATATTATATTGCTCTAATACACCGTCGTGAGGGCAGACAAACTCAAGCTTTTTTTCATCTGCGGAGAGATTGAGATTTGGAACGCTTCCAAAATGGCGACCAGGAGGCTGCACACTATCTAGTGTTCTACTTAGTACTGTATACTCAAACTCACTAAAACAAGGTGCCTGTGCAGTTACACATCTATGCCCACAAAGTGGCGCCCGCAGCGTCAAGAAAAGTCTAAACACAGTAGCAACTCCACACACAAGATATTTGAGATTTGGAACACATCCAAAATGGCAGCCATGAGAATGCACACTATCTAGTGTTCTACTTAGTATACTCAAACTCACTAGAAAAAGGTGCTGGTGCAGTTACACATCCATGCCCACAAGATGGCGCCCATAGCCACAAGCGGATTTAGCCTTCTAGATGAAGTGTAGACACACTTCAAATCCATATGTCTACACATCCATATGAAGTGTAGACAAACCCAATCCATATCGCCGCCTACTCAACTACGGGTAGCAGAAAGGCCAAAAGTGTTCAGTGTGAACTTTGGGTTTGTATAGCTGTAAATTAGCGCGAGTGCATTATTAAGGTGTTTAGTAAATAAATATAAATGTAAACACACCGCGCTGTACACGGAATAACTGTATGATGGCGTCAGGAGCTTTGTATCGTCCTGCACACCGTCACTGTGTGCTGCAGTTAATCACATGTTTAAAGTCACAGCAGCTTCTGTGTGGAAACATCAGAAGGTAAACAACTAGATTTAATTATGAACATTGTGCTTTTATGCTAAACTGTTAGCAACCCGAACGAGAATCCGCGTCACGACCTGGAATGACTATCTATATCCGGGTCACGTAGGGTTCATGAGCCGTTGGTTGCCATGGAAACATTGCTATTAATAAATGTTATGGTGAAGGAATTGAAATATGGTTTATATATAAAATGGTAATTTATTCAATAAACCAAAATTGTTTGTAAAGTCAGAAAAGGTTGTTGTTTTTTTTGTGCAATGACAAAACCAGTTTCCTTCAAGATTCATAGATGGACGTTGGATTAAAGGCTTTTATACAGCAGTCTTCATTACTGTGTCTCTGTATCACTTCAAAGATTTAAACTCACAACCTTCTGGTCACAAACAGAGAAAAGTCTCTCCTGAGCTGTGACTGTTTATTAACCATGTCTGGGATTTTTCTCTCTGAGGTTTGGAACAAAGTCGGATCGAGATCAGAAGATTCCCAAGATTTACACCAAAACGGGAGATAAAGGTTTCACCCTTCACTGTTCTTCCATCATCTTTTCTCTCTTTACTGTGAACACAGACATGAACACCTTCACCCTCAGCCTTCACACCACCATCATTTCACACTGAGACTCAAACTGTGTCTGGTTTCCCTCCATTTCATTCTCTAAGGATTTTCCAGCACTTTCACAGGAGAGAGACGACCCAAAGAAGATCGTATTTTTGAAGCTCTGGGTACGACGGATGAGCTCTCGTCCGCCATCGGGTAAACTGTCCACACACACACACACACACACACACACATCTTTCTGTATCTCATCATTAATGCAGTTTTCAGAAGTCTTCATCACACACACTCTTCCTTCTTTAGGCTGGCCAGAGAGTTCTGTCTCGAGAAAGAACACACCTTCACTCATCAGCTAGACAAGGTGTGTGTGTTTACCAGTTCCTCACAACGTTGTGTGTGTTGTATTTGGTAAACAGGACAGTATATTACACACATATAAGGCAGCGTGTTGTAGTTTTGTCTTTTTCTTTTCCAGATCCAGTGTGTGCTGCAGGACGTGGGCTCCAACTTGGCCACTCCTCGCTCTTCAGCCCGAGAGAGCCACATAAGTGTGTATCCAATTGCAGTGTGTGTGTGTGTGTGTGTGTGTGTGTGTGTGTGTGTGTGTGTGTGTGTGTGTGTGTGTGTGTGTGTGAGAAAGAGACAGAAATCAGCAGTTTGTGCAGTGTCTTATTTAGTGTTTTTTATACACCAGAAAAGACGGAGTTCAGCAGTGAGCCCGTAGCAGAGCTGGAGAACTGGATTGATTCCTATACAGCTGAACTTCCTCCTCTTACACACTTTATACTGCCTGTAAGAACATTTACACAAATCTGATGTTTTTTTTGTGTAATTGGTGACATGTTGAATCTTTAGTACTGAAGCTGTGATCAGTCAAACAAGAATCCAGGTTTGTGGTATAAAAGGATCTTTAAGGCCTGTGTGTATTTCCTCCTGTGTGAATCTCGTTTCTTCTCCTTTCCCGGGGGATTATTTTCCGCAGTCGGGGGGAAAAAGCAGTGCCGCACTGCATGTGGCCAGAGCTGTGTGTCGCCGGGCTGAACGCTGGTCAGTCACACACACACACACACACACACACACACACACACACACACACACTGCACTATTGTTGCTGTACCAGGTCTCATTATAAGATAATTGACATGACTTCCTGTCTCTCTGCAGTGTGGCTCCTGTCGTGCGCTCAGGTGAAGCCGATCCTGACATCAGTAAATACCTCAACAGGTAAAACTCAGGAGTTCATTCAAAATCTTAACACTGATTTATAACGTACCCAAAGGTTTCACTTCTTTACCCACTCTGATGATATTTTATTACACAGGTTGAGTGATTATCTGTTCACACTGGCCAGATACACAGCTGTGAAAGAAGGAAACATGGAGAAGATCTACAGGAGACCTGAAAGTACTTCCACATGAAATTCTTCCAGTATATTTATCTAAATCACAGATTGTTGAAAGCTTCTCTGATGTTCCTGATTCAGGTGATGTAGTGTAATGAACTGAGAGTGTAATTAATCACATGAACACTGGTTCTGAATAAACACTGAATCTTGTACGTGTCCTGTAGTGTATAAACGTTTACATGCTGAATTCTGAACTCTTACCTGTAACAAGATTTACAGGTTTAGACATGTTTTCAGTCACATGATCAGAAGATTGTGACTGACTGTGACACTAAACCGGTCTGACAGAGAAGTGAATGTAAAGTGAAAATAAACACAGCACACACTCATGAATGTCATACACATCTTTCTCTGTTTCAACATTTCTGAAGCAGAAAACCCTGACTTCACTCTGAAGGAATGTGACTGGTGATCTCTTATACTGTAAAAGTAAAATCTGATGAAGTTTAGATGCAGTTCATAAACATAAATCTCACAAATCTTATGTGTCTTATGTATATTCTGAACCACACATTTAGTAGCGTAGTAGAAAAAGGTAAAGGTGCAAGAATGAATTACAATCAATTATAAACCAACCAGATTCTGTTAGAGAGCCTAAATATGTAAAATATCTCAATTAAATGTATTTAGATTTTATTACCCCAATAAAGTGCAGAAAAAAGAAAAAAATATATAGTCTCAGGTACAGTTTGTACAGTTTATAAGGAAAGTTGTAGTTGCTTCTTACATTTGAGGTAAAACCGGTGTTGAAACTCATGTTTGAAAATTGGAAAAGTTTAAAGTCTAGAAATCTATAACAAAAGTTTGTAACAGAAATAAACAGAACAGCTAAGAGTTTAATGTGCACCAGAGAATCAGTTAACTATTCATCAGCCAATCACAGGCTTTATCATATGATACCACCACAAATGTTTATATAATTTTTATCACAGTGTCTATAGGTTTTACTTCTACTATACCCTTACTGGTCACTTTATTAGGGACACTTTTACACTCACACGTTCACACAATTATCCAACCATCCTATCATGTGGCAGCAGCACAAAACATCTACTCATGGAGCTACAGGTCCAGAGTTTCAGAGTATCAGAATGGGGTGGGGAATGTAGCCACAGATACTTGGTGATCATGGCACGGTGGTTGGTGCCTAATACACTTGGATTTGAGTATTACAGCAACATGTTTATCTCTGAGAAGTTTTACAGGGTACTTTATAGAGGTTGCACAATAGGGTAGAAAACAAAACACATTCAGTGAGCTGGAGAGATTCTTAGAAACACAAACCAGTCTTTCTGACATCAACAACATGCTTAAGATGTTTGGATAATTGCCTGAAAGTGCAGGTCTACACCAACCCTAATAAACTGCAGTACGACATGAATATTCATTTGCACAATTTTATATTCTTCATTAATGTTGCTAAATTTAATGCTGGATAAAAAACTATTTTACAATGATTTTGAATGTTTGCCTCAAGGTTAGTGTCTCTGTGTGTGTGTGTGTGTGTGTGTGTGTGTGTGTGTGTGTGTGTGTGTGTGTGTGTGTGTGTGTATGAGTAAGTGGCACTGAATCACCTTTGGTATGTCTCTGTTCTGACTCAACAGCATCAATCCATTCTCTCTTTCAGATTCGTTCTGTTGTTGATGTACAATTAAAAAGTTAAATTAAAACCCAAACTAAATACTGTAGTGGATTTAAATATCATTTACAGCTCATTAAGGTTCACCTACCAGGTTTGGATAGAACAGGTCTGAATGATGATGGACACTCACCAGAGTTCATCATCCAAATCACAATTCCAGCAGCAAGAACACTGAGAGCCACGACTACACCAACGATCCCAATCAGTCCTCCATTTGATCCTCCACCTGTTAAATCAGCACAGAGTCGTTATTATCTGCTGCATTAGTAAATCAGCTTTTACTCTGTAACTTTGTAGTGTATCAGGACCTTTTGGTACTTCGAGCACCATCTCCTTCTTCAAGCTGCTGTGCTCAATCACACAGGCATAGGTGTGTTTCTTTATATCTTTTTTAAAGTTGTGCTGTTCATCCTGCATTTTCTGGCTAAAAATGTAAATCATCACTGTGAGCTCTCTTTATCCAGTGTGTCTTTGGGATGAATGTCCTGTTATTGCTGTTGTAGTATCGGACCTGCACTTCATCCAACATTCCAACAGCAGTAAATTCTGGGAAGTTTGATCTGGGTGTGATTCCAATAAAAAGGGTACCTGTAAGAATGTTTTTCTGTAAGAGTGTAAAACATTAAGTTTTTGGTTACTTTTCACAAGCAAATGCAAATTTACACCTGACATCAATAAAATGTTAGTTCAAAGCCTTTCACCTTTTATAAAAGCATTTGTATTATTAGAATGATCATATTTAAAAACTAACATCATCATTTGAATTTCTTATCTCAGCACATTCAGTGATTATGCGCACACTGTTTACAGTCATTTTATTGCAAATTCACGTTTTATGTAAATAAACGCCTGTCAGCTCTGTATATTTTTATTTTTGTAAACTGACATGAGGAAAATTTCATTTCACGCTGTAAAACATGGGGACTGGATTTCTGGAATATAAAAAATCACAAACCATACATTTGACCAGGTGACCCAATACCTTTGGTAATATGGTGTATATTAGACTCATAATAATACAACAGCAGAAGGTAATCATGTTATAAGCATAAAAATAAAGTATGATTTTTTTTTTACAGACTTATTAATTAATTCATTAATTATTTTTATTATTTAAAACCTTCTTATTACACTTCTAACATTTAACTTCAATATCTAACTTGAACTGCCTCAGTTTCTTTTTTATAGCAATTGTAAATGTCGCATGGCAGCATCCTATTGGGCATTTAGACCAATCAGCATGCAGTATTCAGGATTCTTCAGTGTCTGAAGGAGATATAATTCTGAAAGTTAAAGTAATAGATGACGCACTAAGAGAATACAGCGAAATTAAGTATTATTAATTGTGTTGTGTTCAGAAGTTGATAATTCACTTTCATATAAACCCTAATTTGTTGTTTCAATCCCATGACATCACTTTCATGTTTTATCATTATTGTGTTTTGTATTTATTTTAATATTGTGTCTCCGCCCCTTTTTGTTGTCATTGTTTCATTACTCTGTGTGTGTGTGTGTGTGTGTGTATACGTACCTGCTAGGTATTCGTTTTTTCTGTATTTTGTTTGAACATTTCTCTTCTTGTTATCAAGTTGTCTCATCCCAGTTTTCCTATAAACCTCGTGTTTTATCTGTGTGTTTACATTTACTGTTCAAGGATTATGCTTTTTCACTGGTACCTGCCTGGGCTTTGGTCTACACTATGTGATGTGACTGCTTCTCGTATGCCCAGAATAATACAAATAAAAAACTACCCCGAGGTTATGTCCTTGTGTCCTGGATTTCATGTCTCTGAGTCGCTTTTACAGTGAAATTAAAGTGAAATAAAACTCAATGAATATTCACCTCAGTCAGTAAACATCTGCATTTTAATCACCACTTTATTACACATCTTCAACATTTAATATAAAAATATAGTTTATAAAATGCGAAGTAGAAATAGATAGAAAAAAAGAAGGCAACAGATGATAATTTGGGATTCAGATGATGATTTTCACTACTGAGTGTAGATTCAGTTGTTTAAGTCACACACTGAACACACACTGAATTTATACATCAACCACAGTTTAGTTTAAAAAGTGCAGGAACATAATAACATACAAAATTATCGAATCTCCTCCTCTTTATTAAGTCAAAATTCTAAATAGAATTAATTAATACCAAAAATATTTTATCTAAAAAAAATATATATTTAAACCTGAAAACAATAATAATAGAAATAAGTATCATCATAAATTATTGACACATGCCAGTTTTTAGTGTAAAAAAAAAAAAAAACATTATTTGAAAATGTTACTTATATTTTACTCTACAACATTCCTCACATCTGAAGAAGCCATTTTCTGATTCACACAAATCAGCTGCTGAGAAAAATCTCACTGCAATCAGGGTTTAAATATCAGTGGTGGACAGTAATGAAGTAAATGTAATTTGTTCCTGTACTTAAGTAGCTTTTTCATGTATCTGTACTTTACTGAAGTGTTTCCATTCGAAGAGACTTTTACTTTTACTTCACTACATTCTAAAATCAAATCTGTTACTTTTTACTCAAATACATTGCGTGAAATCAGTCGTTCCTTTTTATTTATGAGGATAAAAACGTAACTTGTGAAACACGCAGCGAGTCACAAATCAGGGTTTTTACACGTGTTTTGATCGGCGCTTGGCGTATCTACTGATTACCACCATACAGTTTAACATCAAGCAGAACATTTAGAGAGGAATAAATGATGAAGAATCTACCGACTCATACTTACCACAACACACGTGACCTCATTTACACCATTTATTTTAAGTTAAAAAGAAGGTTTGTGTTCATGATAATTTAAATAGATATCAGTGTTTGACATGAATATTATTCTATTAATAGATCAGTGTGCTGAGAGTCACATCAGAGTCTTTTCTCATAAACTGAGATGATTAAGTAAAGAGTCTTGTGATAAAAAAGGATAACAGGAACATTATAAACATAATAAATCATAGTACTTTGTATACTTAAGTACATTTAAAGGAAAATACTTTTGTACTTTTACTAAAAAAAAAAATTTATTGGAGCACTTTTACTTTTACTGGAGTCACAAGTATATATCTATTTTAACTCAGCTACATGCTTTGTGTACTCCGTCTGTTAAACATGGAAATCAAACCCATCATGTACTGACTTTATGATCTGATCTTAATCTTACACTAAATCATTTATATACATGAAAAAAGCTCATACATATTTTTACTAAAGTGACCTACTGTGGAAGGATCAAGAACAATATGGAGAACTTAATGTGTAATGTGAGAAACTGGATCCTTCAGCACAGCACAATAGTTTACTTTTTGAAAAAAATTATGACTCTGTGTGTGTGTGTGTGTGTGTGTGTGTGTGTGTGTGTGTGTGTGTGTGTGTGTGTGTGTGTGTGTGTGTGTGTGTGAGAGATCCTCCTCTTCCTCTCCTCCTCTCCTAGAAAAACAGACAGACAGAAAGAGTTTGATCTCTGAGAAGAGATTTAATATGAACACAGACGTTTCTGCTGGATTTTCCCTCCACACACAGATTTTTATTCCAGATTACAGTGTAAACATCATCATGTCTTACTCTCTCACTGCAGCAGGATCACACACTCTCACACTTTAGGAGGTATTGGAGGAAGAATCTCCTTCAGAGGCTGTAAAACATTCAAATCATCACAACGTGAAATCAAAACACTGCACATAAACACTGTAGTGGATTTAAACATCATTTATGGATCATAAAGTTTCACTTACAGGCTCTGGGTGGAACAGGTTTAAATCCTGAAACATAGATGATGAACACACAGTTATTATCAAATCTGTGCTCTTTGTTTAATTAAGAATTAAAGTGTAAATCTGTTCTGTAAAAACTTCACATCTGTTCCACTCACCAGAGTTCTTCTTCTTCCAGACCACAATTCCAGCAACACCAACAGCAACGAGAACAACGAGAGCCACGATGACACCAATGATGATCCCAATCGGTCCTCCATCTGTTAAATGATCACAGAGTTTATTATCTGCTGCATCAGTAAATCAGTGTTCACTCTGTAAATGTGTAGATTTATAGGAAAGTGTTTCTCCGACCTCTCAGGATTCGTCTCTCGCTCACAGGCAGCACTAAATCCTTCTCCAAGCTGCTGTGCTCAATCACACAGGTGTAGGTGTGTTTCTGCAGCTCCTCAGCTGAGACTTTCAGAATGCTCCTCTTCTGGAAGCTTCCATCCTGGTTGGGTAACGTCTCTCTGAGCTGCACGTCCTCCAGTACATCCTCTCCGTCCTTCTGCCAGGAGATCATCAGTGTTTTGGGGAAGAAACCTGTAGCATGACACACCACCTCTGGAGAAGAAGCTTCTTCCTGGAACAGAGACGCCTCAGGACGATCTGCAAAGACACAAATATTTAATCACCATTATTTTTGTAATTATAAATCACACACACACACACACACACACACACACAAACACACACACACACACACACACACACACACTGTAATTCTCCTGAACAATACTGCTTGTAATCTGCACGTCACTAAAATCCTGGTTAAGTTTCTATCAGAAGCGAAGCTGCAACTAATAATGAATATAATTGATAATGAAATTATTGATCAGTGAATGTGGTTATTGATCAGGTTATTGATCAGTGAATGTGGTTATTGATCAGTGAATGTGGTTATTGATTAGTGAAAGTGGTTATTGATCAGTGAATGTGGTTATTGATCAGTGAATGTGGTTATTGATCAGTGAATGTAGTTATTGATCAGTTTGGCTGCTCAGCGTTCAGTGTGACGTAAAATAACAGGAAATGGTGGAGAGTTCGGGGGTCAACCAGCAGCAGGAAAAGAAAACACAGTGGTGGGAGGGATGAAGGTGGAACATCAGCACGGGGAGTAAAAACTCTAGAATCCTCATCCTCATGTGTAAATAGTGTAGTTTAATGAAGTGATATTGTGTAAAGTGTGTGTTTGTAACTTCAGGAAAGTCGCACTGGATCTGTTCCGTCATCACTCGTGATCATCAGGTCACATGATCAGTTCCCTCACAACATCGTGATCATTCAATTAAACACTAAATCTAAAAGCAGCAAATAACAGCAGCAGTAAAGCAGCACTTTTTACTCACTGTTCTGGGTTTCAGTGAATTATTATGATTTTATACACCAATATATATTTTCCCTTTTATTTATTAAGTCTGTTTGCTCGCTGTGTTTCTCCGTTTCATTCTCTTTTTATAGCTTTTTCTCCTACAGCAGTAACTGATCTGATTTTAAATGTGATTTACTGCGACTTTACTACGTTCACATGCTTGTTTTCAATGTGTTTAATTTATGCAAAAATCATTTAATTATTTAAATTAAATTAATTATATATTCTACATAAACTTTTTTACAGCTGACAAAAAAATGTGTGTATTTTACACTAAAATTGTAAAAACAATGTTGTATTATATTTTATGATAATTGTTTAAAGTTTGATTGTTAATTTGTCGTCTGCATTTATCATTATAAACAACACAAATGTTAATTTACACAAATCTCTTTATATTTCATACTAAAATGCTGTTTTATATTTTAGTTTGTTTACAGAAAGAAAGAAACTCAGCAGGAGTGAACTGCAGCTACTAGAAGCTTTAAAATGTCAAAATTAAAGATCATTAATCTCAATATGTGACTTTTACATTTTAAACTACACTTTTATACATTAAAGTGTTTTATACAGTGACGTTATAAAGTGTGTGATGCGTGTAAACAATAATAGAACTAATAGATTTTATTTTACATTAATGAACTCAGAACAACACAGTAATGTGGCATGCAGAAAAGGGGCGGAGCATCCAGGGGTCACATGTGTCAATCATCTGGTTTTGTGTGTGTGTGTGTGTGTGTGTGTGTGTAAATAATAGTAAAATAATAGTGAGCTAATGCTATGCCAATTACACTGTGTGTGTGTGTGTGTGTGTGTGTGTGTGTGTGTGTGTGTGTGTGTGTGTGTGTGTGTGTGTGTGTGTGTGATGCAGGAACACGTTACCTTTCCTCTCCAGAGTGTGTTTGCCGTAAGTCAGGTATTTCTGTAGCCACTCAGGACAGATGTTCTTCAGGTAATTCTCCTGATTCTTATTAAAACCAGTATTAGGATCCCGCTTGTTCTTGGTGATCACAGACTGAGGTGTGGTAGCGACCCAACTCAGAGACTCCAGATTAAAACTGATGAAATCTTCTCCATCATAACCGTGCTGCTCATATCCGCTAACAGTGCCGTCATCATCAACCTCACAGCCGAACATCCACTGTACTGTGTGAACTCCTGCACACACACACACACACACACACACACACACACACACACACACACACACACACACACACAGAGTAATGAGCATAGGATAAGCACACTATCAAACAAAGCTAATTTTATTATAATTCACACACACACACACACACACACACACACACACACACACACACACACAGACGGAGAGCTGATGTGCTGTGAGAGTTACACTGGGGGTAAAATCCACCCTGCACCGGGGCATCAGTGAGAAACTGAAGGGTATTAATGAGAAATAAAGCTTCAGGTGGAACAGAAGATTCGAGCTTCATCTCACTGACGTTACAGAAATCCACATCCAGAGGCTGAACTGCTGCTTCAGGAGCTTTAGAAAGTGTTCCACTCTTTAGATCATCAGTTCTAAAGAGTGTCCCTGACAGAGCGCTCCGGCTCGTGTCAGGGACGGGCCGGAACAGACTGCACAGGTGGAGGGTGAGGTCCTCCCGGCCTCGGGTGATGTGGACCCGCCGGCGGCGGGCGGAGCAGATTTTCCGGTACTGGCGGCGAGTGGTGCGGTTTTCCCGGATGCGAGCGGATCGGAGTCAGACAGCGCTGATATTCCTGTGGGAGAGTTATCTGAAGTGTTGAGTACTGAAACTAACCCAGTGTCCGGTGGGGAGGTGATTAACACTGGGTGCACTGGGCAGACTGAGATCAGTGCTCTGGACAGTAACACAGAGCTCGACACTGATGATGTGATGATTCACACACAGGAAATCACTGTCGGTGTAGGAACCGTGATGATGGATGAGGTTACTAACACTGTAATGATGGAAACTGAACATGTCGCCTTCAAAACCCCCGGAAAGAGGAAAAAAAGGGGGAGAAAAGCTGCTTTAAAGTACGCGAAAAAAGGCGGACCAAGAAGCCGTAGAAAGTGAAAGTGAGACAGAGAGTGATGTGGTTGTGCCTGAGTCCAGTGTTCCCAACCCTGCTGTAAGTAATACTCCTAATAAAGATAATACTGTCACTAAAATTAAACACTTCCTTAAAGTCACTAAAAACATGCGTCTGGTGAACATCAGTGATTATTTCCCTGATTTGAAGCGCTTATATGAAGCTATTAAACGGTTCATGAGTGAAGGTTGTTTAAAGATAAGGAAGTTTATCGGCTGAAGAAGATACTGACGAAACTCACAAATTTATGTGATGATGGTGGTGAAACGGTTTAGTCTTCTTAGTCCTCAGTGGCTGCACACTCTGCTGTTATTATCCCTCTTCTGGTTTGTTATGGAGGACATACACATCTCATCTCTAAATGTTAATAGGGCGAGAGATAGCAGGAAGAGAGCGGAGATATTTGAAGTAGCAAGGCAGAAGAAGATAGACGTGTTGTTTTTACAAAAGACCCACAGTGACAGTAGAAATCTCCCTGACTGGACACAGGAATGGCCTGGTCTTTCCTGCCTGAGCCACTACACCTCCACCAGTGGGGGCGTGGCTGTTTTATTCTCTAAGAATTTTACACCAGTTACGTACGATACGGAGGAGATTGTGAAGGGCAGACTGTTGAAAGTCAGGGCCCAGTTTGAAAATCAAGTTTTTATTTTTATCTGTGTGTATGCTCCAACCTCACCTGTAGAGAGTGTAGAGAGTTTTTTTGGTGTTTTATGTACAGCCATCGAGGCATATGATGATGAAGAATTTTTATTTGTGGGTGGAGATTTTAGCTGTACAGTAGACAACAGCGACCGCAACCATACAGAACCCCACATGCCTTCCCGTACTCGTCTCACTCAGATACTTAAAAAATATGGTTTATGGGACACGTGGCGATCATTTCATGGCTCTCAGAGACAGTACACAATGGCTCATGCCCGCAATAATTTTATGTCGCTGGCGAGGTTGGACAGGTTTTACGTTTTTAAGCATCATTTAAACATTTTAAAGAGTTGTGTTATCAGCCCTGTTGGTCTCTCAGACCACAGCTTGGTTTCCTGCGTAGCAGTTTTGAATTCTATCAAACCAAGAAGTGCATACTGGCATTTTAATACGGCTCTTTTACACGATAATAATTTTACGGATGTTTTTACCTTTTTTGGGAAAATTTTTAAAGAGGATAAGAAACACTTTACCTCCTTGCAGCAGTGGTGGGACCTGGGCAAAGTTCACACCAAACAGTTATGTCAACATTACACTGCAAATGTCACAGGAGAGTTGGCTCAGTCAATACGGCAATTAGAACATGAAATTTTAGGACTCCACTCCCTTTAACAGCCTGCAGGAGATCAGGACTGTGTTCAGAAAAAGAAGCTATCTGACCTCCTAGGGTTGAAAGTACAAGGTGCGCTGATAAGATCACGCTTCCAGAACGCGGACCAGATGGATGCACCGTCTAAGTTCTTTTTTAACCCCGAGAAAAAAAACGGCCAAAAGCGTTTTATTCACAACCTGCGTTCCGAAACTGGGGACATTTTATCCAATCCCACCGAAGTGCGCAAGAGAGCAGTTAGTTTTTATGAAAAGCTTTACACCAGCGAGCTCGTAGTGGACCAGGTCGCAGAGCAGGTCTTCCTGGGAGGGTTGCCCAGAGTCCCTGAACACCTCGATACAGCACTCAGTGGGGTGATAACTTCAGAGGAGCTTCTTAAGGCCTTACATGGTACAGTGGAAAGGCGCGGGGTATAGATGGGCTTCCAGCAGAGTTCTACAAGTGCTTCTGGGCCGTTGTGAGGAAGGACTTGCTGGAAGTACTTTACAGCAGCTTAACTGGAGGTTTGCTTCCACTGAGTTGCAGGAGGGCAGTCCTCATGCTACTCCCGAAAAAATGAGACTTGACGTACATACAAAACTGGAGACCTGTGTCCCTATTGTGCAGCGACTACAAACTGCTCTCTAAGGTTTTAGCCATCAGACTGGGAAACGTTCTGGAAGAAGTTATTCATTTTGATCAGGCTTACTGCGTTACCGGGGCGGTCGATATTTGACAACATCTCGCTGGTTAGGGATCTTATTAGTGCATCAGAACTGTTCGGGCTGAAAATGGGTCTGGTCTTCATAGACCAGGAGAAGGCGTTTGACAGGGTGGAACATGATTTTCTTTGGAAAACTCTCGAAGCTTTTGGTTTTAGCTCTGATTTTAAAAATAAAATAAGAGTTTTGTATTGTGACATTGAAAGTGTACTGAAGGTTAATGGTGGCTTTTGTGCTCCTTTTAAAGTGTACAGGGGTGTGAGACAGGGTTGCTCTCTGTCAGGAATGCTCTACGCCCTAGCCATAGAACCGTTTTTGAACAGGCTGAGAAGTGAACTGAAAGGTTTCTCTTTTCCTGGTTGTGGGACCACTCTCCGTTTGTCTGCATATGCTGACGACATAGTAGTGTTTATTGACCAACATCGACGTACTAAACAAAGTCTCCAGGGACTATGGCATAATGTCCTCGGCCAAGATTAACTGGGGTAAGAGCGTGGCCCTTCTGGTCGGGCGTTGGTCATCTAGCGTGCCCGAACTCCCAGGGGGGCTCCTTTGGAAAAAAGAAGGTTTTAAATATCTGGGAGTTTACCTGGGAGGAGGGGCCTTCATGCATAAGAACTGGGAAGGGACAGTCTCAAAAATAAAAGGTCGCTTGGATAAATGGAGGTGGCTATTACCCAAGCTGTCTTACAGAGGACACGTGCTGGTTATAAACAACCTGGCGGCGTCCTCCCTGTGGCACAAATTAACGTGTATAGACCCACCTGTAACGCTTTAATCAAGGATTCAGTCGATGTTTTGGGGGTTTTTCTGGGACAAGCTGCACTGGGTGCCCCAAGGTGTCTTGTACCTACCTAAAGATGAAGGTGGGCAGGGCGTAGTGCACCTACAGAGCAGAACTGCTGCTTTTCGTTTACAGTTTTTACAGAGATTTTTAAGCGGTTCAATGTCTTTAAGTTGGAAATGTGTGGCCAGTACTATTTTAAGGTCTTTTAGAAATCTAGGGCTTGATAGACCTTTGTTTTTACTAGAACCTCGACGACTGGACACTTTGGGGCTACCTGTTTTTTATCACAATCTTTTTAAAGTGTGGAGACTTTTTAAGACAGAGAGAGCCACGGGCACGGACTCACTACACTGGCTACTTCAGGAGCCCCTCATCTATGGGGCCCATCTGGACACTGCAGGCAGTGCCCTCACCCAGACTCTGCTGGCATCTGGTCTTATCACGCTGAAACACCTGGTGGACCTGGCTGGACCAGAATTCAAGGATGCCAGTGGAGTCGCTGCCCGGCTGGGATTGAGATCAGTACGGATCGTGGCACGACTACTCCAGGGGTGGAACTCTGCTCTCTCACCAGTGGAGCTACGAATGTTAGTGAAGTACTGTGGAGGCTCTGAACAGCCGGTTGAGGAGGACCCTTTTCCTGAGCTTTCAAACCTGTCTCCAGATTTAGAGGGAAGTACTGGTCATTTTTTAAACTGTAAGAATGTCACGGGTATGAACTTCTACATGGTCCCTGGAAAATTGTTTTATAAAGCTTGTGTTATGGTTTTTAACAAGAAAAGTCTTAATGGTAGAGTTGACACGCCGTGGCGCTCAGTCCTCGGGCTGGGGGAGGAAGAGCGACCACAGTGGAGAACACTCTACAAGCCACCATTAACGAAAAGAACTGGAGACATACAGTGGAGAATCCTGCACGGACTCATTGCTGTTAATGCCTTTGTCTCGGTTCTGTGTTCAGAGTCGAGTCACGAGTGTCCGTTTTGTCTCCAGAGAGAGACGATATTTCATGCTTTTACTCAGTGTCCCAGACTGAGTCCACGTTTAACTTTTTTACAGACTGTTTTTAGTGCTTTTAACAGATCCTTCTCGGTCCAAACTTTTATCCTGGGAGTGAAGTACACTCACAGGAGGCAAGCGGAATGTCAACTTTTAAACTTTGTCGTGGGCCAGGCGAAGATGGGCATTTACATCAGCCGCAGAAATAAGATAGAACGTAGAGGCAGCACTGATGCAAAATTGGTGGCAGCAGCAATGATGAAGTCCAGGATTTTGGTGGATTTTCACTTTTACAAAAAGACGGTAAACTTGGTGATGTTCGAGAGAATCTAGTGCAATAAAGATGCACTCTGCTCGGTTTTAAATGATGAACTGCATTTTGCACTGAGCATGTCTTAAAAACAAAATGTATCAGATGTCTTTGACGCTTTTTTACGTGAATTACTTTTTAATCTATTCTTTTATATTTTCTTTTCTCTGCATTGACTTAAATTGAACCTTTTTACTGGTTGCTGTTGTATGTCCTGAACTTTGGTAATAAAGGTCTTTTTTAAAATCTAAAAATCTCTCTCTCTCTCACACACACACACACACACACTCTCTCTCTCTCTCTTTTTATCTCTCTCTCTCTCTTTATCTCTCTATCTCTCACTCCCTCTCTCTCTCTCTTTATCTCTCTCTCTCTCACACTCTCTCTCTATCTCTCTCTCTCTCTCTCTCTCTCACACTCTCTCTTTATCTCTCACACTCTCTCTCTCTCTCTTTATCTCACTCTCTGTCTTTCACACACTATCTCTCTCTTTCACTCTCTCTCTGTCTCTCTCTCTCTCTTTATCTCTCTATCTCTCTCTCTCTGTCTCTAACACTCTCTTTCTTTCTCTCTCTCTCTCTTTCTCTCTCTCTCTCTCTCTCTCTCTCTCTCTCTCTTTCTCACACACACTCTCTCTCTCTCTCTCTCTCTCAACGGCACTTTGTATGTGTGTATGTTTATTTGTAAGTGTGTGTTGATGTCTCCACTGAGATCAGTGTAATCAGTTTTATTCTCTCACAGATTTTGATCACATGATATTAAATATCTGATATTAAACTCTTCATTATATAAATCTATATCTATTTATTCTTTTTCCATTTGTAAATAAAGTTTAAATTAACAGTGATGATGATGATGAATGAATTACTGCACTTCTGAGAATCTAAAGTGTGTGTGTGTGTGTGTGTGTGTGTGTGTGTGTGTGTGTGTGTGTGTGTGTGTGTGTGTGTGTGTGTGTGTGTAGGGTGAGGGTTACCTGTAGTCTGATTGAAGCGCTGCATTAGAGTTGCCACATCGACTTTGAAGTTCTCCTGATGTCTCTGCGCATTCTGTGTCTCTGTGTTCCAGTAATCTTCTCCCTCATTGTTCTGGATCCACTGCGTCTTTGGGATCATTTTCCTGATTTTACTGTCGTAGTAAACAAACTCCTGTCCATCCACCTGACCAACAGCAGTGAACTCTGGGAAAATTATTCCTGGTGTAACTGCAGTGTAGACGTACTGCAGAGAGTGTTTCACTGTCAAATAATAAACACACACATTATTACACAATAATACAACACACACACACACACACACACACACACACACAGTAACAGTACTTACACTCACTCTACACACTGCTTTTATTATGAACTCTTTTATTAATGATTTTATTTCTATAATCATCTGATACTGAATCACATCACTGTACATTCATCACTTTATTATTTATTATTTTACTCTGAGAAACATCAATAATAATAATAATAATAATAATAATAATAATAATAATAATAACCCTGTGAAACCCGAAATCAAATTATTAACAGAAAATGATATATTTTGGAAACTGAAGTGTTTACTGGGTCTTTAAAATAAATTAAAAATCACAATAAATTACGTTTACAAATGTGAATTTTTTGTATGATATTCGAATTTACTGACCACAACTATGTTTATTTTATTACAAAAACAAAGACGGATTATTGTATTTGGAATGTTCACTCTTCATCCTCCTCCTCTTCCTCTATCTGCTCTAAATCACTTTCATTTCCATCCATAAACACGCTGATCACAATTTACAGTTTATTTACAGCTGAAAATATACAGAATAATAATATTTGTTTATTCTGAATTTATTCTCTGAATTAATAAAAATAACATTTAGATTATTATCATTATTTATTTATTTATTTATTTTACTGAAAAGACTTAAAATATTAACAAGTTACATCATCAGATTAGATGCACAAAAATCACAAATATTTCATTTCCACTGGTATGGAATCAGTTATAAATTATTTTATGATCATTTACTTTTCATTACTTTAATAAATTATAAAAACTTAGTATTTGACATTAGAGCAGGAATAATGTATATAATATAATAATAATAATAATAATAATGATAATACAATAATATATAATAATATATTTAATTAATATTTATATGTATTGTATTTTGTATTTGTGTATTATAGCAGGAATAATACAGATTACATCATAAAATATAAAACATTGATGATAATCTAAATTATTTTATACACCTGCTGTATCATATTTAATACACATATTTAACACGATTTTACTACAACATTCTTTACAAAATATTAATTAATAATTAGATGCTTTAAAAAGCACATATTTATTAACAATTTTCCAAAATCATGAAATCAGCTGAATAAAAACCTGCCTAAAGTCTGCTATTGAGTGCAGTACAGAGATAAATCCTATCTACTAGGGGGCAGTAGAGTGTCAGATTGTATTGAGGATGTTTTAGAGGAAAGTGTTAATGAGGTGGTGCAGGTTTCAGAAACTTTTCTATCAGATATGATCATTTACAGTTATAATAATTATATAATAATAATATAATAATAATAATTATAATACAATAATAAAAGAAGTAGAAGTATAGCTGTGTGCTGTTTATCTGATGTTACTGATGTTATTTTATCCTCGATCCAGAAATTATTTATTTATTATATTTATAAATGTTTTATTAATTATTAATGTATTCAGTAAAAATGAATTATTTATTCCTCAAGCAATTTCTTTAACTCTCTTAATTTATTTAATTTTTTTTATAATACTAACTGGCACAAGGTGGAAGTTTAATAAACAAACAAGAATTAAAGACACTTTCAGCTTCAGTACACACACACACACACACACACACACACACACACACACACACAGTTTATCAGTATTGTGTAGTGTATAAATCTCCCTCACCATACTATAAACAATATAAAGTCACTCACTGTCTCACAACCTGAACAGTAAAGTCACACACACACACACACACACACACACACACACACACACACACACACACACACACACTCTCACATAAGTACTACACAATAATGGTCATTTATTTATTATTTATTATTATTATTATTATTATTATTATTATTATTAATATAGTAGATATTTTGTCTTTTAAAGAGAAACATTTATTTTTAAGTATTTAAGTTTGTCAGATCTCCTTTATCACAGTCTCACTGTTCAAGTCCAGTCAAGAAGATTTTATTGTAATTTCTACAGTATATATCTGTCATTTCTCCAGAACCCTGGTGCTACATAAACATCATAAAGCTACACAACAGAGAAACACAGAGTGAAGGACTAGTGAGTGTATCATATGCACATAAAGTGAATATGAAATAAAATGACAAAGTGCATCGTGTTTAAACAGTGCAACACAAGACAGTGTAGGACAACACAAGACAGTGTAGGACAACACAAGACAGTGTAGGACAACACAAGACAGTGTAGGACAACACAAAACACAAACTAGTGGTGTCAGTAAACCTGCTGTGTATTATACAGCGCAGTGTGTGAGAGAGAACTGAATGCAGGAGTGTTACTTAGAAGTTAACGCAAAATGTAAACATAAAAGTTTGTTCAAAACAGCAGCAGCAGCAGCAGCAGTCACATGGATGTAGAAAAAAACAGCATGTAAACAGTTGTGTAGTAATAAATAATATTATATGGTGGTGCTGAAGACGTGGACTTGTGATATGAGTATGAGTGTGTGTTTGGGTTCAGATTGTAGCAGTTCAGAACGTGTGTGTGTGTGTGTGTGTGTGTGTGCCTGTGCCAAGAGGTTCAATGTAGAAGTCAGATTGAAGTGGTGACGGGGCACAGCCCTGACGGCACCCTCTGTGGATTGAAAGTCTACTTGATAGTAAACAGTTTGGCAGTTTGCTAAACACTTCCCAATCTTCAAGATCTTTACTCATCCAGAGTGGAGAAAAGGGTTAAGAACATCACTTTGGACCCCCACACACGTGACCCACTCTCTCTTCAGACTGTTGCCTTCTGGTCAGCGCTACAGAGCTTCAACCACCAGAACAGCCAGGCACTAAAACACTTGTTTTTCCCGCAGACTATAAACAGCATGAACAATGAAACTATTCATAACTACACACTGTCCATCATAACTGACACATTTATACACAAAATCCAAATGGTCCATGTGTAAACTGCACACGTGTAAATAACATCAGAACATTTATTGAAACAGTATTTTTACTCTGTATATACTGTATTATTATTATTCAACTGTCTGCTTTACTATTCTGTTACATCATGTCTGGACTTCTCCTGCACTGGAAGCTCCTGATGCCAAGTCAAATCCCTTGTGTGTGTAAACATACTTGGTAATAAAGCTATTTCTGATTCTGATTCATTTGCACTGTGCTTCTTTCCTTTTTTGAGGATCAAGCAAATTGAAGCAAGAGTTAGACCGTCTTCCAAAAATGATCATCTACTGGCATGAAAACAGGGGACAGTACATGCCAGATACTTTTGTAAAATTCTGGATGGAAGCCATCCAACCCTGGTGTCCTCCTACTAGGCTTCGATTGAATAGCAGCAAAGATTTCTTCTTTTGTTAGAGAGGTATTGAGAAAGGCCTGGTCCTCGTCTGAGATTGAGGGTAGGGGTATCCTATCTAAAAAAGTGTCAGGGCAAGAGGAGGTAGAGATTCTCATCAAAATCTTTAAAACTGGAGTTTATTTTAGCTGGATCATGTGTAATTACTCCCTCAGCGGTTTCACTGGACCTGATGGACCTTTCAGCTTGTTCACATTTCAGTTGATATGCCAAGAGGTGACTGGGTTTATTCCCATACTGATAAAACTTCTGCCTGATGAATATTATATATTTTTTTTTTACATGTTATAAGTAGTTTAAGTTTAGTTTAGATCTGGAGCCAGTTAGAAGATTCCTGTTGTTTTGTGCTTAATTTTGTGAATGAATTCCAATCTTTTAACCTCTTCTTCTAACGTTTTCCTGTTCTCTGCCTTTTGTTTTCTACACCATGTGGTAAAAGAGATCATGTGGCCCCTTAAGGTGGCGTTAGCTGCGTCCCATTTGGTGTCTCTGTTTACTGGACAGAATTCATTATCCTGCCAGCACTGGGATCATTTCCTTTAAGAAACTGGTAGAAAGCATCATTAAGGAGAGAACTGTTACATTTCCAGTGAGAAGATTTAGGGTTGTAAATTGTGTTAAATGTAAATACACTGGGCTATGGTCCGAAAGAACCACTGGACCAATTTCACAGGAATTTCACATTTACACAATTAACAAATCTGGAAGGCAAGAATAGATCATCTAATCTGGAGTCAGAATTATGGGAAGAACAGTAAAATGTATAATCCTTAACCCCTGGATGTAGTTCTCTCCATATGTCCACTAAACCTGAATCATGACACATAATTTACAGTTATAGTTTAAGAACGCGCAGATGATTTTGTGAAAGATGATCTGGTAAACTGGGAAAGGTGGTCTTGCTGTCATTTTTCGAGCGTCTATAAATGTCTCTAAACTGGTTTTTCACAATACCACGACATTTGAGTACATGGTTATGAAGTTTGGTATCAAACATCCCGTTGTACTTATATTAATTTACAGACCACCTAAACAACAAAGTGACTTTTTCTCAGAACTCAGTGAACTACTAACCCAAGCATGTGCTGTGTCGTCCCAAGTTCTTCTTCTTGGTGATTTCAACATTCATGTTGATACTGCTTGCTCCACTGCTACTCAGCTAAATGTTGTCTTTGACTGTTTTGACCTCATCCAGCATGTTAATTTTCCAACTCATACTCATGGTCACACGCTTGATCTTGTTTGTACATCTGGTCTGAATAATATCTCTGTTGATAGTTTAGCTACCCCTCTTTCTGACCATAGACTCATCTCCTTTGATTTTATATCTATCTGTCCTGTATGTTTTTGTGTCTGTGTTTGTCTCTGCTATTAACTCATGCAGCTGCATGTGATCCTTCGTCCTGGGCAAATGTCCAACGAATATGTTTGTTTATGTATGTTCATTATATTTCATCTGTTACCTTGTAAAGCGTCCTTGAGCTTGGGAAAGGCGCTAATATAAATTAAAATAAACGTATTATTACTGATGTTATTTTATCATCAATCCTGAAATTATTATTTATTTATTAATTATAAATGTATTCAGTAAAAATTTACAATTTATTCCCCAGGCAATTTCTTTAACTCTCTTAATTTATTTTATTTTATTTAATAATACTAACTGGCACAAAGTGAAAGTTTAATAAACAAAAAAGAATTAAACACACTTTCAGCCACACACACACACACACACACACACACACACACACACACACACACACACACACAGTTTATCAGTATTGTGTATTGTATAAATCGCCCTTTATATCATACTATAAACAATAAATTTCACTCACTGTCTCATAACCTGAACTGAGGAGTGACCTCTCTCTCACACACACACACACACACACACACACACACACACACACACACACACACACACACACACACAGATCTCCTCCACAGTGTCTCTGTTACAGGTTATTAAAGTGTGATTTTCTACAGTAAAGTGAATAAAGAAGTATAATATTATAGAGTAAATATAAAGACAGTATAAATGACTGAACTCACCTGCTGATGAAAGATGAAGAGAAAATGTGAGGAAAACCAGAGCTTTCATTACTGAACTGCAGCGCGCCATCATTCACCTATAACACACACCAAACACTCTCCAAACACTCTATACCCTCTTATTATTATTATTTATAACTCCGTGTGTAACTCCAGAGAAGAAGAGCAGGTTACAGATCCTCCTGATTCTCTTTGCACTTCTGCTCTACCAGAAAAGGAGGAGGAGTTTATCCAATCAGAACTCAGAGTTTGCACCAATCAGAATTGAGGATTCAGTTTCGTCATCAGGATCTGAGGTGAAATGAGGAGTGCAGGATTATACTGAAAGTGAAAGAAAATATGGAGAAGAGTTTATCATCATCACTCTATTAAACTCTTTACATCACTCTTTACTCTTTTATATTTTCACATGTTTAATCTAAATATTATTATTATTATTATTATTATTATTATTATTATTATTATTATTATTATTATTATTATTATATTATTTATATGTAATTAGATCAATCATAATTTCATGTACAAAATGAATTGTTGTTTATTAACATTAAGATTTTCTACATGTTCAATAAATATAACTACAATAAAGTCATACTTTATTACAGATTTAATTTAATTATAACTGTATATAGTGTAGTGTAGAGTGTGTGTGTGTGTGTGTGTGTGTGTGTGTGTGTGTGTGTGTGTGTGTGTGTGTGTTATTTACTCCACTGTTAATAAAAACCTCTCCTGTGTTTATCATCAATAAACACACACAGATCAGAAAAGGCTTCAGAAATGAGTCTTCATCCTTCAACCTTCATCTCCTTCCTGAGATCACCAGAGCACCCGAGGCAGCTCACTCTACCCGGCCGGGCGGAAGTGCTCGCAGGCGGTGTCGAGATCGTAAACAAAGGCAGGGGAAGCGTGGTGGAATGAAAGCCAAGCTACAGCTAACACCACACAGGCTCTCTTTACCCAGCATCTTCCTCGCCAATGTTCGGTCACTGGTAAACAAAATGGAGGAGATTCGACTCAGCATCACACACAGCATAAAACTTCGAAACTGTAATGTCATGATCTTCACGGAAACATGGCTACACAGCGGCATTCCGGTCAACGCTATTGAGCTAGCGGAACGACACACACTCTGGGCGGATAGGACATTAGATGGCTCTGGTAAGACCAGAGGCGGTGGATTGTGCATTTATGTGAACAAAGCTTGGTGCACGAACTCTGTTATTGTCGAGAGTCATTGTTCAGCTAACCTGGATTTCTCATGGTTAAATGTAGACTGTTTTATCTACCGCGGGAGTTCACTGCCACTATTATTACTGCTGCTTACATTCCCCCCGATGCTGATGCTAAGCTCGCTATGAAAGAACTTTATGCGGCCATCAGTAAACAACAGACTGTTCACCCGGAAGCTGCGTTTATTGTTGCTTTTAATTACTCAAACTTAAAGGCAGTGCTTCCAAAATTTCATCAGCATGTTTCCTGTCACACCAGAGGGAACAAAACTTTAGACCATGTATACACAAACATGGCTGGAGCTTATGTTGCGACCCCCCTCCCCCACCTGGGACAGTCAGATCACCTTTCTTTGTTCCTCACCCCCAAATATGCACCCCTCATCAACCGGGTAAAGCCATCAGTGAGAACCATCAAGGTGCGGCCTGCAGAGGCACACACTTCAGGAAAGGATTTCACACACAGACTGGAGTACATTTGCTGCTCAGGCCACCAGTGACACTCTCACAGACATGGACTGCTACACCTCCTCTGTTCTGGATTACATCAGTTCAACCATAGACAGTGTTATTACCCAGAAACAGATCATCACATACCCAAATCAGAAGCCATGGATGAACAAGAAGGTGCGCTACTGCCTTCAGGTCAGGTGACGTTCAGGCCTACAGCACATCCAGAGCTAACCTGAAGAGGGGCATCAAAGAGGCCAAGCACTGCTACAATCAAAAGATAGAGGAACATTTTTCCAACTCTGACCCTTGACGCATGTGGCAAGGCATCCAGGCCATCAGTGATCACAAATCCTCCCACTCCACCCCCGCTGCCACTGATGTTCTCTTCTTGAATGAGTTTAATTACTTTTATGCTCGCTTTGAGAGAGACAACAAAGAAACTGCCACCAAGCTCAAACTCTCGGCTGATCACTCTCCATTCACACTCCACAGATGTCTGCAATGCACTGAGCCGGATCAACGCACACAAAGCCGCTGGACCAGACAACCTCCCTAGACGCGTACTCAGGGCATGTGCTGAGCAGCTCGCTGGGGTCTTTACTGACATCTTCAACCTGTCTCTTGCCCAAACAACTGTTCCCACTTGCTTTAAATGCACCTCCATTGTGCCAGTGCCAAAACACTCCAACCCAACGTGCCTGAACGACTACCGCCCTGTAGCACTGACACCCATTGTCATGAAGTGCGTTGAGCAGCTGGTCCTGGCACACCTGAAGGACTCTCTGCCATCCACATTAGACTCTCACCAGTTTGCCTACCGCAGCAATAGGAGCACAGAAGATGCAGTTTCCATTGCACTGCACTCTGTGCTCACACACTTGGACAATAAGAACACTTATGCACATATGCTGTTTGTTGACTTCAGCTCAGCATTCAATACCATCATTCCATCCAAGCTAATAGCCAAACTTGTAGATCTGGGCATTAACACCTCCACCTGCAACTGGGTCATGGACTTTCTGACCAACAGACCCAAGCAGACTCCAACACCATCACACATAACACTGGTGTACCACAGGGCTGTGTGCTGATCCCCTTCCACTACTCCCTTTTCACCTCCGACTGCAGGCCTGTGAATGGATCTAAATCCATCATCAAGTTTGCAGATGACACTACCATGATCGGTCTCATCACCAACAATGATGAGACTGCCTACAGGGAGGAGATCCAGCACCTAGCCACATGGTGCAATAACCTGCTCCTTAACACCTCCAAGACAAAGGAGCTTATTGTGGAAATAAGGAAGGAGGCAAGAGGCACACATGACACCACCCACATCAATGGGATGGCTGTTGAGTGCTTCTCCAGTTTCAAGTTCATGGGGATCCACATCTCGGCGGACCTGTCCTGGGCTATCAACACCTCCAGCCTAGTCAAGAGGGCTCACCAGCGCCTCTTTTTTTTCTGAGGACACGTAAGAAAAATCAGCTCTCCTCGGATATCCTGGTGCGCAGTAGAAAGCATCCTGACCAGCAGTGTCACAGTCTTGTATGGGAGCTGCTCTGTTGCAGAGCGCAAGGCACTGCAGCGGGTGGTGAAAACTGCCCAGCGCATCACAGGGACTTTACTCCCAGCCATGGAGGACATTCAAAAGAAACGCTGTCTGCGTTGAACTCGCAGCATTCTTAAGGACTCGTCTCATCCGGCCCATAGACTGTTTACTCTTCTGCCCTCCGGCAGGCGTTTCAGGTGCCTCCGGACCAGGAACAGCCGACTAAAGAACAGCTTTTTTCCTAGAGCTGTCTCTTTACTGAACTCTGCCACTCACTGATACACTACCACATTTTCCTCACACTTCGTTATTTCTATATTGGACTGTCTACTCAAAAACTTGTGCTCACCGGAACACTGATCATTTCTCACCCCACACTTTGTTATTGCACGGACTGTTTACACAAACCTTTGCTCATTTGCACACTGCTCTTCTTTGTATTGCTGCTCATCATTATTTACCATTGTATAAATACCCGTTCTCTGTTCATAGTAATAATTTATTAGGTTCACCGTTCACATCCTTCTGTAAGTCTCTGTGTATATTAATAGGCATCTGTATATTATGTTCACAGTACATACATATATACACCTACATATATATATATATATATATATAATATAACAATAACAATATATAATTGTATCTGTATACTATTGTTCATAGTACATATATACTCATATTCATCTGTAGTTATTTTCATAGTACATATATAATCATCTGTATATTACATTTATAGTACATATACATCTTTAAATTACTGTTTATAGTCTATATTATCATTCTATTTAACTATGTAAATCATGTAAAAACTGTATATCCTGCACTTGCTGTTATTGCACTCTGGTTAGACCCAAACTGCATTTTGTTGCCTTGTACTTGTACATGTGTAATGACAATAAAGTTGAATCTAATCTAATTAAGTGAACTCTACCACTCACTGATACACTACCACATTTCCCCTCACACTTTATTTCGCTAATGGACTGTCCACACAAAAACTTATGCTCACCGGGTCACTGATCATTTCTCACCCCACACTTTGTTATTGCACAGACTGTTTACACAAACCTTTGCTCATTTGCACACTGCTCTCCTTTGTATTGCACCATTAACTTATTACCATTGTATATATATATATATATATATATATACCTGTTCTCTGTTCATAGCAATAGCAATATATCATGTTCACTGTTCACATCCTTCTGTAAATCTCTGTGTATAGTAATAGGCATCTGTATATTATGGTCACAGAATTTATATATATATATATATATATATATATATATATATATATATATATATATATATATATATATATATATATATATATACACACACACACTGGCGATCAAAATTAGAGAACAATTTATAAACAATTGAACAATTCTGAAATAACGTCATCTTCACTGCTCAACAGTTGAGGGAGTTTTTGTCCTGTCTATACCATGCTACCAGAACACCTTTTCCACAAATTAACTAAGGCATTAAAAAAAAAAAAAACATTATTTTGCAGAAAACACACTGATCAAAATTAGAGAACACTTTCAAATACCTCCCCGTTATTGGTGTTAATCTGGTACCTGGTGCTAATTTCCTTGATTATCTGTAAACCCCTATTTAACTGGCAGCCTAACTTCCAGTTTCACCGACTCTGCAAGATGGTGGGCCGTTCTAAAGTGACTGAAAGCCTCCGGCAGCAGGTTGTCCAGATGAAGGCCAAAGGGATGACCCTATCAGCCATAGCAAGATAAGTTGGTCATTCCAAATCTGTGATTTCAAGAATATTGACTCTTTACAACATCACAAACTCATTCAAGTCCGCCAAGAAGGCTGGTCGCCCACGGAAGACAAATACAAGAGAGGACAGGATACCGCGGAGGATCTCAATTGGCAATAGTTTTCACACTGGAGCTGTTATTGCTCACCAGTTCAGCGCTGAACAGGGTAAGGATCTGTCTCGTCATACAGTGTCTCGATGTTTAAGAGCATTCGGACTGAAAGCCCACTCTGCAGTGACCAAACCTCATTAGCAGAAAGAATCAAAAGGCTAGACTAAGCATGTTGTGTGGACAGAAGAGAACTGGTCCAAAGTTCACTTCAGTGATGAAAGCAAGTTTAATTTATTTGGGTCCTATGGGAAACATTATGTTCGGCGACAAACTGGAGAAAGACTGAACCCAAAGTGTGTAAAGAAGTCAGTAAAAAGTGGAGGAGGAAGTGTCATGGTTTGGGGCATGTTTTCTGCAGCAGGAGTTGAGCCTCTTATACAGCTACATGGCAGAGTGAATGCAAATGTTTATCAGAACCTTCTTCAACAACATATGGTTCCTTCCCTGCGTTCATCACCCAATCAGCCCGCAGTGTTCATGCAGGACAACGCTCCATGTCACACAGCCAACGAGTAAAGCAGTTCCTTGAAACTGAAAACATTGAAATAATGACATGGCCTGCCCAGAGTCCTGATCTCAACCCAATAGAGAACCTCTGGAAAATCCTTGGTGACAAAGTTATGGCCAAGAAACCCACTACAGTCACCGAACTGTGGAGGAGACTGGAAGAAGAGTGGCCCAAAATCACACCAGAGCACTGTGAGAGACTAGTGCTGTCCTGTGACCGCAGATGTGCTGAAGTCATTCAGAGCAGAGGCCTGTACACTTCCTACTAATTGCTGACTGTTGTAACCTACTCTCTTCTGGTAAGGTAGAATTCTAACTTTGTATATCTATTTAACTCAGTTGATTCTAGAGTGTTGGTCTGTGCTTATTAGTTTGGTCAGGTGATTAATCAAGGGTAGTTTCAGTCTCACTCGAGGTGTGAATTGTGGGCAGGGCTTACTCACTTATATTGAAGGTGCTCCGCTACAGACATAGTAGGTAGCCCCCCTAAAGCCAGTAACGCTTGGTGTATATTTAGAAATTCTTATTTGTTCTTTTTCTTTTTAAAACACATTGATCTCAAATTAGGAGATCAGTCATGTGCCTCAAACCCATCTCTGTAGTCATCTCTTACAGACACAGACGTTCCCATCCACAGAACAGATGTCACATTGCCAGTAACCTCATCTACCCTCCCCTGTTGTCTCAATCTCAAACAGTGGTGGTAGGTGGGCTCTGGATTTGCCAGTCTGCTGTAAAGAAAGTAAAGACTTTATCACAGGCTTGGCTTCCCATTACACCTTTGACTTTCTGGCACTTACTGAAACCTAGATATCCCAACAGAACACTGCTACACCAGCTGCTCTGTCTTCTGCCTATGCTTTCTCTCACTCACCAAGAGAAACCGGTAGAGGTGGTGGTACAGGTCTACTTTTATCACGGAGATGGTGTTTCACACCTCTCCCTTTGTCTCATCTAACCATGTCTTCTTTTGAATTCCATGCAGTTTCAGTTCCCTCTCCAATTAACCTCTTCATCAGTGTCATCTACCGCCCTCCTGGTCCCCTTGGAGACTTTCTAGAAGAGATGGACACACTCCTCAGTACTTTCCCCTCTGACAGCACCCCTCTGACAGTTCTTGGTGACTTCAATCTCCCATCTGACAAACTTCAGTCATCTTGCCTCTTGCCTTTTCTGAATACTTTCTCCTTGACATTTAACAGCTGCCCTCCAACACACAAGGGAGGAAATGTCCTGGACCTGGTTTTCACCCGCCCTACTCCAGCTACAGACATGACTGCCACTCCACCTCCAATCTCTGATCATCACCTGGTTTCCTTTTTAATCACTCTTCCTATTTAACCTAAAAATAATTGACATGTCTCTCTTATCCGTCCTAACCTTCACTTTATCTCTCCCTCCTCTGTAGCTTCCTGTACTCTTTCATCTCTTCCTGACCCTGACTCCTTTTCCTCTCTACCCTTAGACATTGCTACAGACTTCTTCCTCTCATCTCTTTCCTCAACCAAGGACATCCTTTGTCTCTTGACTACAAAACCCAAGAAGACTTCTTGTCCCACACCCTGGCTGTCAGAAGTTTTGCGCAGCAATCGACGAGAACTGCAGATCTGCAGAGAGGAAGTGGAAAAAAATCACAACTCGATGTAGACCTCGCATCTTACCTCGCACTCCTGACCAAATTTTCTTTGGAGGTGACTTCTGCCAAAACTGCCTTCTACAAGGAAAAGCTTGAGGCCTCTGCACAAGATCCTCGTAAGCATCACAACATCTTCTCTTCACTACTCAACCCCCCTGCTGCACCTACTCCATCCTCCCTGACTGCTAATGACTTTGCCTCCTTCTATGATGAGAAGATTATGAAAATCTGCCAGACCTTCACATCCTCCCCAACAATGACTACACAACACAGCCGACAATCCACTTCGTCTCTGTCAAGCTTCTCAACCTTAACAGAAGATGAGATACTGCAAGTCATCCAATCTTGCAATCCCACCACCTGTCCTCTGGATCCAATCCCTTCAACTATGCTTCAGACCATCACACAAGATCTCCTGCCCTTCATCTCCACAATCATCAATGGGTCATTAACATCTGGCTATGTACCAACTACCTTCAAGCAAGCAAGGGTCATTCCCATCTTAAGGAAACCTGCTCTGGATCCATCAGACATCAACAACTACAGACCGGTATCACTTCTTTCCTTTCTTTCTAAATCTCTGGAACGCACTGTTTTTAACCAACTGTCTGTCTCTCTCTCACAGAACAACCTCCATGATCCTAACCAGTCTGGGTTCAATGCGGCACATTCCACAGAGACGGCCCTTTTGCCTTTTAAGCTGTCATCTGTACTTATCTTCCTGGACCTTTCAGCAGCATTTGACACAGTTAACCACAAGACACTTTTGTCAACCCTCAAAAGCCTCGGCATTTGCGGAACAGCATGGGAATGGTTTGCTTTCTACCTGGAAGGTCGCTCATACCAGGTAACATGAAGGGGATCCACATCTGCCCCGTGCAGACTCACCACTGGTGTTCCACAAGGCTCAGTACTTGGTCCCCTCTTTTTTTCCCTCTATACCCACTCCATTGGTGAAGTTATATCCTCACATGGGTTTTCTTATCACTGCTATGCAGATGACACTCAACTAATCTTTTCTTTCCCTCCATCCTATACCACAGCTTCTGCTCGGATATCAGCAGGCTTGACAGACATATCTTCATGGATGCGTGCTCACCAACTAAAAGCTGCATGTATCAGGTTCAAAACACTGATGCTTGCCTACAAAGCCAAAAATGGACCAGCACCATCTTACCTCAGTGACCTCATCACATCTCGCACGGCACCATGCTGTCTGAGATCCTCCAGCACTGCTCGACTGGTACCACCTTCTCTCAGAATGAGAGGTAAGTACACTTCAAGGCTCTTCTCTGTTCTGGCACCGAGGTGGTGGAATGAACTTCCCCTAGATGTCCGTACAGCAGAGTACCTGACTATCTTCAAGCGACGACTGAAGACCTTCATCTTCCTGAAACACTTAAATTACCACTTTCCAAGTTGGTAGAATTCAAGGGTTATGTTTATATTAAGTTTGTAATCTAGCATACCAGTGTAGATTTATTCATTACTAGAGACTCAAAGCACTTTTGTACATCGCTCTGGATAAGGGCGTCTGCTAAATGCCGCAAATGTAAATGTAAATGTAAATGATATCATAAAAAATGACAGATGAAATCTCGAGCAACAGCAATGACAACAACGAGAACCAGGATTACAGCAAGGATGAGACCAGTCCACACTTCATCTGTTAAATCATCACAGAGTGTTTATTATCTGCTGCATCAGTAAATCAGTGTTCACTCTGTAAATGTGTAGATTTATAGGAAAGTGTTTCTCCGACCTCTCAGGATTCGTCTCTCGCTCACAGGCAGCACTAAATCCTTCTCCAAGCTGCTGTGCTCAATCACACAGGTGTAGGTGTGTTTCTGCAGCTCCTCAGCTGAGACTTTCAGAATGCTCCTCTTCTGGAAGCTTCCATCCTGGTTGGGTAACGTCTCTCTGAGCTGCACGTCCTCGAGTACGTCCTCTCCGTCCTTCTGCCAGGAGATCATCAGTGTTTTGGGGAAGAAACTTGTAGCATCACACACACCACCTCTGGAGACCGCAAGTAAATCTGGAACACAGAAGCTGTAGGAGGAACTACAGAGACATAAATATAAAATCACTCCCTAAATGTATTTATTTATAAAGTACATAAGGGTTTTAACATGTTACATGTGTTAGAAGTGTTTTGTATTTAAATACAAATAGTGTATATATATTTTATTTGTATTTAAATATGAATGTTACAAAACATTAGAAGTTTCTGTGTGTGTGTGTGTGTGTGTGTGTGTGTGTGTGTGTGTGTGTGTGTGTGTGTGTGTGTGTGTGTGTGTGTGTGTGTGTGTGAGCGAGAGAGAGCAGGGGGTTTTCCAGAAAGCTTGGTTAACTTACCATTTGATAAATCCTAACCTCTGGGTTGATTTACCCCAAACAGGCATACCATGAGTATGTCGGTTCCAAAACACCTGAGAAGAGTTAGTTTAATCAACCTCCAACTGGTTACCCAGAGGTAATGCGCGTGCACAGTGCATATATATATAAAGACATTTTTATTGGATCGCCGATTTCACGAGTCACCATGGAAACTCAAAGCGGAAAAAAGAGAGTGGCGGAGTTCACAGAGGCGGAGTTGGAGGTTTTAATGCACTCTTATGAGGAGTTTAAGCCAATAATATTAAAAAGAAGCAATACAGCTGCATCGGCTAAAGCAAGAGAGATGTGTAAAGCAATATAAAAAAAACATTTTATTGAATTTTACTTTTATTGTTTTTCAGGAAATAAAGAAATAAACTGCCTGGCAGACCAGTGCAAAAAAATTAATAAAAGTAATTTTGACAGATCCTGTCTCTCAAAAGTCTTCCGTCTCTGTTGGCCTCTAAAATCTGTAGGTGTTCCTGTGGGCCATCTTCCTCAATACAAGGAGGGTGGCTCTCTCCTCTTATAGTGGCAATATTGTGAAGCACAACACAAGCCACTATAATGTCGCATGCCCTCTCTGGACTAACCCGGAGCTCACGCAGACACTGAAACCGAGATTTGAGGATCCCTATAGTCATCTCCAGCTTGGCCCGTGTTCGGCTGTGAGCCAGGTTAAACCGTGTCTGTGGTCCAGGCTCAGGTTCAGGGTAGGGTGTCATTAAATAGGGCAGACAAGGGTATCCTCTGTCCCCCAGCAAGTAACCATTGTACTGTCCTGTAATGATTGAAGTGTACAACACAAATATAGTAAAAAGGAAAAAAAAAACCCAATTGTATAAAGTAAAACATACCCTGCTGAAATGTCTGGCATAATGATGACTCGCGGAAAATTCTGGCATCATGCACAGATCCTGGCCATTTTGCCTCGAAATTGGTAGTGATTTGGGTTGCCTCACATATTACCTAGTTAGTGGAAAAAGTAATGACTTTAATGATTTTAAGAAGGGGAAAAAATCAAGTTGTTACCTGCACATTGATGCTATGAATAGATTTCCTATTAACACAGTCTCCCTCATTTATTGGTGGAGCTTTAATAGGAATGTGAGTGCCATCAGTGCACCCAATTACATTTGGAAACCCTGAAACAGAAAGTTATAGAAGTATAAAGTGTGTGTGCGCATAATGAATACATGTATAGATATAAATAATATGACTGAATATTAAATAAATATATATATATATATATGTGCCAGACATACTGTACGAACGGCTCTACACACAGTTGCCTTGCCCACATGCTCTGAATCGCCCACACGGTGTGTCACATTTGCGATATGCGGTTTTAAAAGACGTGATAAATAAACTAACGAATCTTTTGATAACGCTTTTTTAAATATTCATTAGGGTATGCAAACACATCAATACGCGGTCTTATAACCCTCTCCCGACGAACAAAACCTCGTATAATTTGTGCTTCTACGTCCACAGGATCCTCATCAAAAGGGCACGCCGAAGTTACACTGAAACATAACCTGCTCCCGAGCTGGTTATCTTCAGAGAGTCAGTTGCTATGGTTACATACATACCCAGAAAGTTACCTCCGTTTTGGGAACCGAAAGTTGAGGTTATCCACGAACTTACCCTTAAACATACCCAGGTATGTCACATAACCTGCTTTCTGGAATACCCCCCTGGACACACACTTAAGATAAACTCTTCTCCATCATAACCAAACTGGTAGTGCCCTCTAGTGGTGAATTCATCATCAAGATCACATCCAACAATCCACTGCCAAGTGTGAACTTCTGCACACACACACACACACACACACACACACACACACACACACACACACACACACACACACACACACACACACACGTATCCTAATTAATAAGATGTACACTAAATTTATATTTTATTTAAATCTGTTTTAATTTGGTTTTCATTTCTCATACTAAATAAAAGATCATCAGCATGAGCATCCCTACACCAGCCTGTGTTTCAGATGAACTTCATCTTGCTGTCATAGTAACTGATCTGCACTCCATCAAGCATCTCAACAGCAGTAAATACAAACACACACTGAATCTACATGTTCACTCTATAATTACTGTATACAGATGATGTTTTATGGATATTGTCTCCTCAAGATGATCCTAAGATGTGCTTCTTCTCTGTTCCTGCTGTGTTGTACATCTCCTCCTCTCCTCTCTGCACTGCTCTGAACTAAACTGACTCCATCCTTTTCTTTTCTTTCTCCTTGTCTTGCTTTATCACTTGACTCCATTTCAACTAATAAACAGAATATTTTTTTGAAAAGTAGAAAGTAATTCACATTAAAAATAAAAATAAATATAATTCATCTAAAATCTTAAATGACTTGATTGGGTTCCACTTTGTCAGAATGTGGAACAGAAGAAAAAGTGCTCTCGGGAAATATTTCCCACATTTGTTTCTCTCATTTCATTTCCAATTGATTCTCTTCTTCTTCTTCTTCTTCTTCTTCTTCTTCTTCTCCTTCTTTTTCTTCTTCTTCTTCTTCTTCTTCTTCTTCTTCTTTCAGCTTCTCCCATTAGGGGGCACCACGCCTCATCTGTCTCCATACCCCCCTGTCCTCTACATCTGCCTCTTTCACACCAACTACCTGCATGTCTTCCCTCACCACATCCATAAACCTCCTCCTTGGTCTTCCTCTTTTACTCCTTCCTGGTGTCTCCATCCTCAGCGTTCTCCTACTGATATACTCCATGTCCCTCCTCTGCACATGTCCAAACCATCTCAATCTCACCTCCCTCACCTTGTCTCCAAAACGTCCTACATGTGCTGTCCCTCTAATAAACTCATTTCTAATACTGTCCATCGTCGTCACTTCCAACGAACATCTCAATATCTTCAGCTCTGCTACCTCCAGCTCCACCTCCTGTCTTCTACTCAATGCCACTGTCTCTAATCCATACAACATCTCAGGTCTCACCACAGTCCTATAAACTTTCCCTTGCACTCTCACAGATACTCTTCTATCACAAATCACTCCTGCTATCACTCTCCTCCACCCACTCCACCCTCCACTCTTTTCTTCACTTCTCTAACACACTCTTCATTACTTTGCACTGTATTTCCCATTGATTGTTATAGTCGTGATATTGAAAACATAAAGTGACATCACAGACATAATAATGACTCATTTCACATAATTTCCATAAATAATTGACACTAAAGACAGTAATGTTTTGGAATAGTTTCTGATCATGTTTTCTGCGTGTATGTTCATGCGTGTCGTTTCAGTGTTTTAGAAATGTTAGTTTTGTTCGAATACACATGTCCCAGTATTTACTGTTTCTCCACTGTGTTTGTTTTGTGCAGCTGTTTGTTGGCTTTAATCAACACTGTGGATTTTTACTGAATTCTGATTTTCCCAGAATAAAAAAAATATATAAGACCTGATTACATTATTGCTCTGAGTGGTGACATTAGTGTTGTATTTACACTGTACCATATCTCATCATCCTAATAAAACATATGCTGTAAAACTGTTACTGTGTGTGTGTGTGTGTGTGTGTGTGTGTGTGTGTGTGTGTGTGTGTGTGTGTGTGTGTGTGTGTGTGTGTTGTATTTACACTGTACCATATCTCATCATCCTAATAAAACATATGCTGTAAAACTGTTACTGTGTGTGTGTGTGTGTGTGTGTGTGTGTGTGTGTGTGTGTGTGTGTGTGTGTGTGTGTGTGTGTGTGTGTGTGTGTGTGTTGTATTTACACTGTACCATATCTCATCATCCTAATAAAACATATGCTGTAAAACTGTTACTGTGTGTGTGTGTGTGTGTGTGTGTGTGTGTGTGTGTGTGTGTGTGTGTGTGTGTGTGTGTGTGTGTGTGTGTTGTATTTACACTGTACCATATCTCATCATCCTAATAAAACATATGCTGTAAAACTGTTACTGTGTGTGTGTGTGTGTGTGTGTGTGTGTGTGTGTGTGTGTGTGTGTGTGTGTTTGTGTGTTTGTGTGTGTGTATATGTGTGTGTGTGTGTGTTGTATTTACACTGTACCATATCTAATCATCCTGATAAAACATATGCTGTAAAACTGTTACTGTGTGTGTGTGTGTGTGTGTGTGTGTGTGTGTGTGTGTGTGTGTGTGTGTGTGTGTGTGTGTGTGTTTGTGTGTTTGTGTGTGTGTATATGTGTGTGTGTGTGTGTGTGTGTGTGTTGTATTTACACTGTACCATATCTAATCATCCTGATAAAACATATGCTGTAAAACTGTTACTGTGTGTGTGTGTGTGTGTGTGTGTGTGTGTGTGTGTGTGTGTGTGTGTGTGTGTGTGTGTGTGTTGTATTTACACTGTACCATATCTAATCATCCTGAAAAAACATATGCTGTAAAACTGTTACTGTGTGTGTGTGTGTGTGTGTGTGTGTGTGTGTGTGTGTGTGTGTGTGTGTGTGTGTGTGTGTTGTATTTTTTAATGCAAAAGTAAATATAATATATTTGACATTAGTTTATTTCTAGTGAAAAACCTGTGGTTTATGGTATAAACATGGAGACAGAAGGCAGATTGGTGACGTCACTGATCCACTTCTTAATCTGTGGCTCTGTATATTGTGCTTTATATAAATCAGCAAAGATGAGGGGGAGGGGGATTATATGGATATTACAGGACTGATCAATATATTAGTTAAAATCAGTTATTACTCGTCGTGTAATGCTAACGACGGATGCTTCCCTCATGGGCTGGGGAGCGGTCATGAGTGGCCTTTTGGAAGAGCCCCCTCTGCTGTGGCACATCAGTTGCCTAGAGATGCTGGCCATGCACTTCCTTCTGGACCTCAGATGAGACCATGTGTCGGTCCGTTAGGACAACACCTCTGTGGTTTCTTATATCAACCACCAGGAGGCGCTACGCTCAAATCTTTCTGTTCTCGTTACGCTCGCCTCAACGACTAATCAGAATTCAGAATCTTGTGACGTCACCGGTTTCTGGGGCGAACTGAGGAGTGCAGGAGAATCTTGAAAGTGAAAGTAGGAGATAATGGAGGAGGAAAGTGGACATCTAGTTTATATGTAATGTGATCTATCTATCTATCTATCTATCTATCTATCTATCTATCTATCTATCTATCTATCTATCTATCTATCTATCTATCTATATAAAGTAATGAGTATATTGTTGAATGTCTATCTGTCTATTGCAGTAGATGGGTTTGTTTCAGCTGTACAGGTGTAATGGAGCATGTAAGAGCACATGATAGAGTAGAATACAATAATAGAAGTAGAATAAAATAATAGAATATAAGAGGTATGATGACACAACATTAATGATAGAGATGTAATTAAAGTGTTGTTGCACTATAAATATTTGTTCTCGTGGTCCTGAGGAGGCTGTAAAAAGTGCAGTGTGGATGCTGCTGATTACAGATGTGTATAAACAGCCAGATGCATGATGATTTTACTGAGAAGGTTTTGTTATTATGAGTGAGCTGCTGTGAAGATCCACTGCAAAAGTGTTTAGGAGGAATATCTCATGTTTCAGTAGAACATTTCTACAGTGATGTTTCTCTTTAAAGTCGGAGACGAGTGTAAACACAGAATCTGAAGCACTGAGCTACAGCTATTAGTTTTTATTTCAAATTCGAGGATCATTGTTGGTTCACGTCTCACTTCCTGTCGTGTTTGTAGATGAGACCTGGAGATATCTCATCAGGTTAGACGGAGAAGCTCACACAGATTCATGATCCAAAGCTGGACAGATCCCTACAGCCAACTGACAAAACTGTAGATTCATTTCACATGAAGATGTTCTACAGGAGACCTTCCACAATATCAGTAATCATTTATTTTTATAAACCACTGAAATGTCTCCAGTAGATAAAGTTCAGTAGTCTGGACTCAGTGATGAAGGTGATGAAGAGTATTTATCTGATGCAGTGTAATTCGTAAATAATACACTGGGTGGCGCTTTAACACTGGTTTGAATAAACACTGGATTATGTTATAGTATGAATGTTGAGCTGCTGCATTCTGATTTCTGACACTAAAATAAGACATTAATGTTAAAAATAATCATCACTGACTGTAGGATTTGACTGAGGTTGTGTTTGTGTTTGTGTTGTGTAGATTTGTTGTGCTTTGTTGTGGACACAAACCAGTACACAAACCCAGATCACACACACATTACTGGATTACTGAACTGGACTATGGGACAGAGGTTTAGGACCTGAGGAGTCTGAGAGTCTAAAAACAGATCCTGTATGTAAAAAACCTGAACATATCCGAGTGAAGTGTTTATAAATCAGAAGTTTTACATTTATTATAAATTCACAGCTTTACATGAGTGTTTACTGAAACTCTATAAATCTGCATTAATATGGAATAAACACAAGGTTCAGGAATCAGGGTTTGATAAAAGTCTATAAAATGGATTCTGCAGTGAAATCACGTGATCAGAAGGTTGTTTAGTGATGAATCACCACGTGCTCTTTGTCTGATTGTAAATCACGTGGTTTCCTGTGTCTGAGTCGCTCTGACAGTGAAATGAAAGTAAAATGAAACAGTGAATAAACACCTCAGTCAGTAAACATCTGAATGTAATCAGCACTTTATTACACATGTTCAGTATTTAATATAAAAATATATTTTCTACAATGTGAAGAGGAAATCCACTGGTCTGTGTACAGGAAGGAGGTGACGGAGGATCTTCTGGGTTTCAGATGATCAGTTTCACAACAGACTGTAGATTCAGTTGTTCATTAATAATATCAGGTCACATTTTCAACACTGAATTTATACATCAATAACAGTTTAGTGAAAAAAGGACATGTGCAGGATTTAAATCCCATGAATTCATCAATAATATGAATGATTGTGACTGGAGTGTGTTTGTGTAGTTATACACAACTAATAAATACACATCAAATATTCTCATTTTCTCTTCTTTATGAAGTCATGAAGCCCATTTTAATAAAGTTGGGAGGCGTGTAAAATGTGTATAAAAGCAGAATGCAATGATTTACTATAGAAAACAAATTAAATGTATAAACAGGAAATGCACCATTTTAAGGAAAATATGAAGTCATTTTGTGTTTGATGTCTGCAACACGTCTCAAAGAAGTTGGGACGGGGCAACAAAAATGATTCTGTAATGAAAATCACTGCATGTGCTCATTAACACTTATCATTAAATATCATTGTCTGTGAAGCTTTTTATGAACATTATCCTAAAATCCTGCTGCATTTTCTGGGCCAAAATTCATTTAAAATATACTGAGGCAAAAATGTAAAACTGTTCTGTAGTCAGACAAATTAGTTTTTTGGAAATCCTGGATGCCACGTCCTCCAGATTAAAGAGGAGAGGGACTATCTGGCTTGTTATCAGTGCTCAGTTAAAAAAAGGTTGATCTGGTGTGGGGTGCATTAGTGCCTGTGGAATGGGCAGTTTGTACATCTGGAAAAACACAATCAATGCTAAAAGGTATATATATATATATATAATTTTGTATGAGATCAGCGACTGTCTCCTCAGATCTCACACAAATACAGATTGCCTTTAAAAGAAGAGTGGATGAAACACAGCGGTAAACATCACCCTGTTTTTTTAGATGTGTTTATATTTACATTTAGAGAATTTAGCAGATGCCTTTATCCAGAGTAACAGATAAATGTGCTTTTTGTCTCAGCAATGAATAAATCAACAATGTTTTTAATGCAGACATTAAATTCAAAATTACTGTATTTTTCCTTAAAATTGTAATGTACAGTTTATATGTTCCTGTGTAGAATTGTGTACTACATAGTACAATTTATTTTTGGAATAATTCCAAATATCATTTAACAAAATTCATTGGAGTTTTTAGTTTATTTGTACAGAACGTGTGTGTGTGTGTGTGTGTGTGTGTGTGTAGATCATTAGTGTATGTAGAGGTGGCAGTGAGCTCGAGTCCTTTAAAAGAACAGAGATATAAAATAAAAGTCAGACACAGAATGAAGAAAATCCACTTTATTGATCATTCAGATTGTTAGAGTGACAGAACAGATGCATTATGGGAGATTTGGTTGTACAGATGTGAGAAATGTGTTTAATGGATTGTATTAAATTTATGATCTCATCTTCATCCTACATTTAATCATTTATATACATTTACACTGGAAATAAACTGATACACCCCTGATATACAGATACACACTTAATCACTATAAAGAGATAATAACAATAAAGTAAATCAGAATCATGTGTGTGTGTGTGTGTGTGTGTGTGTGCGTGTGCGCGTGTGAAAGTTTATACTAAAAGTAAAAAATAAATGATTGTAAATCCTCATTCATCATCTACAGACGCTACAAAAAACAGGGGTTTGTACTCTCAATCCAGCTGTTCTCATCACATCTGCACGTGTTTGAGGAAACCTGACTAACCAGAACTGATTTCCCACAATGAGATGATCCTGATTGTGTTATTTGAGCTCAGATGTAGTTAATGATGAATGAAGAACAAACCCAAGGTTTAAATCTGAGAGAATTTACACAGAATAAAACAGAACCCCAGAATAATCCCCAATAATCCAAACCTCCTCCATCCACATACAGGAAGAACATCACACTGTAAGATACACTACTGGAATAATGTGTGTGTGTGTGTGTGTGTGTGTGTGTGTGTGTGTGTGTGTGTGTGTGTGTGTGTGTGTGTGTGTGTGTGTGTGTGTGTGTGTGTGTGTGTGTGAGAGATCCTCCTCTTCCTCTCCTCCTCTCCTAGAAAAACAGACAGACAGAAAGAGTTTGATCTCTGAGAAGAGATTTAATATGAACACAGACGTTTCTGCTGGATTTTCCCTCCACACACAGATTTATATTCCAGATTACAGTGTAAACATCATCATGTCTTACTCTCTCACTGCAGCAGGATCACACACTCTCACACTTTAGGAGTTATTGGAGGAAGAATCTCCTTCAGAGGCTGTAAAACATTCAAATCATCACAACGTGAAATCAAAACACTGCACATAAACACTGTAGTGGATTTAAACATCATTTATGGATCATAAAGTTTCACTTACAGGCTCTGGGTGGAACAGGTTTAAATCCTGAAACATAGATGATGAACACACAGTTATTATCAAATCTGTGCTCTTTGTTTAATTAAGAATTAAAGTGTAAATCTGTTCTGTAAAAACTTCACATCTGTTCCACTCACCAGAGTTCTTCTTCTTCCAGACCACAATTCCAGCAACACCAACAGCAACGAGAACAACGAGAGCCACGATGACACCAATGATGATCCTAATCGGTCCTCCATCTGTTAAATGATCACAGAGTGTTTATTATCTGCTGCATCAGTAAATCAGTGTTCACTCTGTAAATGTGTAGATTTATAGGAAAGTGTTTCTCCGACCTCTCAGGATTCGTCTCTCGCTCACAGGCAGCACTAAATCCTTCTCCAAGCTGCTGTGCTCAATCACACAGGTGTAGGTGTGTTTCTGCAGCTCCTCAGCTGAGACTTTCAGAATGCTCCTCTTCTGGAAGCTTCCATCCTGGTTGGGTAACGTCTCTCTGAGCTCCACGTCCTCCAGGACGTTCTGTCCGTCCTTCTGCCAGGAGATCATCAGTGTTTTGGGGAAGAAACCTGTAGCATGACACACCACCTCTGGAGAAGAAGCTTCTTCCTGGAACAGAGACGCCTCAGGACGATCTGCAAAGACACAAATATTTAATCACCATTATTTTTGTAATTATAAATCACACACACACACACACACACACACACACACACACACACACACACACACACACACACACACACACACACTGTAATTCTCCTGAACAATACTGCTTGTAATCTGCACGTCACTAAAATCCTGGTTAAGTTTCTATCAGAAGTGAAGCTGCAACTAATATTGAATATAATTGATAATGAAATTATTGATCAGTGAAAGTGGTTATTGATCAGTGAATGTGGTTATTGATCAGTGAAAGTGGGTATTGATCAGTGAATGTGGTTATTGATCAGTGAAAGTGGGTATTGATCAGTGAATGTGGTTATTGATCAGTGAATGTGGTTATTGATCAGTGAAAGTGGTTATTGATCAGTGAATGTGGTTATTAATCAGTGAATGTGGTTATTGATCAGTGAATGTGGTTATTAATCAGTGAATGTGGTTATTAATCAGTGAATGTGGTTATTGATCAGTGAATGTGGTTATTAATCAGTGAATGTGGTTATTGATCAGTGAAAGTGGTTATTGATCAGTGAAAGTGGTTATTGATCAGTGAATGTGGTTATTGATCAGTGAATGTGGTTATTAATCAGTGAATGTGGTTATTGATCAGTGAATGTGGTTATTAATCAGTGAATGTGGTTATTGATCAGTGAAAGTGGTTATTAATCAGTGAATGTGGTTATTGATCAGTGAATGTGGTTATTAATCAGTGAATGTGGTTATTGATCAGTGAATGTGGTTATTGATCAGTGAATGTGGTTATTAATCAGTGAAAGTGGTTATTGATCAGTGAAAGTGGTTATTGATCAGTGAATGTGGTTATTGATCAGTGAATGTGGTTATTGATCAGTGAAAGTGGGTATTGATCAGTGAATGTGGTTATTGATCAGTGAATGTGGTTATTAATCAGTGAATGTGGTTATTGATCAGTGAATGTGGTTATTAATCAGTGAATGTGGTTATTGATCAGTGAATGTGGTTATTAATCAGTGAATGTGGTTATTGATCAGTGAAAGTGGTTATTGATCAGTGAAAGTGGTTATTGATCAGTGAAAGTGGTTATTGATCAGTGAATGTGGTTATTAATCAGTGAATGTGGTTATTGATCAGTGAATGTGGTTATTAATCAGTGAATGTGGTTATTGATCAGTGAATGTGGTTATTAATCAGTGAATGTGGTTATTAATCAGTGAATGTGGTTATTGATCAGTGAATGTGGTTATTAATCAGTGAATGTGGTTATTGATCAGTGAAAGTGGTTATTGATCAGTGAAAGTGGTTATTGATCAGTGAAAGTGGTTATTGATCAGTGAATGTGGTTATTAATCAGTGAATGTGGTTATTGATCAGTGAATGTGGTTATTAATCAGTGAAAGTGGTTATTGATCAGTGAAAGTGGGTATTGATCAGTGAATGTGGTTATTGATCAGTGAATGTGGTTATTAATCAGTGAATGTGGTTATTGATCAGTGAATGTGGTTATTGATCAGTGAATGTGGTTATTGATCAGTGAATGTGGTTATTAATCAGTGAATGTGGTTATTGATCAGTGAATGTGGTTATTGATCAGTGAATGTGGTCAGTGAATGTGGTTATTAATCAGTGAATGTGGTCAGTGAATGTGGTTATTGATCAGTGAATGTGGTTATTAATCAGTGAATGTGGTCAGTGAATGTGGTTATTGATCAGTGAATGTGGTTATTAATCAGTGAATGTGGTCAGTGAATGTGGTTATTGATCAGTGAATGTGGTTATTAATCAGTGAATGTGGTCAGTGAATGTGGTTATTGATCAGTGAATGTGGTTATTAATCAGTGAATGTGGTCAGTGAATGTGGTTATTGATCAGTGAATGTGGTTATTAATCAGTGAATGTGGTCAGTGAATGTGGTTATTGATCAGTGAATGTGGTTATTAATCAGTGAATGTGGTCAGTGAAAGTGGTTATTAATCAGTGAATGTGGGTAT
>NC_139596.1:1058852-1076352 GCF_946808225.1 Silurus aristotelis | reverse complement strand
GGCAAAAAGAAGATAAAACGAATAAAAAGTGTTTAAAAAGACTGAAGTTTTTTAAAAAGAAAAGAAAGAAAATGAAAGATTCTGATAAACGATGAAGGAAGTGAAACGTCTGAATCTTTTCTCACGTCTGCGTTTGGCTACGTGCTGCTTCTTAACGTCCTCTGTGTCGTCGTGGGAGATTTTTTGCGTCACGTCTTTAAAGATAGAGAGAGGAAAGAGAGCAGGACTGTTCCACATGGTACCACAGAAAAACACAGGTATCTTCTCATCACCAGACACACGGTGAGTAAAAGAATGAATGTGATTGGACGAGCGAATGGGCGGGACTGAGGGTCCGAGTCATGTTTCATCCACACGTGGAGGAGCTGCAGTTTGGTCGTGTAGAAACACCACCCTCATTTCACAGCACAGAGGAAATGGGAAAAGGTGTGTGTTAAAAGTTCCAGGCTGTTTTGAAGAACATGTTCTGATATTTGTGTAGATGTTCCTCCTTCACCTGTAGAGACACTGGGTTTCCTACATGAGCTACACAAGACTCTAGAAACGTGGAGCTGAAGAGTTCTGATTTGATGTGGAGATTTTCATCGCACCCTTAAAGATATGGATCGTCACCCTGGACCTTCTCACAGACGCCTCATGGATAATAAAAAAGCAGGAGTTCACTGATGTTTGACTTTTTACACAAGTAGAAAAACAATGTACACGTGAGCAATAACGTCTCATGCAGATCTTTCAATTCCACAGCACGAGGAGCTTCAACCAGAGCACGACTCCTGAACCTTCACCACATGGAGGCACCTTCCAGATGTTTAGCAGTGAGAAAAGAAATGGACAAAGTGTCTTTATTCACAGTTTACGCTCAGAAAATGGAGGATTGCTGTCAGTCAGAAGAGCTTCAGAAGAGTGAAGATGATTTTGATCAGAAACTTCACTCAGAGAATCAGACACAAGATCAATCTTTCCTCACAAACCCACCAGAAACCCCCATGGATGCTGAGCTTCATGTGTTAATAACCTGAGATGAGCTTCATAAAGACCTACACGGTCTGAGTGATGAGAAGCTCCAGACGCAGACGGACTTCCGGCTGAACTTCACACGTGTTTATGGAGCACCGTTGGATATGATGTTGTAGAGGTTTTGATCCACAGTCTAATCTGAGGAACTCTTTCACTGAGCTGCAGAAGAGCAGCGATTACGCTACTGAATAAAAAGAGAGACGTCACGGAGAGAAAATAGAGACGTGTCTCCGCTTTGCTGAGATTTAAAGTGATTATGAAGGACACTGATAACGTGACTGAGACGTGTCCTACAAGAAATAATACACCAGATCGCACGTACTGTGTTCCAGGAAGAACCATACGTGATCATCTCTCACTAGTCAGAGACATTTTTACATCTCAGAGATCAACAGACTGAACATGAGCCTGATTTCTCCAGACCAGGAAAAGGCTTTAAATCCAGTAGAACACCAGGATCTCTGGAAAGCTCTTGAGACATTTGGTTTAAACCTAATTTGATTAAAATAAATAAAAGTTCTACACAATGATGCTGAAAGTGTGTTAAAAGTGAACGGAGGCTTAAACACTCTTGTAAAGGCACACAGGAGAGTGAGATGATGCTCACCATCAGAGATGCTACATGCTAAAGCTACTGAACTCCTGCTACACACACTGAGAAATGAACTGAGAGGAAAAACATCTCGTCTGTAGGCGTATGCTGGTGACATCGTCCTGATGATGAACAAACACGGTGATGAACATCAGTAGCATGACTGCTGAAAGACCATGAGAAAAAATCTCTTCTGCAAAAGTCAACTGGAGAAAAAGAGACTGGAAAGTGGTGAAGAACTGCACCAACACTCCAGAAAGACGTGTCTGGACAAGAGGAGGTTTAAATTCCTGAGTGTGTACCAAGGAAACGAATCCTTCATCCAAAAGAACTGGGAAGGAACCACTGAACAGATAACAGGACGTGTGGAAAAATGGTTCTGTTCCAGAATGTCATGTTGAAGGTCGTGTACTGATTATTAATGATCCAGCAGTCTTCTCTCTGTGGTAGAACATCACCCGTGTTCACCTGAAACTAGAGCTGGGAGAAGAAATCCAAGTGATACTAGTGAACTTGTTCTGGGACAAACTGCACTGGGTACCGTGAAGCTTCTCTATGTTCCTCAAGTAGAGGGTGGTCAGGGTTTAGTGCACCTACAGAGCAGGATCACTGCATTTCAGCTTAACTTTCTACACAAGATCCTGGAGCTCAACCTGTGTGTGTGTGTGTGTGTGTGTGTGTGTGTGTGTGTGTGTGTGTGTGTGTGTGTGTGTGAGAACAGGAAGTGCTTTGAAGTAAAAGTTTGAGCTGAAACAGTAAGACTGCAGCACTGATCAGACTGAAACACACCTGGAACTGATTTATTTATTTATTTATTTATTTATTTATCACTTCTAAGTTTGTATTTTGTGTTTATTCAGTTTGTTTTCTTAAATTATTCAATAAAAAGATTTTTGCCTTTTTTTCTTAAAATTGTCTTTAAACAGAACAAAACAATTACAGTAGAACCTTTACATCTTTAACTGCACTTCTGAGAATCTAAACTGTGTGTGTGTGTGTGTGTGTGTGTGTGTGTGTGTGTGTGTGTGTGTGTGTGTGTGTGTTTACCTGTAGTCTGATTGAAGCGCTGCATTAGAGTTCCCACACCGACTTTGAAGATCTCCTGAGTTCCCTGCACAATTTGTGTGTTTCTGTCCCAGTAATCTTCTCCCTCATTGTTCTGGATCCACTGCGTCTTTGGGATCTCTTTCCTGATGTTACTGTCGTAGTAAACAAACTCCTGTCCATCCACCTGACCAACAGTGGTGAACTCTGGGAAATTTATTCCTGGTGTAACTGCAGTGTAGACGTACTGCAGAGAGTGTTTCACTGTCAAATAATAAACACACACATTATTACACATACTAATACAACACACACACACACACACACACACACACACACACACACAGTAACAGTACTTACACTCACTCTACACACTGCTTTTATTATGAACTCTTTTATTAATGATTTTATTTCTATAATCATCTGATACTGAATCACATCACTGTACATTCATCACTTTATTATTTATTATTTTACTCTGAGAAACATCAATAATAATAATAATAATAATAATAATAATAATAATAATAATAATAATAATAATAATAATAACCCTGTGAAACCCGAAATCAAATTATTAACAGAAAATGATATATTTTGGAAACTGAAGTGTTTACTGGGTCTTTAAAATAAATTAAAAATCACAATAAATTACGTTTACAAATGTGAATTTTTTGTATGATATTCGAATTTACTGACCACAACTATGTTTATTTTATAACAAAAACAAAGACGGATTATTGTATTTGGAATGTTCACTCTTCATCCTCCTCCTCTTCCTCTATCTGCTCTAAATCACTTTCATTTCCATCCATAAACACGCTGATCACAATTTACAGTTTATTTACAGCTGAAAATATACAGAATAATAATATTTGTTTATTCTGAATTTATTCTCTGAATTAATAAAAATAACATTTAGATTATAATCATTTATTTATTTATTTTACTAAAAAAACTAATCAGATTGGATGCACAAAAATCATAAATATTTCATTTCCACTGGTATGAAATCAGATATAAATTATTTTAAGTTAATTAACTTTTTAATTAGTTTAATAAATAATAAAAACTTTGTATTTGGCATTATAGCAGGAATAATGTATATATAATAATATATAATAATATATAATAATATATAATAATAATTATTGTATACATTATTCCTGCTATAATGTATATATAATAATTATAAATAATAATAATAGTATATGAATAATAATATAATAATAATATAATAATAATAATATAATATATTTAATTAATATTTATTGTATATAGTATTTGTGTATTATAGCAGGAATAATACAGATTACATCATAAAATATAAAACATTAATGATAATCTAAATTATTTTATACACCTGCTGTATCATATTTAATACACATATTTAACACGATTTTACTACAACATTCTTTACAAAATATTAATTAATAATTAGTTGCTTCTAAAAAGTTCATATTCATATTAAAAAATTCAGTAACAACATAAACTTTATTTTTACAACAAATTTTCCAAAATCATGAAATCAGCCATATTGAAGAAAGTCTGCTATTGAGTGCAGTACAGAGATAAATCCACTGGGGGGCAGTAGAGTGTCAGATTGTATTGAGGATGTTTTAGAGGAAAGTGTTAATGAGGTGGTGCAGGTTTCAGAAACTTTTCTATCAGATATGATCATTTACAGTTATAATAATAATAATAATAATAATAATAATGATAATAATAATAAAGAAGTAGAAGTATAGCTGTGTGCTGTTTATCTGATGTTACTGATGTTATTTGATCCTCGATCCTTAAATTTATATTTATATATTAATTATTAATGATATTCAGTAGAAATGTATAATTTATTCCTCAGGCAATTTCTTTAACACTCGTCATTTATTTTATTTTATTCTATAATACTAACTGACACAATGTGGAATCTTATTAAACAAACAAGAATTTAACACAGCTTCACACACACACACACACACACACACACACACACACACACACACACACACACACACACACAGAGATCTCCTCCACAGTGTCTCTGTTACAGGTTATTAAAGTGTGATTTTCTACAGTAAAGTGAATAAAGAAGTATAATATTATAGAGTAAATATAAAGACAGTATAAATGACTGAACTCACCTGCTGATGAAAGATGAAGAGAAAATGTGAGGAAAACCAGAGCTTTCATTACTGAACTGCAGCGCGCCATCATTCACCTATAACACACACCAAACACTCTCCAAACACTCTATACCCTCTTATTATTATTATTTATAACTCCGTGTGTAACTCCAGAGAAGAAGAGCAGAAGAGCAGGTTACAGATCCTCCTGATTCTCTTTGCCCTACTGCTCTACCAGAAAAGGAGGAGGAGCTTATATACCAGCGCTCTGACCAATCAGAACTCAGAGTTTGCACCAATCAGAATTGAGGATTCAGTTTCGTCATCAGGATCTGAGCAGAAATGAGGAGTGCAGGATTATACTGAAAGTAAAAGAAAATATGGAGAAGAAGAGTTTATCATCATCACTCTATTAAACTCTTTACATCACTCTTTACTCTTTTATATTTTCACATGTTTAATCTAAATATTATTATTATTATTATTATTATTATTATTATTATTATTATTATTATTATTATATTATTTATATGTAATTAGATCAATCATAATTTCATGTACAAAATGAATTGTTGTTTATTAACATTAAGATTTTTTACATGTTCAATAAATATAACTACAATAAAGTCATAATATTTATAACAGTTAATAATGACTCACTTTAACTATAAACTCAATCCTTTGTGTTGGAACACAAAAGAACTGTAGAAGAAATATAAACTGTATATAAAATTGCATTGCGTGTTCCGGTACCGATGGGTTCAGCCATGTCTCGGTGAAGCGGAGAAGGTTGCAGTCCCAAATGTCCCTCTGGAACTTGACCCTTGCCCTCAGGTCGTCGCCGCTATAGGAGGAAACTGGAGTCACAGTTCCAACATGGTGGCTCTCGGAGCCTGTGGCAGGGACTAAGAACCATCACGGACTATAAAACACCATCTTTCAAAATGGTGAATGCGGACGCTTCATTGGCAGACAAGCTAAATATCTTTTACGCTCGTTTCGAGGCTGCAGCTAACCACGCTAGCAGCGCTAACAGCATGCACGCCAAGAGAGCCGGAGAGGTGAACACGTTCACCATTCAGGAGAGAGAATAACAGGAAGGCAGCAGGACCAGATGGTATCACAGGTCAGGTTCTGAAAGCTTGCGCTGACCAGCTAGCACCAGTGTTCACTGAGATATTCAACCTCTCCCTGGAACGGTCTGTTGTCCCCTCATGTTTCAAACAGTCCACCATTGTTCCTGTCCCGAAGAAACCCCAGCCCACCCACGACTATCGCCCTGTAGCCTTGACCTCAGTAGTGATGAAGTGCTTCGAGAGACTGGTCAGAGACTTCATCAATGCATCACTACCAGACACACTGGATCTTCTACAATTCACATACCGCCAGAACCGCTCTACTGAGGACACCATTGCTCATCTCCTCCACACTACGATGAGCCACCTGGACTACAGAAAAGGGAATTATACAATTAGTCCATTATTGTGGACTACAGTTCAGCGTTCAACAACCTTCTCCTGAACATCAGCAAGACTAAGGAGTTGATAGTGGACTTCAGCAGGAAGCAGGAGCGTCATACCAACCGCTAAACATCAACAGGACCCCAGTGGAGAAAGTGGAAAGTTTCATCTAGGTGTTCACATCACACAGGACCTGTCTTGGTCCTGTCACATTAACACCCTGGTGTAGAAGCCCGTCAGCGTCTGTACCATCTGAGATGCTTAAGAGACTCTCAGGTGCTGAGGACCTTTTACACCTGCACCATTGAGAGCATTCTGACAGGAAGCATCACTTCCTGGTTCGGGAAAAGCACCATGCAGGACAGACGAGCTTTCCAGAGGGAGGATGCGTTTAGCTGAATGTACCATCCACACCATGTGTGTGTGTGTGTGTGTGTGTGTGTGTGTGTGTGTGTGTGTGTGTGTGTGTGTGTGTGTGTGTGTGTGTGTGTGATTTACTCCACTGGTAATAAAAAAACACTCCTGTGTTGTCCATCATCAATAAACACACACAGATTAGAAAAGGCTTCATAAGTTAGTGTTAATTACATTTACATTAAATACACTACAGTATAATCCTATATCCTGCATCATTTTTATTACAAACCTCCATAAAAATCCTGATTATTAAATATTATTATCATTTCAGTCTTTTTCAGGTGAAGAAGAAATAAATGGGTTAATTCTGGTGTAAATGTGGAGAGGGATAAAGATCAGGGTGGAGGATAGATGATAGAGGGTGGAGAGTAGAGGATGGATGATGGAGAATAGAGAGTAGAGAGTCGAGGATGGATGATGGAGAATAGAGAGTAGAGAGTAGAGGATGGATGATGGAGAATAGAGAGTAGAGAGTAGAGGATGGATGATAGAGAATAAAGAGTAGAGAGTAGAGGATGGATGATGGAGAATAGAGAGTAGAGAGTAGAGGATAGATGATGGAGAATAGAGAGTAGAGAGTAGAGGATGGATGATGGAGAATAGAGAGTGGAGAGTAGAGGATAGATGATGGAGAATAGAGAGTAGAGAGTAGAGGATGGATGATGGAGAATAGAGAGTGGAGAGTAGAGGATAGATGATGGAGAATAGAGAGTAGAGAGTAGAGGATGGATGATGGAGAATAGAGAGTAGAGAGTCGAGGATGGATGATGGAAAATAGAGAGTAGAGAGTCGAGGATGGATGATGGAGAATAGAGAGTAGAGAGTAGAGGATGGATGATAGAGAATAGAGAGTAGAGAGTAGAGGATGGATGATAGAGAATAGAGAGTAGAGAGTAGAGAATGGATGATGGAGAATAGAGAGTAGAGAGTAGAGGATGGATGATGGAGAATAGAGAGTAGAGAGTAGAAGATGGATGATGGAGAATAGAGAGTAGAGAGTAGAGGATGGATGATGGAGAATAGAGAGTAGAGAGTAGAAGATGGATGAGTTACTTTAGACCTTTGTACAATATACAGCAGTAACCGTGTGTGTAACATATACGGATGATGTGATGACTGACAGTTCTCATTCCCATTTCAGGTCTTGGGAAATGGTAGTGTCCAGAAACTTGAAGGTCTCCGAAGATGACACAGGGCTGTTGGACATTGTAAGGAAGAGTAGTTTTGAGGGGTATTTCCTAAAGTCCACTATCATCTCCACAGTTTTGAATGTGTGTAGCTCTAGGCTTTTGTGACTGCACCATACCACCAGTCGCTTCACCTCTGATATGCAGATTCATTTTGAATGAGTCTGATGAGCGTAGTATCATCTGCATGGATGATGGAGGGTGGAGAGTCAGATAACAGTGGAGTTGAGATGCTTCAGACTGACTGCTGTTTCTGTCACCATGAACACAACACGTCTATTATAAACTCATTAACCTTCATTTCTAAACATTTTGTAGCTTTTTTCAAGTTTAATTAGAAATTATATCCATAAATCATTATAATTGGCACCTGTTAAAGTTGGTCAAATCTTTACTTTTACATAATTGATGCAATAGTTAAATTAAGATCCATATTCTCCCATTTCCTCATCATCTCAGCAGAACCTGAATCAGTGGAGCATCTACAGAGGAGCTCTCTGATATGTACAGTCTTTGATTTTAACTTTCTAGATGTTTTCCTGAAGTAAACCTTACAGTGTACACCAAAACTAAAACCCACAGTGGTGAGAGAACTGCAGCAGGTTTCTCACTTCGAGACCTGGACAGCTTTTACAACAATTTATCTAAAATTGCTACATTTACTGTGTCTCTGATGAAGATCAGACCACATTCAAACTCCGATTTTGCTGATTTCACCAAAACGTTCTTAAAAGTCATATTTAACATTATAACATTTTTCAACGTTGCTATTTTATTTACTGAATTACTTTATTTTAGTTAAAGTTATGTGCTTTAATAAGTTTGATTATAAACTCTATAATGACTTTAATTATAGACATTGGGGGCACAGAGTAATATTTATTCAGAAGAAATAAAAATATTGTGTTTATACACTAACAGATACACACACACCTCATGCAGGTGACAGGGTGTGTGTTTTGTGTATAAAGGTGTATTTCTGTTAGGTGTGTTTTCTCTGTGCCTGTAGCAGCACTGAATACACACTGCATCATCAGTTACTGTGAAGAAGCTTCAGGAGCAGATCAGTAACTAAAGTGAAAGTGTTTCAGTGTCGGGGAAAACACAGGGGATTTCAGCTTCACTACTGTTTATAGAGAATCTTCTTTTATAATTTACCTTTATTTATTTCTTATATAACAACAGACACTTATAGAGATTTTTACATTAGAGATGATTTGGGGAACAAAATCCTCATCAACTTCAGCAGCTGATCTCATACATGAAGAGACTGATGGAGCAGATTTAGTTTAATTCTGATGAATAAAATGAAAGAAACTGATGATAACTGCTGAATAGAGACGCTTTAGACTCACACACACACACACACACACACACACACACACACACACACACACACACACACACACACACACACACATTATAATGTAATATTTCCAGTATATTCAGTACAAAATATCAGCAACGGAAATTCCTGATAAACCCACGTGAGCATATATATATGTGTGTGTGTGTGTGTGTGTGTGTGTGTGTGTGTGTGTGTGTGTGTGTGTGTGTGTGTGTGTGTGGAAAATCCCTTAAAGACAGAAATGTTTTTATCATTGAATGATATTGAGCTGCTTTTCTGCTACGGCAACATCACACCAACACCTGTACAATAAACAAAAAATTCTACAATTACTGTTATTATTCATAGCTGTACTTTACTCTTTTTTGCAAGACAATGACAAAAATATTTAATTAACAAATATAAATGAAAAATGAACATATAATTTATAAATATTAATGCTTAATTAAAAAAATTAAGCATTAAACCCTGCTATTTTGCAAGTTCTCCGAATTAGAAATCATGGAGGGGTCTAAAATGGTCATCGTAGGTGCATGTCCACTGGGAGAGACATAAAAAACATCCAGAAATCACAATATATGATTTTTTAACTATTTATTTGTATGATACAGCTGCAAATAAGTATTTGAACACCTGAGAAAGTCAATGTTAATATTTGGTACAGGAGCCTTTGTTTGCAATTACAGAGGTCAAACGTTTCCTGTAGTTTTTCACCAGGTTTGCACACACTGCAGGAGGGATTTTGGCCCACTCCTCCACACAGATCTTCTCTAGATCAGTCAGGTTTCTGGCCTGTCGCTGAGAAACACGGAGTTTGAGCTCCCTCCAAAGATTCTCTATTGGGTTTAGGTCTGGAGACTGGCTAGGCCACGCCAGAACCTTGATATGCTTCTTACAGAGCCACTCCTTGGTTATCCTGGCTGTGTGCTTTGGGTCATTGTCATGTTGGAAGACCCAGCCTCGACCCATCTTTAATTCTCTAACTGAGGGAAGGAGGTTGTTCCCCAAAATCTCGCAATACATGGCCCCGGTCATCCTCTCCTTAATACAGTGCAGTCGCCCTGTCCCATGTGCAGAAAAACACCCCCAAAGCATGATGCTACCACCCCCATGCTTCACAGTAGGGATGGTGTTCTTGGGATGGTACTCATCATTCTTCTGCCTCCAAACACGTTTAGTGGAATTATGACCCAAAAGTTCTATTTTGGTCTCATCTGACCACATGACTTTCTCCCATGACTCCTCTGGATCATCCAAATGGTCATTGGCAAACTTAAGACGTGCCTGGACATGTGCTCTCTGCATGATTTCAAACCATGACGTCTTAGTGTATCACCAACAGTAACCTTGGAAACGGTGGTCCCAGCTCTTTTCAGGTCATTGACCAGCTCCTCCCATGTAGTTCTGGGCTGATTTCTCACCTTCCTTAGGATCATTGAGACCCCACGAGGTGAGATCTTGCATGGAGCCCCAGTCCGAGGGAGATTGACAGTCATGTTTAGCTTCTTCCATTTTCTAATGATTGCTCCAACAGTGGACCTTTTCACCAAGCTGCTTGGCAATTTCCCCGTAGCCCTTTCCAGCCTTGTGGAGGTGTACAATTTTGTCTCTAGTGTCTTTGGACAGCTCTTTGGTCTTGGCCATGTTAGTAGTTGGATTCTTACTGATTGTATGGGGTGGACAGGTGTCTTTATGCAGCTAACGACCTCAAACAGGTGCATCTAATTTAGGATAATAAATGTAGTGGAGGTGGACATTTTAAAGGCAGACTAACAGGTCTTTGAGGGTCAGAATTCTAGCTGATAGACAGGTGTTCAAATACTTATTTGCAGCTGTATCATACAAATAAATAGTTTAAAAATCATATATTGTGATTTCTGGGGTTTTTTTCAGATTATGTCTCTCACAGTGGACATGCACCTACGATGACAATTTCAGACCCTCCATGATTTCTAAGTGGGAGAACTTGCAAAATAGCAGCGTGTTCAAATACTTATTTTCCTCACTGTATATATATTATTATTAACATAATTCTGGGAAAGACATTAATAATAAGAAATAATTAATAAAAAATTTAAATACAGGACTCCTGTACTGGGTTATTTAACACGTGCTTGTAGATCAGGACATGATTATACCAAACAAGTACTTCTCACACACACACACACACACACACACACACACACACACACACACACACACACACACACACACACACACACACACACAATTAGTTAAATTCACTACACAATGTCCTGTTGTATTATTTTATATTCACATGCTTTGGAACATTAACTTTAAATGTAACCTTAAAATATACTCTTGTTAAATGAAATGTTACTGAGTCTTATTCAGGTTGAGTTTCGTGTCTCTACACTTCACGTGTGTTAATGACAGTATCATGAACTACAGTGCAGTCTTTATCCCTCAGTGCAGCACAGAAACAGAAAACAGGGGTCCGTTTAAACTGTACTGAAAAGACTCAGTGGAGGAAACGCCGGGGTCCCACACAGAAACACACCATTATATATTATTATTCATTACCACTGTATTAACACTTTATTTATTAACACTGTTTTAGTGAATCAGAGGAGAATAGAATTCATTTTTTACACGTTATTGATGTTGCGTTCACACGTTCAACAAACACATTTATATACAACACTACAGTGTGTTTAATTCAGAGAACGTAAATGTATGATGGACTTTAGCATGTCCTCCTACCTCCCTCCCTCTCTCTCTCTCTCTCTCTCTCTCTCTCTCTCTCTCTCTCTCTCTCCCTCTCTCTCTATCCCTCCTCCCTCTCTCTCTCTCACTAACCTGCTCTTGTCTTTTCTCCCCAGTAACTGATGATGCAGCAGTGTGTTATTCCTGATTCAGTGCTGCTACAGGCAGAGAGAAGGAACACGGAAATATGTATGAAAGAACTTTTGTCAGTGTGTGTAACACAAACACACACATCTGAACTGAAACATAGTGTTGTGTCTCACAAAATAACACATTTACATACAGTACATAATTCTGATGTTCTGGTTTATAGTAAATGATTTTTGTAATAGTGTATTTTGTGTTTCACAGGACAAACACACCAATAAACACACTATGTGGGTCACTACACATAATAAAGTGGTAATGAAGCTGTAAAATTAATATGACTAATAGTTTGTACACAACACTCAGATTACAGGAGGGTTTTATATTTACGGTTTAAAGTGTAGAACAAATGAAGAGGTTTTACAACTGAATGTGTTCATTTTCCTGTTTTTGTTTGATTCTGCTCAATAGAGACGCTTCAGATTGCTTCACACACACACACACACACACACACACACACACACACACACACACACACACACACACACATACATATTTATATATTTATATCATTTTAATATCTTATTATTAAAACTTCTATTATTAAATACTTCTATATAATTCTGTTTTTTTACAATTAAGAATAAGTAATGTTTACGTTCTTTTAATTAAAATAAAAAAACACAAGAATTTAATTCTTACTTCAGAAATCTGACTTTTCTGACTTTGGATTTTTTTACAGCTAAGTGTTGTACACTTTAAACAATACTGTACATGTTTCTTAAATATCATTAATACACAAAACTGTACAATACAGTAACATGTTTATTTATTACACTGTTCATTACATCCAGAATCTAAAAGGATGAATAATGAAGGGTTTTTTGAGGATTTATAATGAAAACACTGTGCCAAAGTAACATCTTCATTATTCTTTCACTTTCTCACAAACAAAAACACCCCAACACTCTCCAACACTCACTTCCTGCACTACAGGTTCCTCCTGCTGCTCTGCATTTTACTCTGAATAAAGAATGTGATCACTTTATTTACAGAAATTCACCTCAGCATCATCATCATCATCATCATCATCATCACTCTTTTATTGTACTTCATTATTATAAATAAACTGAAAATGAAATTCTGACAGAAATTCTCACCAACATCTGAACTGTTCAACATTTATTACATTTATTACAGGGAATAATGAGATTCTACATAAAACTTCCCAAAATTCCTCCAGTCTCTTTATTCAGCATTATAATGCGCATTTATACTGAGAGAGAGAGAGAGAGAGAGAGAGAGAGAGAGAGAGAGAGAGAGAGAGAGAGAGAGAGAGAGAGAGAGACTATAACAGAGTGGTTTTACTTACATACCTACTACACCACTACACACCTCCTTTACTGCTACACACTTCCCGCAGGCCATTCGGTGTTTAAACCAGGAAACACCCAGGATCTAGAACTGGCCCACTCTCTCCATCATCACACTTCTCTGTACATATCTCACCGTTCGCACCTCGACACTTTAAACTCTGGACTTGCACAGCACAGTGCGCTTTTTATTTTATTCATACCACACCATATTGCACATGGACACTTTACGGACCTTTACACCACACCATACCGCACACGGACACTTTATGGACAACCCACCACAAATTGCCTATTGTTTACATTTTTTTACTACACATTGTTTACTGTTTATATGTATATTTGTTTCATACATTATCTCTTTATATATCTTTATACCTTATATTCTTTTATTTTATTTTATTTATTTTTATTTTATTTTATATAGTTTTTCTTATACCTTATACTTATTTATCTGCCTCCTTTTCTTTTCCCCCATCCTATTCCCTCATGCCGGACCATCGTATAAAACATTTCACTACATGTTGTACCCTGTATGTATGTGTATGTGATGAATAAAATTTTATTTGATTTTGATTTGATTTGACACACATCTCCCACACCACTACACACATCTCATACACCATTACACACACCTTCTACACCACTACACACCTCCTACACCGTTAAACACATCCCCTACACCGTTACACACACCACCTACACCGCTACACCCCCCTACACCGCTACACACATCTCCTACACCACAACATACACCTCCTACACCACTACACACACCTCCTAAACCACTACACACATCTCCTACACTACAACACACACCTCCTACACCACTACACACATCTCCTACACCACAACACACACTTCCTAGACCACTAGACACATCTCCTACACCGTTACACACACCTCCTACACCACTACACACAACTCCTACACCGCAACACACACCTCCTACACCACTACACACACCTCATTCACCACTACACACCTCCTACACCACTACACACATCTCCTACACTACAACACACACCTCCTACACCACTACACACATCTCCTACACCACAACACACACTTCCTAGACCACTAGACACATCTCCTACACCGTTACACACACCTCCTACACCACTACACACATCTCCTACACCACAACACACACTTCCTACACCACTAGACACATCTCCTACACCATTACACACACCTCCTACACCACTACACACATCTCCTACTCCACAACACACACCTCCTACACCGTAACACACATTTCCTACACCGTTACACACACCACCTACACCGCTACACCCCCCTACACCGCTACACACATCTCCTACACTACAACACACACCTCCTACACCACTACACACATCTCCTACACCACAACACACACTTCCTAGACCACTAGACACATCTCCTACACCGTTACACACACCTCCTACACCACTACACACAACTCCTACACCGCAACACACACCTCCTACACCACTACACACACCTCATTCACCACTACACACCTCCTACACCACTACACACATCTCCTACACTACAACACACACCTCCTACACCACTACACACATCTCCTACACCACAACACACACTTCCTAGACCACTAGACACATCTCCTACACCGTTACACACACCTCCTACACCACTACACACATCTCCTACACCACAACACACACCTCCTACACCACTAAACACACCTCCTACACCACTACACACATCTCCTACACCACAACACACACCTCCTACACCACTACACACACCTCCTACACCACTACACACATCTCCTACACCACTACACACACCTCCTACACCACTACACACACCTCCTACACCACTACACACATCTCCTACACTCTAAAACACACTTCCTACACCACTACACACATCTCCTACACCACAACACACACTTCCTAGACCACTAGACACATCTCCTACACCGTTACACACACCTCCTACACCACTACACACATCTCCTACACCGCAACACACACCTCCTACACCACTACACACATCTCCTACACCACAACACACACCTCCTACACCACTACACACATCTCCTACACCACAACACACACTTCCTACACCACTAGACACATCTCCTACACCGTTACACACACCTCCTACACCACTACACACATCTCCTACACCACTACACACCTCCTACACCACTACACACATCTCCTACACCACTACACACCTCCTTCACCACTACACACATCTCCTACACCCCTACACACCTCCTACACCACTACACACATCTCCTACACCACAACACACACCGCCTACACCTCTACACACATGTCCTACACCACTACACACACCTCATTCACCGCTACAGAAACCTCCTACACTGCTACACAAAAGTCCTACAACGCCACACACATCTCCTTCACTGCTACACAAACCTCCTGTACCGCTACACTGACCCCCTACACCGCTACACACACCTCCTACACTGCCATACACATCTACTACACGAATACACATACCTCCAACACTACTACACACACCTACTACAGCACTACACACATCTGACACTGCTACACACATCTCCTACACCACAACACACACCGCCTACACCTCTACACACATGTCCTACACCACTACACACACCTCATTCACCGCTACACAAACCTCCTACACTGCTACACAAACCTCCTGTACCGCTACACTGACCCCCTACACCGCTACACACACCTCCTACACTGCCATACACATCTACTACACGAATACACATACCTCCAACACTACTACACACACCTACTACAGCACTACACACATCTGACACTGCTACACACATCTCCTACACCACAACACACACCGCCTACACCTCTACACACATGTCCTACACCACTACACACATCTCCTTCACTGCTACACAAACCTCCTGTACCGCTACACTGACCCCCTACACCGCTACACACACCTCCTACACCACTACACACATCTCCTACACCATACACATCTACTACAGCACTACACTACTACACGAATACACATACCTTTAACACTACTGCACACACCTACTACAGCACTACACACATCTGACACTGCTACACACATCTCCTACACCACTACACACTTTACTTTTCTCTAAGACAGCCTGGACTCAACCACGGGGGGGTAAATAATTGTTGGATTATTTTTGTATGAAAATTAATGTATGTGCAAAAAAATGAAAACATAACGATGTGTTGAATTGCGACGCTACAAACAGACTCAAACTGACAGTTTGGGAAAATCCACAAACACACACACACACACACACACACACACAGACACGGCAAGCTGATGAGTCAGTGCTGGAAAATCCCTAAGGTTCCAGAAATACACAAACACTTTCGATATGATAAATTGATAAACCAGCTCTCCCTGCTGGTGCTCTGTGTTACTCAACATTCAAGACTGAAAGGTTTACTTTTTTTGGCATTACATGTACAAACATCTTATTCCAAAAGAATAAGAATAAATACATTCAGAAAAAAAATTACAAATTAAAATAAAAATGAAAAGAATTCACTTAAAAGAGAATAAGTCAAATAAATAAGTAGTTTTACTAAAAAGTTAAATTTTATTAGATAATGTAAAAAAAAAATTATATGGTCACACACTGTCCCTTACCTGGTGCAAGTGTGTATGTAGTGGGATGTGAGTTGGGGGTAATTTGTTCATTTGGTGAAGAATTTGTTTCAAATTTGAGGAAGTGTGTTGTTACTGTCTAAGTGTGTGTTAGTGTGTGTTGGTGGTGTTTAAGTCTGTGTTGGTGGAGTGTAAGTGTGTGTTGTTGGTGTGTGAGTGTGTGTTAGTGGTAGAAAAGTAATAATATCCACAAACTTAGGCAACAAGGCATGCAATGGTAAAGTATAAAGTAAAAATAAGTATAAAGTTCAAAAGGTCCTGTGCAAAGTCCTGAGTGTTATCATGCACAGTGTACAGTTTATAGTACAGTTCAGAACTGTGAAGAAAGTCAGCAGTGACCTCTTCCCCCTGAGTGGAATTAAAGGACCCCTGGCGTGGGGAAGGAACGACCTCCTCAGACCGTCACTGAAGGCACTCCTGTGCCTGGAGATGGTGCTGTGCAGTGAATGCAGTGGATTGTCCATGATGGACAGGATCCTGCTCAGCGTC
>NC_139596.1:1048852-1051352 GCF_946808225.1 Silurus aristotelis | reverse complement strand
ACACACACACACACACACAGGATACTTGTTGCTGTGTGTAGTTGCTCTGCTGTAGGTCTGTTCCATTTGGGGTTTTTTTTATTTATTTATTTTATTGGATCAGGTCCAGGTGGAGGTTCCCGGCTCTCCCATCTTCATCATGCAGCTGGCTCAGCATGCACGCCACCAGGAGGTACAGATCCTGGCAGACCAGTACGGAAATGCCATCTCTCTGTTCGGAAGAGACTGCTCCATCCAGCGCCGTCACCAGAAGATCATCGAAGAGGCTCCGGCCACCATCGCCTCGTCCTCCACCTTCCAGCAGATGGAGAGGGTCAGTTTTTACAGTGTCTGGCAGTAGGAGGTGGAGGTGACAGTGTTTCGATTAGAAGTTTGGTGACGTGATCGTTTCTGAACGTCTTGTTTTCCAGTTTGCAGTGCGCATGGCTAAGATGGTGGGATATGTGAGTGCAGGAACAGTAGAGTACCTGTTTTCAGAGGACGGCAGCTTCCACTTCCTGGAGTTAAACCCCAGACTGCAGGTGGAGCATCCGTGCACTGAGATGATCGCAGATGTTAATCTCCCAGCCGCCCAGTTACAGGTATTCAACACCTTACATACGACATACAACACGATAAACCAGTGTTTGATCTTTTTTTTTTGTGTATATGCTGATTTGTGTAGATAGCGATGGGAATCCCCCTGCACAGGATTAAGGATATCCGTGTGCTGTATGGGGAATCCCCGTGGGATGATAACCGCATTAATTTCGAGGATCCGGAGTGTCTTCCCAGTCCTCATGGTCACGTCATCGCCGCTCGCATCACCAGCGAGAACCCGGATGAGGTGAGCGAGGGGGAGATATGGATGAGTGGTGTTTATTACAGGGATGATGAACGTGTTGGTGTTTGTGTTGTGCAGGGCTTTAAGCCGAGCTCAGGGACGGTGCAGGAGCTGAACTTCCGCAGCAGTAAGAACGTGTGGGGGTACTTCAGCGTGGGGGCTACAGGGGGGCTGCACGAGTTCGCCGACTCGCAGTTCGGACACTGTTTCTCCTGGGGAGAGAATCGAGAAGAAGCCATCTCGTCAGTATCGCCACTCACATCACAGTACTGCAGTGTGTACTTTGTTGATGGAGTGATTATTATTAATGGAATGTATTTCTGTGTGCAGGAACATGGTGGTGGCCATGAAGGAACTGTCTATCAGGGGAGATTTCAGGACCACGGTGGAGTATCTGATTAGGCTTCTGGAGACGGAGAGCTTCAGGAACAATGACATTGACACGGGCTGGCTGGATCACCTGATCGCTGAGAAAGTGCAGGTACGACTGGAGCAGTAACTTCACACACCAGGTTCCTCTGCCTGGGTTTAACACGGAGCCTGTACACACACACACACACACACACACACACACACACACACCTGTCTGTCTATTTTTAAACGCTAAATTGTGTGTGTGTGTGTGTGTGTGTGTGTGTGTGTGTGTGTGTGTGTGTGTGTGTGCAGGCAGAGAGACCAGACACCATGCTGGGGGTGGTGTGTGGAGCTCTACATGTAGCTGATGCCAATTTTAGGAAAAGTATGTCTGACTTTCTGCACTCGCTGGAGAGGTGAGCGGATTATTTACAGTTAAACATGATCAATTACACTTTTATAATCAGATTAAATGTAGTTCATGTGCTGTGTGTGTGTGTGTGTGTGTGTGTGTGTGTGTGTGTGTGTGTGTGTGTGTGTTTAGAGGTCAGGTGTTACCTGCTGCCAGTCTGGTGAACACTGTGGAGGTGGATTTGATCTACGAGGGGGTCAAATACTGCCTGAAGGTAATGAGATTACAGACTCTAACGGTTTTTGTGTAATAACATCATTATGAAGCCTGTATTAGTAACTCATAAGGTGTGTGTGTGTGTGTGTGTGTGTGTGTGTGTTCTAGGTGGCTCGTCAGTCTCCTAACACCTATGTGATCATCATGAACGGTTCAGACATTGAGATCGATGTACATAGACTGAGTGACGGTGGGCTGCTTTTCTCCTACAGTGGCAGCAGCTACACCACCTACATGAAGGAGGAAGTGGACCGGTGACTTCTCACACCTCATTCATGTTTATCTTCACCTCATGTTTACGAGAGTTTTTGACTTGTATGCTGACTCATGTATTTTGAGGTACCGGATCACCGTGGACAATAAGACGTGTGTGTTTGAGAAGGAGCGAGACCCCACGGTGCTGCGTTCACCCTCTGCTGGTAAACTGCTGCAGTACATCGTGGAGGATGAAGGACACGTAGCAGCAGGGTTTCCATACGCTGAGATCGAGGTGAAGAAGACTGTATATCTGTGTGATGTTAGCAGGTACTGATGGGGTTCAGTGGTGTTGTATTTCCATGTGTTTAATGATCGTGTGCAGGTGATGAAGATGGTGATGGCGCTGAGTGTGCCGGAGTCCGGCTGTGTTCACTTTGTGAAGCGACCCGGTACGGTGTTGGAGCCCGGCTGTGTGGTGGCTCACATCCGGCTGGACG
>NC_139596.1:1033852-1043852 GCF_946808225.1 Silurus aristotelis | reverse complement strand
TCTTTTAAATACACTGCTTCCTCTCACCATGCTAACAGTGCTAGCGGGGCTGATCCTCTGATCCTGTACGTTGTATATTAGATGGTGTGGTGGCCTTCTTCATCCTGCAGCATTTATTTATCATTAGCGAGAATTATTATTAGTTCTACGTAGATTTTTGTGAACCTGATATTATTCCAATCTCAAAATTAATATTTTTATATTTTTTGCTGAATCATCAGATAAACATCTTAAACAGTTATAGATAAAATTGTAGAGTTTGATCTTTTTCCTATTCGAGTTTCTAACCCAATGAGAATCCGGAGCTTTGTTCCTGACACGTCAGGGTTCTAAAGGTGAAGGGTCACGGGCTGAGGAACACTCTCACTAACACTGCTCTCTAATGCTGTCGTTACAGAGGGAGCAGTCCCACGCTGAACAGGTAGAGTACAAGCTCCTCCCCGCCAACCAATCAGCTGCCTGGCTGTATGCCCCAGTGCATGCTGGGTGCTCCCCGCTGCTGCTGCTTCTGTAGCCAATAAAACTCGATTCTGTTCAGTCGTAATTCAGTCATGATTTTGTAGCTGATGATGATCAAGTTTTTAGAAGCATCTTAAATACTGCAGTTCTGATTTAAATAATTTGAGTAGAAATTTGAGTTGTCTGTATTTGATGTGCAGTGTTTGAGCTCCCAGTCAGCATGGGCAGCTTGATGCTTGCTGAGGAGGAACTTCTGTGTAACTCTAACACTGAGAGGTGTGGCATTTGAGCTCTGGTGATCTGATGATCTCGACTTAGTTACTAATCAGTGTGCTGAGATCCAGAGGAGAAATCAAATGAGATATTAATAATCTGCTGCAGTAAAAGGAGGGGGTGGGGTTTGTTTAATTAAATAGAGCGTAATGAGCGTCAGGAACAACAAAATTATTTTATAGCAGTATTTTTAAATATTCAAATAAATTCAGATTAGTTCATTATTATTCATTAATTATATTTAATTAGTGTAAAAATAGTAATCACATCCTCCACACAAACAGCTTCTGTAGCAACTTCTGTACAATCAGCATGTTGTTCTGTCTATAACTAATACACACCTCACACACACACACACACACACACACACACACACACACACACAGGTTGCCAGCGAGCGGGTCGGGGCAGTTCGAGTCGATGCAGCGTCAGGGCAGTGAGCTCTTCCTGGAGGGGGCGCTGTCTCCTCCATGTCAGAGGATGGGAGTTATGGTGGCCTTCCAGTGCTTTGAAGACTTCAAAAGGTAATTTGTGTTTGTGTGTATTGTGTTGCGCTGGTGATGTTGTGTAGTTACAGAAAGACTGAAGCTGTGATGAACCATGTGTTTGTGCAGGTATTTCGATGAGGTCATTTCCTGTTTCGCCGACCCGCTGTGTGAGAGCTCACTGTTCTCTGAGACTGTGTATGATGAAGAGAGCATTAAGGTGAACACACACACACACACACACACACACACACACACACAGTAGTAAATCATCTGGTGTTTGTTACAGTGTGTATATCTGCTGCTCATGTTCACAGAATATGAGGGAGAATCCCATCCACATCATCAACATCTCTATTAAATCAGCCGACACTGAGGATGACGACGCTTTAGTCACAGCCTTCAGTGAATTCGCTCAGTCCAAAGTGAGTGTGTCCTGAGACCTTCTGTCCTCGATCTCAAGTGTTACTCCAGCCTGAGCTTCTGAGAGAAGTCTGAGCATGTCATGGCATTGTATAGAAAGCGCTTCTTCTGCACAGACGTCAGATTGTCTGGACATGTGTGGAATAGTGTTCTCATGATATATGATTTTTCCTGACAGAAATTAGTGCTGTACGAATACGGAATCAGGAGAATCACCTTCCTGGTGGCACAGAAAGTACGGGAAAGCATTTCTATTTCTGAAACTTTTTCTTTATATTCGTTGTACTGCATAATATTTCTATTATTATGAATGCATTAATACATTCAGTATATATATAATTGTTTGTTGTTAAATTTTTTTATAGAGGGAATTCCCTAAATTCTTCACATTCCGAGCCAGAGACGAGGTACAATGATCAAAATTATTAAAAGCTCAAAAAGCATCCATGTGCCATATTTTGTTTCTTGTGACTTTTTTTTTAGTGTGTGTGTGTGTGTGTGTGTGTGTGTGTGTGTGTGTGTGTGTGTGTGTGTGCAGTTCCAGGAGGATCGGATCTACCGGAACCTGGAGCCTGCTCTGGCCTTCCAGCTGGAACTGAACCGCATGAGGAACTTTGCCCTGACCGCTGTACCCTGTGCCAACCACAAGATGCACCTGTACCTGGGGGCTGCCCGTGTGGAGGAGGGCACTGAGGTCACAGACTACCGGTTCTTCATCAGAGCCATCGTCCGCCACTCCGACCTCATCACCAAGGTAACAGTCACCACTTCAGCACTTTAGAGCCGCTCTAATAGTAAATGTACATTAAATAAACGTGTGTGCGTGTGTGTGTGTGTGTGTGTGCAGGAGGCATCGTTTGAGTACCTTCAGAACGAAGGAGAACGTTTGCTCCTGGAGGCGATGGATGAGCTGGAGGTGGCCTTCAGCAACACGCACACACGCACCGACTGCAACCACATCTTCCTCAACTTCGTTCCCACCGTCATCATGGATCCCATTAAGGTGAGCAACAGACCAGGATGTTCCTGAGATCTAACACTCATCTGAACCGTGTGCAGCTCCTAAACCATGTGTTCTCATTACATGCATGAGATGTTCTTCATTAAGAAACTTTCACTAAATGTTAGGAGCATCTCATCATATAATTCTGTTATTAGATATTCAGCTACACAAATCCCGCCTCCTCCACTCTGATTGGCTGGTAGTGTTTAGCTGACATTAGCAGTATCCTGTCTGTGTCGTGTCAGATCGAGGAGTCTGTTCGCTCCATGGTGATGCGTTACGGGCGGCGTCTGTGGAAGCTCCGCGTGCTGCAGGCCGAGCTGAAGATCAACATCCGGGTCACACCTAACGGTAACACCATTCCCATCCGCCTGTTCCTCACCAACGAGAACGGCTACTACCTGGACATCAGCCTGTACCAGGAGGTCACAGACACTGCGTCTAGCCAGGTGTGGAGGAGAAGAAACAAAAACCTACAGCTGTGTTTAAGTTGAAATGTGAGTTTTGTACTGCAGTTTGGAATCTGTTTGTGTTGTAGATCATGTTGAAGTCGTACACAGAGAAACACGGCCCCCTGCACGGCATGCTGATCAACACTCCGTACGTCACGAAAGACCTGCTGCAGGCCAAGCGCTTCCAGGCCCAGAGTCTCGGCACCACGTACGTCTACGACTTCCCCGAGATGTTCCACCAGGTGTGTATCAATCCCTCGACACACACACACTTCCCCAGCAGTGTGAATGAATAATGTTATCTAATAAAATCATGTAGAAACGAGTGTGAACATCTGGAATAGGTTTAATTCCAGTGTTAACACACGTCACTGTCTGTCTCAGGCTCTGTTGAAGCTCTGGGCTCCAGGGGTTAAGCTCCCTACAGATGTTCTGCTGTGTAACGAGCTGGTACTGGATCCTCAGGGTCAACTGGTGCAGATGAACCGACAGCCTGGAGATAACGAGGTGTTCTGCAGGTTTTCTGAATTAAGGATAGTTTATGGTTATGGATTATGCTGAATCCTGAACCCCAAATTGTGCACGTTCACTAATCATCAGCGCCGCACCTGAACGTCTCACCACTTCCACGTGTTTTCAGGTGGGCATGGTGGCATTTCGCATGACGATGAAGACCCCAGAGTACCCCGAGGGCCGCGACATCGTCGTCATCTGTAACGACATCACGTACCAGATCGGCTCGTTCGGGCCACAGGAGGACCTGCTGTTCTTGCGGGCGTCCGAGTTGGCACGTGCCGAGGGGATCCCGCGCATTTACGTCGCCGCTAACAGCGGAGCTCGCATCGGCCTCGCCGAGGAGATCAAACACATGTTCCAGGTGGCCTGGCTCGACCCCAGCGACCCCTACAAGGTCCAACAGTTCACTCGTTCAGCAGGTTTATTATGTGCTTTTATTTGTACAGTTCACTCACTGTGTGTGTGTGTGTGTGTGTGTGTGTGTGTTGCAGGGCTTTAAGTATTTATATTTAACACCTCAGGACTACACTCGCATCAGCTCCACTAACTCCATCCACTGTCGTCACGTGGAGGAGGGAGGAGAGTCCAGGTCACTTTACACTGCATTACTGTTATCGTGTGTGTGTTTATTTCAAACAAGACTAATACAGTCGTTAACTAACCGCCGCAGGTACGTCATCACGGACATCATCGGGAAGGAGGACGGGCTCGGTGTGGAGAACCTCAGAGGTTCAGGGATGATCGCGGGCGAGTCGTCACAGGCGTATGAGGAGATCATCACTATCAGTATGGTAAGACTTTTCTGCTTATTTCTCACTCACAGCTGGTTGTGTTATCGTGTCCGGGCCGTGTTGATAACGTGTGTGTGTGTGTGTAGGTGACGTGCCGGGCGATCGGGATCGGAGCGTACCTGGTTCGGCTGGGACAGAGGGTGATCCAGGTGGAAAACTCGCACATCATCCTGACCGGAGCAGGAGCGTTAAACAAGGTGCTGACGTGTTATTGGACAGAACGTTGATCTCACGTGTCATTGTGTAAAACCTTCTCCGTTAACACTCTCCATGTGCGCTTGTTTAGGTCCTCGGCCGTGAAGTTTACACCTCCAACAACCAGCTGGGCGGTGTGCAGATCATGCAGAACAACGGAGTCACACACACCACCGTGCCGGACGACTTCGAGGGGCTTTACACCATCCTGCAGTGGCTCTCCTACATGCCTAAAGTCAGTGTCCTGCTCAGGAGAACAAGACGAACAGTCACACACCGTTCCACTTAATAATCTAGTGTCTTTATCACATATCATGTGTGTGTTGTTAGAATAAGCACAGTCCTGCCCCTCTGATGCCCCGTACTGACCCAGTGGACAGAGAGATTGAGTTTATTCCTACCAAGGCTCCTTATGACCCTCGCTGGATGCTCGCTGGACGTCCCCATCCCAGTGAGAGGCGTTATAACAATTCTGTTCAGAACCTCTATTAATCATCATAACCTGATCATCATAATCAGAATAAGCAGTAGTTGTTAAGTTTTAGTTTGTGTTTGTAGGTGTAAGGGGGGCGTGGCAGAGCGGGTTTTTCGACCATGGCACCTTTATGGAGGTGATGTCCACCTGGGCTCAGACTGTGGTGGTGGGCAGGGCCAGGTGAGATTACCCAGAATTCCATTTCCTGTTCACCAGATAGTAAATCCTGTAATTCAGTGATATTTTTTTACGTGCCACAGGCTGGGAGGGATTCCCCTGGGGGTCATCGCCGTGGAAACACGCACCGTCGAGGTCACCGTCCCAGCAGATCCAGCCAATCTGGACTCGGAGGCAAGGGTGAGTGAAGCTCCTGCTGAAAACCCTAAAGCTTTCAGAGTGGTTCCTCTGTTTGTCCACTCAGGAGTAATTAGTGCTTGTGTAAAGAGTGTTTGCTGGATGTCTAACTGGCGGTGTGTGTGTGTGTGTGTGTGTGTGTGTGTGTGTGTGTGTGTGTGTGTATCAGATGGTGCAGCAGGCGGGGCAGGTGTGGTTCCCCGACTCAGCTTACAAAACCGCTCAGGCCATGAGGGACTTTAACAGAGAGAAACTTCCACTCATGGTGTTCGCCAACTGGAGAGGTTTCTCCGGCGGCATGAAGGGTAAAAAAGATCTCCGAGTTCTTACACTATTGTACTGTTCAGTGACTGATGACTTCATAACAACCAAAAGCATGTTGTTGGAAGTGAATCATCCAGTGCAGGTCAACACACAGCTGTGATTTATAGATGTTCTCGTTTGTAAGACATGTACGACCAGGTGCTGAAGTTTGGTGCCTACATTGTGGATGCCCTGAGGGAGTTCCATCAGCCAGTGCTGGTCTACATCCCCCCACATGCTGAGCTGAGAGGAGGATCATGGGTAGTGATCGACCCCACCATCAACCCACAGTACATGGAGCTCTATGCTGACAGGGAGAGCAGGTGAGTTCAGGAATCTGAGTGGTTCCTTAAGTCTCTATGCTCACACACACACACACACACACACACACACACACACACACACACACACACACACACACCACTGTATATCTCTGTGTGAAGAGGAGGTGTGTTAGAGCCAGAGGGAACCGTGGAGATTAAGTTCAGAAGGAAGGATCTGCTGAAGACCATGAGGAGGGTTGACCCTGAGTTCTCCCAGCTGACTCAGCAGCTCAGTGAGTGAACTTTTGTGTGTGTGTGTGTGTGTGTGTGTGTGTGTGTGTGTGTGTGTGTGTGTGTGTGTGAGAGAGCTAGTAGTATAGTATATGATGCTCTGTATTCTAACAGTGTTGGTGATGTCATTCTTGTCAGGTTCTGCAGATCTTTCAGAGAAGGAGCGCAGTGATGTGGAGGCTCAGCTCAGAGCCAGAGAGGAGTTTCTGCTGCCCATCTACCACCAGGTGGCCATACAGTTTGTCGACCTCCACGACACCCCTGGGAGGATGCAGGAGAAAGGAGTCATCACGGTAACGTGTACTGTTATCTTCATAAATACAAATTCTCTATAATACACATGAGCTTTAATTTAACTCTATTAATTCATTATCAGTCAGGACCTTCAGGTGTAGTGGTGAGAAGGTTAGGACAGACAGGAGATTTTTAGATGTAGTGTAAATTCTATAGTTATGTTGTAAAGCTGTAGATGTTTTATGCAGGATATCTTGGACTGGACGAACGCTCGCTCTTTTTTTTACTGGCGTCTGCGGCGGCTCCTGCTGGAGGAGAAGGTGAAGAGCGAAATCGTGCAGGCCAACAGAGACCTGAGCAACGGCCATATCAAGTCCATGCTGCGCCGCTGGTTCATCGAGACCGAAGGAACTGTTAAAGTGAGACAATACATTTTTCAAAACCCAAATAACATTTTATTCTGATTCTGAACTAAATGATGTGTCCTCATCTCCGAAGTCTCTTTACGAGCTTGTGAAGGAGAATCATGAAGTTCTTCTTGTTAAATGTGTATGTATTATTCAGGCTTATCTGTGGGACAATAATAAAGAGGTGGTGCAGTGGCTGGAGAAACATCTGTCCCAGCAGGAGGGGCTGCGTTCAGCCATCAGAGAGAACATCAAATATCTAAAGAGGGACTACGCCATTAAACACATCCGCAGGTAACCGACTGGGTTTTTATACAAACATCAGTTCTCTTTAAAATGTGTACACTGGACCAGAGTTAATTCCAGATTCCTGTCACTTATTATGGGCTGTTTCTGGGGTTCCGCAGTCTCATGGAGGCGAATCCAGAAGTAGCGATGGACTGCATCATGCACATGGCTCAGAACATCACTCCATCTCAGAGAGCTGAAGTTTCCCACCTGCTGGCCACCATGGACAACACGACCAGCAGCAGCTCACACTAACACACGTTAACACACCGCTCAGCTCGGTGCCAGGGTCAGCGGGCATTCAGTAGCCTGGCTGCCAGCGCTTACGTAGGTAAAGGGCAGGTAAGAAGAACAGAACAAGGAGATTGTGGTGTCTGAGGGATCTGAGGATCAGACTGCACACTTTGGGCATTTCACCTGGAGAACATTGTGACAGGTTGTTTTATTAAATATTCCTTTAAGGGGTTTGATCGTGATGTATTCTACACCGGTGTGGCCTTCAAATGATCTACCACTAACCCCAAACACCTCCACTTGCTTCCAGACACTCTTCCTGTGTTCCACACGTTTCTGTCTCGTCTTGCACACTGTATTTATCCTCATGAATTATTCAGTATTTATATATAGATAAATCTGATTTTAGACTCTGCAGAGCTTCATCCTTATCAATCCTCATAAACGCACAAATCTTCAGGAGAAAAGCTCAACTCTGCAGTGCTCATGGGCTCCAAACATACACAGTGTGAACGAGTGTTACACAATCATGCTATTATTAGTATAGCAGGTTGTGTGTTGTGTATTTTACGCACAATCGTAATCCATGTTTATTCAGGGAAACCGTGCCAAAGAAACAAAGTGCTTTATATCTAGTGTTTAATGTAGCAGTGTTGTGAGAAGCACTAAACCTGTGAGAGACGTTTAGGAGCTTTTCATGTGTTTTAGAAAAGACTCCTGCCGGCATCTGGCTTTCAGCTCATTTCAGTGGTGAAACATTTCAGGGAGACTCGAGTGTGATGTATGTTTTTACCTGAGATCAGTAGTGAGAGCTGCAGCCACACATGAGCTGTAGAGTGTGTGTGTGTGTGTGTGTGTGTGTGTGTGTCACTACGGCTCTGGATGGAGAGAAAACATACAGTAAGTATCGAGTTTAGAAAATGTTTTTACTAAAGTGCCTGATTTTTTTATTGTCCATCGGTTAAAAAAAAGACTTATGATGTTCACCTGAAATAAATGTTCAGACACACTTGATGTTTTTGTGTTGATTTAGTCAGTGGTGTGTGTGTGTGTGTGTGTATGTGTGTGTGTGTGAGGGGAATTTCTGAAATACACCGCACATGATGTTATAAGGATCTGCTTTATAAAATGCTGGGAAAGTCCTTTAATATGTAGAAGAATCCGCCGTGAGAGGACATTTTTGGACTTACACAGATATGTACAAGCACAATTTCCTCCATACCTCCATATTCCACTCTTCATCTCCTCACTTATAAATATAAATAATGATCAGTAATTCCAGAGGAGATTCGCTTCCTATTACAGCACAGAAGACACACGAGCTACAGAAAACACACTGACATGCAAAACAAAAATACAAAGGATCCCTTTTACTACAACAGGAAGTAGTTACAGAGTGTACACCAAGCACCTGAGGGGGCCAAGCACCAAACGTTAACCTCACGATCAGAAGACTTTCTAGGAACAGTTATGTGCTGATCATTGATACGACATCGTCAATAAGGTTATGACCTACTATGACCTGAACCCTTGTGAGATACAGTTTATCATGGACCAGTATGAAGGTGTGTAATGACAGCACATGCCTGCTCTGGAATGGTTTAAAAAGGAGTGAAGGTTTTAATAAAACATGGTGCAGACAAAAGAAAACAGAGGTCTGTTTATGTGTGTGTGTGTGTGTGTGTGTGTGTGTGTGTGTGTGTGTGTGTGTGTGTGTGTGTGTGTGTGTGTAAGACTCAGGTGCACATCAACATTCATATAGAGTTCTGTTTCCAAATGAATGTTACTTTTATCTGATATATTGAACATTATGTATGTTTCTTCTTTAACAGTCGCTGTGCCACAGGTTCGGTGGTTTGTGTACGAAAGGATGTTGGTGAAAACATGAGGAAATAAAAACCACAGAATAAAACAGACAAAAAGAAAATCAAAACCCGCAGTCTGCATTGTTGATGGTCCTTTGGAGTAAAGCTGGTCTTTGCTGTTTGGTGTGTGTTTAATGCAGGACAATGGGTTTGCTGCTGCCCTGTGTGTTGATGTACTGGTTGGAGAATCCATCCACTGTGCTGTAAGATGTGTAAACGCCTGAGAAGGGGATTTCAGCAGCGCTGGACACCGGCGTGGTGCTCACACCCTCCAGATCACAGTCAGAGAGCCTCAGGGGGGAGTTACTGAACGAGCCCAGGGCCTCCAGGTTAAAGCTGTCGTCCTTCATCTCGTCCCACAGGTTTCCTGCAGGTAGACCACAGAAGATCTCTGATACTGAACTAGTACGAGAGCTAGCGGTTATTAGCGCACACACACTGAATCGGTGTGATACTGTTTACTGCTGTAGAGAAACACACACTGGAATAATGTATCATGAAGAAAAGTACTTCTCTCTCCATAAACTCCTCAACTCCTCCCATCACCAACCTTGCAAGGCGAAATCCATGATGCTGGGGTCCAAAGCGTCCACCTCGGAGTGGACCTCGTTATGGAGACTGAAGATCTCTGCTGGTTGATGTTGATGCTGTGGTGGTGTCGGTGGTGGTTGTTTGACGAGTTCAGGTAC
>NC_139596.1:1001352-1028852 GCF_946808225.1 Silurus aristotelis | reverse complement strand
TACCTTCTGATACTCTCTTCTGAACACTCGGGTTATTAAATTAAAACGTCTCTGAGAAACGTGTGAAATCTTTATCAGCATTAACACTTTAACACATAAACAGTTTTTGCTGGTAATTAGATAATATTAATATTACACAAGTCTCAGGTTCAATAATCTGCTGATCAAATTGAATTGAATAACATTTTCTGCAGGTTAACAGACGTGTATATAAAATCAGAAGAAAATAAAGAGGATCTGCAGAGAGACACAGGGTGGAATCTGATCTCTGATCCTCTAATAACAACCTGACATTCACCTGCACCTGTCAATGATCTCTAACATTACTATTACCATCACACACATCTGATACTATTCTGACTTTAGATGTAATACTGAGGTGATTCTCACCTGTTTTGCTGCAGTGGAATGAGGATAAAGTGTGATGTGAGCTGAGAGATGTAGAAGTTCACCTCTCCCGGTCCCTCAATCCGTTTTTTTTAAATTTCCCTCTTCATTCACTCCTGTTCTGGGACAGAGAGGCTCTGCACATGCGCAGTGCTCCTACTCCTGATCCGGCCGGAGAGCCAGTCGTGCGCATGGGCAGTGTGGTATCCCAGGACAGTACCGTTGAGCCGCTGAGCGACGCGCATGCGCAGTGCGGTGAAAGGGGGTAAAAAAAAAAAAGACGCGCAGCTGGTGCGGCTGTAATAACTTTCCTTTCCCCCTCTGTATTAATCAGCGGAATTTCACACAGATTAATTATATTTTAGCCTTCTAAACATCCACACTGATCCGAGTTACTTGTTGCTCTCGCTCTCTATTTTCTTAAAAATAATAAATAAAACAGAGATGCGTCTTCTTGTGCACGCGCACTTTGTTGTCGGTAAATCACGGATTTTCGGTCAATTTTCGTTTATAACCCTTTATTCCTTCTTCTTCAGATTCTTCTCCTGTGTAAATCTTTTCTCTCCTGTAAATCCACTCGTGTCGCTAATCCGTGTACCATCAAATAATATCAAACAACTGCAGATAAAACCTCCTGAGATTATTCACGCGCTCCGTGGCGGTGTGGTGCTGGTGTGTGGTGCCGGTGTCGGTGTGTGGTGTCGGTGTGTGGTGTGTGAGCTCGGCGGTGTGTGGTGTCAGTGTGGTACTTTAACAGGTGTAAATGCGCGCATTGGGCGCCTCTGTCACGGCGCGCGCGCTGCAGCGGGAAAACGGGCGCAAAGTGGCGGGCGGTATTTCAGAAGAGCACGAGCCCTAACAACACACACGCGCACACGCGCACGCGCGCACACACACACTTGTACACACCAGTCTCAAAAAGAAAACACCAGTGCAATTAAATATGTGTCTCTTTAAAGTATTTTTTATAGGTATTTATTCCTGAATTACTGCGCGCGCGGGACACACTCTGTGTCCTGGATGTGGAGCGCGAGCTCCGCATTAATTATCTATCCTGTAGATTATAATATAATTTATATTACAGTATTGTTTAGTAATAAATATATAATTTTAGTGTTTAATATGATTGTAAATCATATGTGTTTTGTGCCGGATCAGCTAGTTTCTGTGATGGAGAATAAACGGAACCGGTTTCAACTCCTCAGGGAAGTGCACGTTAATTGACTTTAGGACCTTGGGGAGTTTACAGATGGTGAATCCGCCACGTCACAACGATCAATGCGGAGTAACGGACACAAAGGAAACTCGTCCTGAATCTCCTCTTGGTCCTAGCGCCTCCATTTCCCTGTTCAAAGTTTCTATAGAATAATAGTGCCAGATAATAAAGTGATTATTAAACATAATTAAGGCTAAAAGAAATTAAAAAAAAATGTTGGTGATGTTGGATAATTTTTCCGGGGCATGCAAAAAACTAAATGTAATATGTTGAAAGACCTTGACGTTTTAGCAGATTGTATTTATTGTATACATGATTTATATTATTATTTAGCTAATAGTGACACCAGTATAAATGACTAAAATGTCCTGCATTAAAAGGTTAAGGGATGACCACTAAAACTCTGGCTGTTTTGCAGCAACTTTTTTCATTTAATTCTGTAAAGTACTCTTTGGAGTTTATACACTAACCGAGAGAGAATGACTACATGCATTAAAATGTGTTAGAAATGAAATGAGAATGGGAGGAGATTTGATCTGAATCATTCCAACATCTTGTGGAAACAAATTGTTTTAAACAAAGGGGGCTCTGCCCAGTATTACTACAGTGGTCCCAATCCAGTGCTGTACATATAGAGGTCATAGACATGAAACAACACAATATTCACTAGTTTATAAATAATGCAACACACACACACACACAGGAGCATACAAGTGCAATAGAGCAGCTAAGTGATGTAATTGTGTTTACAGTAGATGAGATTATAAGTGTGAGATTACAGATGTACAGTATTGGGATGTTATCAGTATGGGATTATAATAGTTTGTAATATATTCCCCCTTTAGACAGGAGGGGATGAACTGCATCACCACTATTTGTGTGAAGATTAGAGAATAAATTCTCACATTAATTTTTCTGGTTGTGTAGGTTGTTGCATCCATTGATTAGATGTAAGAGTTTTGTCAGAGACGGCGACTGGATGTGTGTCACATTTCCCCTCTGCTTTAGTTCCTCTTTAGAGACATCACCAGCAAGGGGTCAATAATAGGGTCGTCCCCTTGACCCTGCTGAAGACCTTTGGTCACGTCCACAAGTCACATTAAACCCTCATGCCACCAGAGAGACGAACTTGTCAGTTCTGTCATCATTTTTATAGTCCGTTCCTCGGTCCCCTGTGGTGCGTATTCGCCGCATGTCAGAGCCGGTTGTCTCTGATCTCTTTTGAAGATGACGCCACGCACACGTGTGACAAGTGTGACGGTGAAACATCTGGAAAGAATTTGCTTTCAATAACATTTCTGCAACATCTAGTGAACAATAGACAAATATTCATCATCGGAGAGGAACTACAACAGGCACATTCCCGGGAACGCTGATGGGAAGGAGCGTGAGGTCTTCTCATGAGAACGAAATACCCAGCAAAGAAAACAAAGATTTGGAACAAGAAGCAGATTGGAAAAAGACGAGAGGGAGATGTGGTTGGATTTTCGGTGGGAACGCAGCAAAGCCGGTGTCATAATATGCTCTTATTCTCTGTTTGGAATCTCTAATGAGAGAATCAAATGCTGTGACTCATGTGTAATGGGATTTGCAGAGTCTCGTGCGGTACCGGGGCGCAGCAGGCGGCTCAAAGCCTGTTAAGGTTGGACAAGCATTACAGGCCTGGAGGGGTGTGTGAGGTGTGAACTACCCCCTGACAGCACAGTTTGGCAATGGGACAAATGTGATTGTGGAAAGCTGCAGATAAGCAGATTGAAGAAGAAGGTCTTCTTTCAGTCATCAGCGCTTACTGTTGGGAATGCTTATAATATCTCATAACCTTGTGTCAGATGAATTTCCTAAAAAAAACATCTGTAGCAGTTCCTGTACTAGAAGTGCAAGATCTCTCTAACTATCTGACGAAGGAACTCAAAGAAAAGACCACTCCTAGACCACCATCTTGCCATCAAATTTTGCTGATGTGACTTCCTACAACAATGTGCATACACACTGAAGTGCAGAGAGATGGTCAAATTGTGGTCTTCAGCATCCTGAAGCTTAAAGTCTGAAAAATACAAACACATGCCCATGGCCTGTGAGTGGAGCACCTGAGACTGAAACTTCTCAGTAAAATCATACAAAGGCAGATTTCAGCAGAGCAGAACATTGTTCTTCTTTGATGAACCGAAGTGTCCACATTCTCCAGATGATGAATTTTGCAGTTTTTATCCCTGAGGAGGAACGGCGTTCGTGAGGTCTCGTTAACCGTTCTCCTCGACACTGCTGAATCGTTGAGTGATTGGGTGTCACTGCATTTCGCTAATCACAGATCAGTAAGTAACCGGACCTGTAGCGCAGTGGCCGTGGAGGAGAGGCTGCTCAGAGGGAGTGGAGGGAACTGCTAGACTGGTTTAGATGGATTGTGTTTCTGTATCTTTGTTGCACCTAGTAGATTAGGAGACACCCAGTTAAACACTGAACAAGATCTGCTTGCCTGCAACCCCCATTCCGACCAGGCCATGAATGATTTAGCATGCCGACTCTGTAGCTCGAGCATCTGAGTGCTGAGACAGGTGTTCACATGTTCACACCAGCTCTGGGCTGATGCTAACTTGAGGACCGGAAGACTGAAGTTGTGGAAAACTCAGCAGCAGGGATATTTGAAGTTGGACTTGATGATACTGGACTTCACCAGGCTACAGGAACACATATATCTGAAACTTTTTGTGGATCATATGAAGTGAGAAAACTTCATTAGGTTGACGTTTTGTTTTCTATGAATCACAGTGTGACCACGGGCCATTCTGGAGATTCTGTGGTTCTACAGAACACTTAGGAGTGGATTCTAAATCGTCCTTCTGTGGCCCTCACTAGCATGTAGACTAGCCGGTGTGTATATGTGGCACATCCAGTGGAGCTTTAGGGAGGATTAGGACAAGTAGCCACTGGTCCATACAGCAGCTGAGATGCAGGTATACCTGGAAGGATGTTAAGTATCTTGTGTGTGTGCCCATATAGCACTGTATGTGTCCAGATGTTGTGTTTTGTTGCAATGTGTACACTTAAATGAGTCTGAATTGCACATAATCAAGTAAATCTTAAGATGCTATTCGAAACTGACTGGATTTACACAGTCCTCGTCTTTCACATGAATTACACATGTGGATCTCTTTAATATCGTCTGCTTTTACAGCTTGAAATCATATTTTACTTCACAGCTTGATCACCTTAATCTGTCCCATATGATCACGAGTCCGTAAGACGCATCCCTGAAGGTTTAATGCTCACTTTCTTCAATAAGAACGTAACAGGATCCCACAGGTCACTTCAGGAGATCCTCTCATAGATAGTGTTTCTTCCTCTTTGGCCTAGCCTACTTTAGAAAATGAGCATCTCTCTCTCTCTCTCTCTCTCTCTCTCTCTCTCTCTCTCTCTCTCTCTCTCTCTCTCTCTCTCTCTCTCTCTCTCTCTGACTCTTTCTTTCCCTCAGATGAGGTCATCTCCACTCATCTGTGACAGATACCCTACACTAGGCTGAAGAACCATCTCTTAATTAAGACACTTTACCACTGTGCCACAGCACCTGATCTGATCTGATCTGATGTAATACTGCAGTGATTCAGATGATGAACCTTTTCATGTTCTGCTGCTGTTTTCTTTTTGGAATGTAAAAAATCTATGAAATCCCACAGCAGTTGGTTTGTACGTGGAACGTTCTCCTGGAAGACCATTCCGAGTCTCAAGAGCAGGGACATTTTCGGTCCCTTCTGAACTCTTCGGAACCAACTTTTCCTTCCGTGCACTCTATGACACTGGATGTTCCACATGCTTAAGTGTCCCTTCTCTCTGTTGTTCCATTGTTCTCCTGTTCAGTACAAGTTCAGCCTGTTCCCATGTACCACTGATGGAGAGAAAGTGGAGAAAGTGTGGGGGTGTGGGAGTTCCACCCTCTTCACAATAATCGCAAGACCCAGATTAGTTCTGACATCTCAAATGGGGGACCTTCAATGATATTGTTCACCTGCCTCTTTGGCTTAGACCGAGGGGTGAACTGGGGGTGGGGTGTGTTGGGGTCAATTCTGAAGGCACTATATGGATGGGGTGACAGACATGATGTGTGTGTGTGTGTGTGTGTGTGTGTGTGTGTGTGTGTGTGTGTGTGTGTGTGTGTGTGTGTAACAGCTAAGATGATTGGCTGACAGGTGAGAGGAAATAACACTAAGCAATTATAGGCTTGGTGTAGTGTTGTTACAGGTCACAACCAAGACAAACTCAAGCACACACACACACACACACACACACACACACACACACACACACACACACACAGTTCCTGAACTTTGGGATTGTGTAGTCCATATTACTGTGCTGCTCATAACAAGTCTCCATTGTTCGGCTCTAATTGGACACGGACCGTTACAGCACTATTTAGTCTCAAGAAGGCCTCATTTCAGAGGCTGTGATCAGACAAACACAGGGAACCCTCCCTCCTTCACTCCCTCGCTTTCTCCCTCCCGTCCTCCCTCGCTCCCTCACACCCTTGCCCTCTCCTCTTTCTCCGTCCCTCCATCCTGCTCTCGCAGCCCAAATAGGCCAAATCTTCTCCTTTGTCCACAGACTGGCCAGTGTGAAATTCACTGTGACGTTAAATGTTTTCTAATGAATAAATTGTGAAAGGATATGCAGAGGGAATATATGTAATGGAATGTAGACTGCATTTTAAAAGCTTTTTCATTGTCCATATTTTTCCCTCCCTCTTTTTTTCTTCCAGGGGAATTTACAGGACAAAAAAAAAAAAAAAAAAACGTAAAAAAAGAACGTCTCCTTTCAGAAAAGACCTAATGAGGATCGGGTGTGTGAATTTGGAGCAGGGATTCAGGAGGCCTTTGATTCTTCAGATTAATGTTTTTTTTTTTTCCCCTTATTATAATTTGAAAGTCAAATAACTTGTGGTTCTCAGCTTCGAGGGGAAAAAGAAGACATGAAAACCAACAGGAGAAAGGCATATGAACGAGTGTAGAGAAAAGGGTTTTTTCAGTGGATTGTAAAGGTTTCTTTTTTCTACGCTCTTCGATGTTTGAGCCTCTGGAATCATGTGAACGGATAAAAAACAACAACATTAAACTGAAATGCATGAATATGGTTTTGAAATGCTCTCACTATTTTCTACATCGTGTGTAAAATTAAACGCACCCATGTGCTTTTTTTACAGTTATAAATGTTATAGCGTGTGTTTAAAGACCACTGACGTGAAGGTGATGTGATACTGAGGGTTTGTTCATATGTGATGAAGAGTAAATTGTGCTGTCAGTCATACAGACCTGAGTGGTGAAGGTCACTGTAATTGGATATCTCATTATAGCACATATACAATAGAAAGTCTCTCTAACATCCTGTAGTTAAACAGTGGGAGGTTGTGCGGTTGGATTACCACCAGTTGTATGATGACTACGTGTGTGTCAGAGTGTAAGAGCATCGAATCCTTTGTGCCACTGGTGAAAAATTCAGGCCGAATCTCCTCCAAGCTGATGTACAGTTTATTTGTTGATATTCATCCTGGTCTAAACCTAAAGCAAAAATGAGGCGTGTGTTTTCCGTGATTTTCAGAAAGGAAAAGGTAAAGCACGTCAGTTGGACCTGGAGAGGGCGCTGACCGCCAGAGACAGAGTCGGCGTCCAGGACATGGTGCTACTCGATGCCCACAACAGCGAGACAGCCTTTCTGGACAACCTGAAGAAACGCTTCTCAGAGGACTTGATCTACGTGAGTTTGGGTTGAACTGAAAACCTCTTGAACTCAAAGAGCAGACTTTTCCCTTCACTCTGTCGTCATGAGCCGGGGACGGGATTAGGATTAGGATCATTGCGGTGTTTTTGTCTTTAAAATGTGCAGTTCTTCATGATTTATTATTTCATTTGTTTTTGTGTTTTGTTTTTAAAGACTTACATTGGAACCCTTCTAATCTCAGTCAACCCGTATAAAGAGTTGGACATCTACAGCAAGAAGCACATGGACCTTTATATGGTGGTCAACTTTTACGAGCTTCCGCCTCACATGTAAGACTTTCACATGAATATTCTATTCTTATCTTCTCTAAGAGCCAAACCTGTCGCTCATCACAGGTGTTCTTTAGACCTCAGCAGAACCCATCATGCAGCCACAATCTCCACCTCCTTATGCATTACCTTCTCCCTCGTTGCAGCTACGCCCTGGCGGATAACGCCTACCAGACCATGCTGGCGGAGGCCAATAACCACTTCATTCTGATCTCTGGAGAGAGCGGGGCTGGTAAAACCGAAGCCACTAAGAAGATCTTGCAGTATTACGCCGTTAACTGCCCCAGTAGCTCCCTGCTCAACTCCGTCCGGGACCAAATGCTCATGTCTAATCCCATCCTGGAGGTCAGATCTTCTGCTTTTATAGTAAACTAACAGTGTGGATGTATATTGGGATACGAGAAGTCATAATTATTATGAATATCCTGGTATAGATAGTGACCTCATGGCAACTGCTACAACATTATATTGTAAATGTGGATAAAACTATTATTAAATAGTAACTATCTCCTGTAGCTTCACTGTAAATACTGTGTGTCATGGAGTCAGGAGGAGCTTCCACCTGAGATTAGTGAATCATTCCTAGTAGAACCATTAAGTTCAGGCTGATCAGCTTCTAATCATTTCATAAACTGTTCCTCTCAGGCCTTTGGGAATGCCAAAACACTAAAGAATGACAACTCCAGTCGCTTTGGAAAGTACATGGACATTCAGTTCGACTGCCAGGTCAGAGCTGGTTTAACACACACACTGGATTTGTTCTTCTATTACACAGATAATAAGTGATATTTGGAAGGTTTTGCTCATTTCTTGTGGTAGGGAGATGCAGTTGGAGGTCACATCCTGAGCTATCTGCTGGAGAAGTCACGCGTGGTCCATCAGAACCACGGCGAGAGAAATTTCCACATATTCTACCAGCTACTGGAGGGAGGAGACGACAACCTGCTGAGACAGCTGGGCCTGGAGAGAGACACGCGCCACTACAGCTACCTGCTACAGGTAACGCATGGAAACAACATCTGGGGCTCCAGGTTGATGGTTTATGGCGTATTTGAAGAACAGCTGTAGTGCTGGGAGAAAGCTGATATCAGATAAATGATTAAACAGAAGTCTTGTTCTGTAAACTAGAAGAGATTTACCAGGTAGTAGTCATATTACCGTCGTTTACGTCACTGCTCTCCTCCTGCAGGGTGAGTGTGCTAAAGTCAGCACCATCAACGACAGGAACGATTGGAAATCAGTGAAGAACGCCCTCTCGGTCATGCACTTTGATCTCAGCGACATCCAGGTGAGAACATTGGTGATGTGCAGAAGGAGACAGGATATAGGACTGTGTGTGTGTGTGTGCACTTAACATCTGTGTATCTGTAGCATCTGTTTGGAATCATTGCAAGTGTTCTGCACCTGGGGAACGTCCAGTTTGACAGAGACACCAGAGGCAATGCTGTTCTTAACTCTAACGCTGAACTGCGCTGGGTATCGAAGGTATAACAGTATCTCACTCATACACACACACACACACACACACACACACACACACACACACACATGCTAATGAAAGCTTGATGTGTTTTGTGCAGCTGACTGGGGTCCATGTGCAGGTTCTTACTGAGGCTCTGACCTACAGGAAGATCGAAGCCAGAGCAGATGAGGTAGTACTCCAGCTTCTTACACATCTCCATGACTTTTATTAGCAGTAGTTATGAACACTGTAATGGTGTGTGTTCCAGGTTCTGTGTCCCTTCACTGTTGATCATGCCGTCTACGCCAGAGATGCACTGGCTAAAGCCATTTATGGACGCGCCTTCACCTGGCTGGTCAACCGCATCAACGAGTCCCTCGAGAACCAGGTCAGGAGAAAGAATGGAAATGGAAAATGAATGAATATGGAGAATGACGTTTTTTTAGAGGTTTCTCAGGTTTTATTCTCGTACTTATTTCAGGACTCGTCCAGAAAGACGGTTATTGGTCTGCTTGATATTTATGGATTTGAGGTCTTCAATGTGAACAGGTACTTTATGTGTCCTGTGGTAATAATAGAATAAATGACTGGAGCCACTTTTAATGACCTCCAGAGTTCTTACACTGCTGTTTCACACAAGCCTGTTCCTTATTAACATGTTCACAGCTGCCTGTGTGTGTGTGTGTGTGTGTGTGTGTGTGTGTGTGTGTGTGTGTGTGTGTGTGTGTGTGTGTGTGTGTCAGTTTTGAGCAGTTTTGCATTAATTATTGCAACGAGAAGCTGCAGCAGCTGTTTATCCAGCTGACACTGAAAGCTGAACAGGAGGAGTATGAAGCTGAGGGCATCGAGGTAACACAAGTCCATCTTTATTCCCCAGTGCAGTAGAGCGCACGTCTGATCCTTCAATCAAAATACTTATGACTGATAGTGTGTGTGTGTGTGTGTGTGTGTGTGTGTGTGTGTCTCAGTGGGAACCTGTGCAGTTCTTTAATAACAAGATCATCTGTGACATGGTGGAGGAGAAGCACAGAGGCATCATCTCAGTACTGGTACACAAACTGCAATCAGTACAGTAGTTAAGGAAGACCATGATCAGGGCCACTTGTTGCACAGGAGCACATTGTATCTTCTCACATTCTTCTTCCAGCTCTTAATAAGCTCCATTAGATGTTTGTGTGTTATTGTGTGTGAATAGAGCGATGGATTGATCTCATTATACTTATTGTGCTCTTATCGAGGACGAGGAGTGCTTGATGCCAGGTGATGCGACAGATCTTACCTTTCTCGAAAAGATGGAGAAGAAAATGGGAAACCATCCTCACTTCATCACGTGAGTGGAAAAAAAAACAGGTGTCATTGCCCAGTTTTCCACAGGAGCTCTAGGTGAGGACACTTGGAACAGGCAGATGAGGTCTTTGGTTCTGGTCCTGCAGGATGTTCTTCTCCACTTGCACTAGATTGTTTCTAATATAATATTAATACATTCCCGAGTCATGAACACTGAGATCAGTCATTTTCTGTTAAATAACAGACAGAAGTTGGCTGATAAAAAAACCAGCAGGACTCTGGAGAGAGGCGATTTCCGTCTGCTTCATTATGCCGGTGAGGTGACGTACTGCGTCGTGGGTAAGACACGTCACATTCAACACTTCTTCACCTTTTATTGAGTGAATCTCTGCTCTGGTTCTTACAGTTAGAGTTAGTTATGGAGTAGTGCTCTATAATGTGTCTTATTTAAATACGATTTCCATTTTAACTACTGAGATAACATAGACGTTGACTCCAGCCCTTTGTTCTCTATCTCGGACGTTCTGTCACTCACATCCTCGAGCTCTGAGCTGTTTGTCTTCTTCTGACAGGCTTCATTGACAAGAACAATGACCTGCTGTACAGACACATTAAAGAGGTGTGTACAGAGGGAATTCAGCTTGGCTCCGCCCACTACACAGTATAAACACTATACTGGGGCTGACCTCCATCAAGTGATAAAGGAGTTTTCTGTGTGTGTGTGTGTGTGTGTGTGTGTGTGTGTGTGTGTGTGTGTGTGTGTGTGTGTGTGACAGGTCATGCGACAGTCGAAGAACTCTATAATGCAGCAGTGTTTCTCCTCTGATGAGCTGGACAGCAGGAGAAGACCCGAGACGGTGAGACCTTGACAGGTGTGATGAATGAGACGCAGCCAATCAGAGAGCAGTTTTAAACCCATCACCAGTGATGGACTTGGATCTTTGGAGCAGGAGCTTCTTCACCATTATACTACCTGATTACTGTTACTGATACTGTTATAGGAATATTTTCAAAACATGATTATTGACGGTCTCTAAGACGTGATTGTGTAATAGGACTGTTTTCTCTGGTGTAGCTCCTCTGTGTTTTATACTGACAAATACAATCTGCTTTATAGCTGTGAAATAAACTGAAATCAGTGTGAATGTGAACGCAGGTCACGACCCAGTTTAAGAACAGTCTACAGGGACTGGCTGAGATCCTGATGGCTAAAGAAGCCTGGTACGTTCGCTGTCTAAAATCCAACGACAACAAGCAGTCAGGTCAGATATCACACACACACACACACACACACACACACACACACACACACACACACACACACACACACACACACACACACAATGTATTAAATGCAAAGATAATAGTATTATTTGTAATTAGTGTTTACATGCTACACTTTACCGATCTAGGAAGGTTTGATGATGTGTTGGTGAGGCACCAGGTGAAGTATTTGGGTCTGATGGAACACCTGAGAGTCCGGAGGGCCGGCTTTGCATATCGGAGGAGATATGAGGAATTTTTAAAGAGGTATTCTGTAACTATAATATCATATGCACTTTAGAATATTCTGTGCTTCTGTATTTAGATATAAATTCTCAATATTTAGTCCCAGTGTGTTTCATGTAAATCTGAAGTAGAGACTAAAGATATTTCAGTATGATGATGATGATGATGTTGAGACGCTGAGGTGTGTTTATGGTGATGCTGCAGGTATAAACCTCTGTGTCCTGATACCTGGCCACACTGGAGAGGGGTTCCTTCTGAGGGAGTGGAGAGACTGGTGCAGCACCTAGGCTACCAGCCTGATGAGTACAAGATGGGCAGGTATTACACACACACACACACACACACACACACATACACACAAGTGACAGAGACGTGTAAAAAACATCTAAATCTTTATTCCTGTGTGTTGTTTGCAGAACTAAAATCTTCATCCGCTACGCCAGGACTCTGTTTGCCACCGAGGACGCGTATGAGCTGTGTAAACACGAGCTGGGTCAGTGGAGTAAGAGTTCAGAAAGACGGCTCTTCTGAGCCAGTGAGATGTTTTATACAAATTCAATTAACACTATTATGTGTGTGTGTGTGTGTGTGTGTGTGTGTGTGTGTGTGTGTGTGTGTGTGTGTGTGTGTGTGTTATAGTCGCAAAGATCCAAGCCAAGTATAAGGGATACCGCACTAGAGGGGAGTTCATTAAACAGAAAGAAGCAGGTACACGCTTTACTGTAATGGACAGTAAATATGAATTCTTAATAGTCATATGACATCATCAAGGAATCTCTTTTTATCATCAGCTACTAAGATTGAAACATGCTGGAGAGGAGTTCAGGCTCGGAAAGAGCGAGAGAGAAGAGCCTGGGCCGTCAAAATCATCAAAAAGTGAGTGACACACGAACGTGTAATGAAATGAAAATGAAAAACACCCAGTGAACTCCAGTGAATATATTATAAAACATGTAGAAATCCAGAAGTGTGAACTGTTCTGAACTCAAACACACTCAGATACACCATTCAATTCACACTGTTTTGTGTTGTCTGTTTGCACTGTGTTTTGTCCTGCACTGTTTGTACTCGGTTTATACTTGAAGCACTTGTGGCCAGGACAACTTACTTTAGTCCCTAGATCTGTTGTGTGGTGTAGCTCTATGTTGTGTGATGCTGCTCTATATTGTGTGATGTAGGTTTAGGCTTTGTGATGTAGCTGTATGTTGTGTGATGTAGCTCTATGTTGTGTGATGTAGGTTTATGTTGTGTGGTGTAGCTCTATGTTGTGTGATGTAGGTTTATGTTGTGTGGTGTAGCTCTATGTTGTGTGATGTAGGTTTATGTTGTGTGGTGTAGCTCTATGTTGTGTGATGCTGCTCTATATTGTGTGATGTAGGTTTAGGCTTTGTGATGTAGCTGTATGTTGTGTGATGTAGTTCTATGTTGTGTGATGTAGCTCTATGTTGTGTGATGTAGGTTTATGTTGTGTGGTGTAGCTCTATGTTGTGTGATGTAGGTTTATGTTGTGTGGTGTAGCTCTATGTTGTGTGATGCTGCTCTATATTGTGTGATGTAGGTTTAGGCTTTGTGATGTAGCTGTATGTTGTGTGATGTAGTTCTATGTTGTGTGGTGTAGCTCTATGTTGTGTGATGTAGGTTTATGTTGTGTGGTGTAGCTCTATGTTGTGTGATGCTGCTCTATATTGTGTGATGTAGGTTTAGGCTTTGTGATGTAGCTGTATGTTGTGTGATGTAGTTCTATGTTGTGTGATGTAGCTCTATGTTGTGTGATGTAGCTCTATGTTGTGTGATGTAGTTCTATGTTGTGTGCTGTAGCTCTATGTTGTGTGATGTAGCTCTATGTTGTGTGCTGTAGCTCTATGTTGTGTGATGTAGTTCTATGTTGTGTGCTGTAGCTCTATGTTGTGTGCTGTAGCTCTATGTTGTGTGATGTAGCTCTATGTTGTGTGATGTAGTTCTATGTTGATGTATGTTGATGTACTACATCACACAACATAGAGCTACATCACACAACATAGAACTACATCACACAACATAGAGCTACATCACACAACATAGAGCTACAGCACACAACATAGAACTACATCACACAACATAGAGCTACAGCACACAACATAGAGCTACATCACACAACATAGAGCTACATCACACAACATAGAGCTACAGCACACAACATAGAACTACATCACACAACATAGAGCTACATCACACAACATAGAGCTACAGCACACAACATAGAACTACATCACACAACATAGAGCTACATGTTTTGTCCTGCACTGTTTGTACTCGGTTTATACTTGAAGCACTTGTGGCCAGGACAACTTACTTTAGTCCCTAGATCTGTGTTGTGTGGTGTAGCTCTATGTTGTGTGATGCTGCTCTATATTGTGTGATGTAGGTTTAGGCTTTGTGATGTAGCTGTATGTTGTGTGATGTAGCTCTATGTTGTGTGATGTAGGTTTATGTTGTGTGGTGTAGCTCTATGTTGTGTGATGTAGGTTTATGTTGTGTGGTGTAGCTCTATGTTGTGTGATGCTGCTCTATATTGTGTGATGTAGGTTTAGGCTTTGTGATGTAGCTGTATGTTGTGTGATGTAGCTCTATGTTGTGTGATGTAGCTCTATGTTGTGTGATGCTGCTCTATATTGTGTGATGTAGGTTTATGCTTTGTGATGTAGCTCTATGTTGTGTGATGTAGCTCTATGTTGTGTGATGTAGCTCTATGTTGTGTGATGTAGTTCTATGTTGTGTGCTGTAGCTCTATGTTGTGTGATGTAGCTCTATGTTGTGTGATGTAGTTCTATGTTGTGTGCTGTAGCTCTATGTTGTGTGATGTAGCTCTATGTTGTGTGATGTAGCTCTATGTTGTGTGCTGTAGCTCTATGTTGTGTGATGTAGTTCTATGTTGTGTGATGTAGCTCTATGTTGTGTGATGAAGTTCTATGTTGTGTGATGTAGCTCTATGTTGTGTGATGTAGTTCTATGTTGTGTGATGTAGCTCTATGTTGTGTGATGTAGTTCTATGTTGTGTGCTGTAGCTCTATGTTGTGTGATGTAGCTCTATGTTGTGTGATGTAGTTCTATGTTGTGTGATGTAGCTCTATGTTGTGTGATGTAGTTCTATGTTGTGTGCTGTAGCTCTATGTTGTGTGATGTAGTTCTATGTTGTGTGATGTAGTTCTATGTTGTGTGCTGTAGCTCTATGTTGTGTGATGTAGTTCTATGTTGTGTGATGTAGTTCTATGTTGTGTGCTGTAGCTCTATGTTGTGTGATGTAGCTCTATGTTGTGTGATGTAGTTCTATGTTGTGTGCTGTAGCTCTATGTTGTGTGATGTAGCTCTATGTTGTGTGATGTAGTTCTATGTTGTGTGATGTAGCTCTATGTTGTGTGCTGTAGCTCTATGTTGTGTGATGTAGTTCTATGTTGTGTGATGTAGTTCTATGTTGTGTGATGTAGCTCTATGTTGTGTGATGTAGTTCTATGTTGTGTGCTGTAGCTCTATGTTGTGTGGTGTAGCTCTATTTTATGCACTATGCATAACACGCTCTATGTACTATTATCTTCCCTCATGTTGTCTGGAATAATATTAGATTAGAAGTAGAGGTTTCTAGTTTTTGGTGTGTCGTATAGTGTTGTTTTTGTGTTTCTGTAGATTTATTAAGGCGTACATGACACGTGGCGAGGCGAAACCCACTGATAACTCCGAGTACCTGACGTTTGTCAGACAGAGCTACCTGAACAGACTGAAGAATAATTTACCCAAAACAGTTTTGGATAAAAGCACATGGCTCACTCCTCCATCTGTAATGAGAGAGGTAATAAACATCCCACCGTACTGCATTAACCACAAACTGAACATCATCTTCATCCCTTTATTTGTGTCAGTGACACGGTCAGAGCTGTTTGTTTTACTCTTGCAGGCGTCGGAGATTCTGCGGCGTCTGCACACGCGCTTGTTAGTGAGGAAGTACGTACGAGAGGTCACGCCTCAGAGGAAAGCGCAGGTAATAATGATATTAATAACAACTCTTAACACATTTCAGACCAATTTCATGCAGACTGTAAAACTGTATAACCAGCAACATGACACACATAAACTTTATAACAAATATAATCTTACTAATGTGATGATCCTTTTTTTCTGTCAGCTGCAGCTGAAGGGGGTCACCAGTGGTATTTTTAAAGGGAAGAAGGAAAGCTACCCTCACAGTGTGCCTGTGCCTTTTGTGGACACCAGGATCAGTGAGTAAAACACCTGTAACCATCATCATCATCATCATCATCATCACTGTTAGTGTCTTCAGCAGTCATGTTTATTACATAGTGTCAGAATCCCAACTGCTTTTCAGTTATCATGGAGCATTATGAAGCATCATGGAGCATTATGAAGCATCATGGAGCATTATGAAGCATCATGGAGCATTATGTCTTAACATGGTGCCTCATGTCTCCCTGTAGGTGAGCAGGACATTAATGAGCGTGTCCTCCAGATAGTAAAACCAGAACGCATTAAGGTACATTTATAAAAGTGTGAACCTAATGAATCATACTGGCTGTGGAACTGGAACAAGTAAATCTTCTTATCTTCTGTCCACTTTGTCTTTATCTGTTCGTCCATACCTTTTTCCTCTCCTCTACTGTTTGTGTCTCTGCAGTACAGTGTTCCTGTGGTCAAATATGACCGGAATGGGTTCAAACCCAGACCCAGGCAGTTAATTCTCACCCAGGTTGCACTTCACGTTGCAGAAGATGTCAAGGTCAAACAGAGAGTCGAGTACGTCTCCCTCAAAGGTAAGCTGTGAACCATCAGTGTCCGTACTGGACGTGTCCTCGTTTACACACTGGGATTTTATTGTGCTTTTCAGGTGTTTCTGTCAGTAACCTGGGAGACACGTTCATGATCCTCCACGTGGTGTGTGACGGCCCCAAGCAAAAGGTACCATGTTTCTCCAGACTCTACACTCTAGAGCATAACTAACTTTAGATCCTAAAAATATAATAACAAAAAACACTTTTATATAAATATCTATGAGCTCTAAATCCATTTTCTCCATGGTGGATTTACCTGCTGCACCACACCAGGCTGAGATCAAGCTGTAACGTGTAGCAGAAACTCTATTTAAAACCTCCTGTTCTCCATTAGGGAGATCTGATACTTCAGTGTGATCACCTCTATGAAGTTTTGACCAAGCTGAGCGTGCTGGCGAAGAAGCAGAACGCCATCAATGTGCTCCAGGCGAGGTAAGGACTCTGATGTCACTTCCTGTCCAGTATCTATAAGTGTGCATTAAGAAGATCAGAAATTATTCATTACATTTTACAAATTAAAATGATCTATTAATTATGATTCCCTAATTGTCTTATTATTCATTTGATGTTTAGTATAAAGTTTGAGGTTAATGGAGGTAAGGAGAACTTTGTGGACTTCAGCACCGGACAGGAAGCCACAGCGTACAAGGAGAAAAATGGCCATTTGATGGTGGTGAGTGAATACGGTCTCTCTCCCTAATTAATAATATTCAAATCTAATTACATCCAGGAATAATAAAGGGAATAATCTAACTCGGATTTTAATATATTCCTCATTATGCTAATAAGCCACATGAATAATTCATGTTCATGGAAAATATTAACACATCACTGATTGTTCCTGATTAATCAGACTTTACTGAAACTGATTTCAAATCACAGGTTTACATTTTTATATCCGTGATAAAAGCAGGTTATAAAGTTTGTGTAATAAGTAAAATTATAATAACGTTTGGTATTCAGTAGAACCTCAGATGAATGGAATTGTAATGTAAAGCATTGGTCTGGTTTATTTCAGGTCACACCCAGACTGAGGTCCCGGTGATGTGAGCAGTGAAGAAGTTCAGCTTCTCCTGCACCATATAAACACACAGTTCAGCTCTGGAAGCGTAAAAAACCATTTGTTCAGGTTTTTAACTGATTTTCATTTCCAGTACTCGTATTTATTGCATTCAAATATATATCTGTAGAAGACTTTCACACGACCACAACCTTCTCACTGGTTCATGATCAATCCAGAAAATATAATCATAGGTTTTAAAACTAATATCTCGAGATTCCTGCACCTGTAACACGAAGAAGCCATAACGTACGCTAAGGTTTTATAAATAAACCAGAAGCACGACAAATGAACTTTATAGAAATATTTATTTGTAAGCAGTGTATAAATATAATTGTATGTAAAACGAAGTCGTGTGCACATCTGTACAAACATCTCTACACAATACAGATTACATAATGTGCCTTTAATAAAACTAGTGCGAGAACACGTGAGCACGTGTTTAAACTGAAATACTACATAACACGCAGCTGATCTCGGATCCGCTTTCATACCGCAGATAAAATAATGACATGGAGTAACGTTTCTGCTGATCGGGACCAGTGTGGGGAGAACGAGAAGAACGTTCCTTCAGCAGAGTTTAGATACCTTACTGGTTCACACTCATCCCTTCACCTGGGCAGATGCACAGAGAACATGCTGCCTAAACACCACACAGGATCATGATGCACTTTCCCCTCATCTACTGCTCAACACGGCCAGAACTAGACCATGCTGCCCTCTGGTGGACAGGGTCACACACTTCACTCTTTCCCTCCATCTCTTTTCTCAGAGTTTAAAACACATGGAGAGCAGGATACTCATCAAAACCTTCATCATCTCATCATTTTAGATCTACATCCTGATAAAAACAACACTGTCTGATCGCAGCTCTGAGCGTGTGGTGCTGCTGAGAGTACACTCCTCAAATCCTTCTGCAATTCATCCCTGTTCAAATACACCATCAGTCCACAATGAGCTCCATGTGATGAGAAGATGAGAAGAGCAGAACGCCGGGGATGGAAGAGGAACCGCATGTGGGACGCAAATCAAGCATCAAGTGATCATGACTTCAGTTAGAAAACGTAGGAGGAGTGGAAACGGAGCTCTCTGAACGCCACGTCACCTCTCTCTCGTTCGTACACAGTGTGGAGAGAGAGAGAGAGAGAGAGAGAATGGGGGGAGGGTGGAAGGGAGTAATTAAGGCACAGGGGTTGAAGGTTAAACAAGCTTTAGAGGTCACTGGTGGTGATGCGTGCGATCGTCAGGTCTCTTGACGTGGATCCTGCGCACGCGGTCCACACGCTCGCGCTCGTCGTCCTCATCCAGGTGGTGCGAGCGTCCCGCGGCGCCCCCTGTGGCCTCCAGCAGCGCGTTGTCGGGCCCGCGGCCGTCCTGACACTCGTACAGCAGGATGTTCAGAGTCTCCTCGTAGATCCGCGCTTCAGGGAACTCCACCTGAGGTACAGTTCAGTAGAAATGACACATAACCACCTTCACTCTGATGAGATCTAACAGACTGGAAACACGAGACTCCATCATGACTCGTTACCTTGGTCTGCTTCTTCTCGGTAGCGTAGACGATGGAGGTGCAGCACACCTCTGCGATCTTCCTGCCCTGACCGTAAAACGACCAGCAGCAGATCTCGTCTCCGATCACGTCCTTGATGAAGAGCACGCGGCCGTTAAAGCGCAGAGAGAGCTTATCAAACAGCTCGATGTTCTTCAGCATGTTGTCGTCCGAGTTACTGAGACACAGAGATCAGGGTTTAACGTGAGGGTTCTCTCTCTCTCTCTCTCTCTCTCTCACACACACACACACACACCTCAGATATCTACAGCACTCTCACCTGGTGTAGGAGTATTTATTGTTGCTTCTGTTGTACAGGAGTTTTACTGTGGGCTGGAAATAAACACATCAGTACAGAGAAGAAGGACGTGTGCAGTAATGAAGACCAGCGCAGGGTTTTACAGGAGGAAATAATCAGACGTACCTTATTGGAGGTGGCGATGAGTTTCTGCTCTTCTTTAGGTGACGTCACTAAGGGCACTTTACAGAAAGGCTCGTAGGCGTCTTTGTTCTAAACGCAGGTTATGGAGTAAATTACAGCTCTGTGTAAACGTGTGTTAATATGGACGAGTTGTATGCAGGTGTGTGTGTGTGTGTGTGTGTGTGTGTGTGTGTGTGTGTGTGTGGTACCTGCAATGCAGCCTGACACTCGTCCACTAAACCCTGCACCAGGTAGTACTTGGCTTCAGCCAGCAGCTCCTCTGTCTCCCTCCTGCTCTCAGGCAGAGGCACCACGCCGTCACGCAGGTAATTCAGGACGGTGCCGAAGTGTTTCCCACATCGGTCAATCAGGATCCAGCCTGAGGGTCAGAGATACAGTGTGTGTGTGTGTGTGAGAGCAACATCTCCTTCACACCACGTAACCGCTGTGTGTGTGTGTGTGTGTGTGTGTGTGTGTGTGTGCTGGAGTACAGAACATTACCTTCACTGTCTGTAAGAACCTCCATACGGCCGCTGAACATGGCCTTCAGCATGGTGTCCTGCTTGGTGAGGGTCTGCATGGTGGTGTAGTACAGAGCACCACCCACGTTTAGCTTCACGTACTTGGAGCTCGGACTCGACCCCTTGAATGAGGTGGTCCGGGTCGTCGCAGCCGGCACAGCCGAGCTCACAGCACTCTCTCCTGACATCTCTTCCTGTCTCACACACACACACACACACACACACACACACACACACACACACACACACACACACAGTGAGAGGAAACCTAGAACCTCACAGATTAGACTGTCTGAGGCAGGAAGTTGAGGAGGATGTGACGTAACAGCTCTATCATGTGTCTCTCACTATATAAAATCTGATTACACAACTATATACAGGTTTAACAAAAAATATGTAATATACCATTTAACTCAATACATCAAACAATATCGCGCTTTTTCACATATAAATCATTTCTTATATTTATAAATGATTTATTTCAGTGTTCTGTTTACAGAGCGTCATAACAAACCCATAATTTACCCGTAAACACGTTTACCCACCCGTATTCCGACAAGCCCCGCCCTCTTCTCCCCGACATCCACACGCGTCACTGAGCTAAACTTTTCGCTGATTGGTCAGTTCCCTGTCACGGTTTAACTCCCAGCCAATCATCACATAGCAGGCGGGATTTAATACAATACAGGTAGAAAAAAAAAATATGAGCTTTTTAAAAAAAATATCCACTACATAATTTATCATTAGAATAAAGAAACATCATCACGAGCTTTTTAACGTATTACAGCACAAAAGAATAACAATAATAAACAAGACCGCAGGCGTCGGTTATTAATCCGATTATGAAATAAAACGCAGCTGCTCCGAACCGCGAACACAAAAAGATTTAAACCGCAAGAAAACGCTTATAAACATCTAATATACTCCCGCAGTCATGTGACCACGTGTTTACTGTCCGTTCTGAGAAATAAAAGCGATAAACACGGTGATTTTACCATAGAAATCCTTCCCGACGATTTTGGCCTGGAACCTGCCTAGGATTAACCACTTCCGGTTACAGACTGAGCATGCGCACAAGCGCATTCTTCAACAGTGACGTTTCTCCTCGTCTCAGTGACGTCATCATGGGTTCTTTAATGAAGGAAATCTCGATTATATGAAATCAAGCAAAATATCTGTATTTAATGTGTGTGTGTGTGTGTGTGTGTGTGTGTGTGTGTGTGTGTGTGTGTGTGTGTGTGTGTGTGTTAGTAGGCGGTATAACCGCTTCAATGTGAAGAAGAAACAGCAATAATCCAAATATGTGAGCTCGGGTATGTTTGTGTATAAAATAACTCATATTTGTCACAAACATAGTTATAAACACAACACAACTTCTATATAAACACAATAAAACGTGTATAAACACAACACAACTTCTATATAAACACAATAAAACGTGTATAAACACAACACAACTTCTATATAAACACAATAAAACGTGTATAAACACAACACAACTTCTATATAAACACAATAAAACGTGTATAAACACAACACAACTTCTATATAAACACAATTAAACGTGTATAAACACAACACAACTTCTATATAAACACAATAACACGTGTATAAACACAACACAACTTCTATATAAACACAATAAAACGTGTATAAACACAACACAACTTCTATATAAACACAATAAAACGTGTATAAACACAACACAACTTCTATATAAACACAATAAAACGTGTATAAACACAACACAACTTCTATATAAACACAATAAAACGTGTATAAACACAACACAACTTCTATATAAACACAATAAAACGTGTATAAACACAACACAACTTCTATATAAACACAATAAAACGTGTATAAACACAACACAACTTCTATATAAACACAATAAAACGTGTATAAACACAACACAACTTCTATATAAACACAATAAAACGTGTATAAACACAACACAACTTCTATATAAACACAATAAAACGTGTATAAACACAACACAACTTCTATATAAACACAATAAAACGTGTATAAACACAACACAACTTCTATATAAACACAATAAAACGTGTATAAACACAACACAACTTCTATATAAACACAATAAAACGTGTATAAACACAACACAACTTCTATATAAACACAATAAAACGTGTATAAACACAACACAACTTCTATATAAACACAATAAAACGTGTATAAACACAACACAACTTCTATATAAACACAATTAAACGTGTATAAACACAACACAACTTCTATATAAACACAATAACACGTGTATAAACACAACACAACTTCTATATAAACACAATAAAACGTGTATAAACACAACACAACTTCTATATAAACACAATAAAACGTGTATAAACACAACACAACTTCTATATAAACACAATAAAACGTGTATAAACACAACACAACTTCTATATAAACACAATAAAACGTGTATAAACACAACACAACTTCTATATAAACACAATAACACGTGTATAAACACAACACAACTTCTATATAAACACAATAAAACGTGTATAAACACAACACAACTTCTATATAAACACAATTAAACGTGTATAAACACAACACAACTTCTATATAAACACAATAAAACGTGTATAAACACAACACAACTTCTATATAAACACAATTAAACGTGTATAAACACAACACAACTTCTATATAAACACAATAAAACGTGTATAAACACAACACAACTTCTATATAAACACAATAAAACGTGTATAAACACAACACAACTTCTATATAAACACAATAAAACGTGTATAAACACAACACAACTTCTATATAAACACAATAAAACGTGTATAAACACAACACAACTTCTATATAAACACAATTAAACGTGTATAAACACAACACAACTTCTATATAAACACAATAACACGTGTATAAACACAACACAACTTCTATATAAACACAATAAAACGTGTATAAACACAACACAACTTCTATATAAACACAATAAAACGTGTATAAACACAACACAACTTCTATATAAACACAATAAAACGTGTATAAACACAACACAACTTCTATATAAACACAATAAAACGTGTATAAACACAACACAACTTCTATATAAACACAATAACACGTGTATAAACACAACACAACTTCTATATAAACACAATTAAACGTGTATAAACACAACACAACTTCTATATAAACACAATAAAACGTGTATAAACACAACACAACTTCTATATAAACACAATAAAACGTGTATAAACACAACACAACTTCTATATAAACACAATAAAACGTGTATAAACACAACACAACTTCTATATAAACACAATAAAACGTGTATAAACACAACACAACTTCTATATAAACACAATAAAACGTGTATAAACACAACACAACTTCTATATAAACACAATAAAACGTGTATAAACACAACACAACTTCTATATAAACACAATAAAACGTGTATAAACACAACACAACTTCTATATAAACACAATAAAACGTGTATAAACACAACACAACTTCTATATAAACACAATAAAACGTGTATAAACACAACACAACTTCTATATAAACACAATAAAACGTGTATAAACACAACACAACTTCTATATAAACACAATAAAACGTGTATAAACACAACACAACTTCTATATAAACACAATAAAACGTGTATAAACACAACACAACTTCTATATAAACACAATAAAACGTGTATAAACACAACACAACTTCTATATAAACACAATAAAACGTGTATAAACACAACACAACTTCTATATAAACACAATAAAACGTGTATAAACACAACACAACTTCTATATAAACACAATAAAACGTGTATAAACACAACACAACTTCTATATAAACACAATAAAACGTGTATAAACACAACACAACTTCTATATAAACACAATTAAACGTGTATAAACACAACACAACTTCTATATAAACACAATAACACGTGTATAAACACAACACAACTTCTATATAAACACAATAAAACGTGTATAAACACAACACAACTTCTATATAAACACAATAAAACGTGTATAAACACAACACAACTTCTATATAAACACAATAAAACGTGTATAAACACAACACAACTTCTATATAAACACAATAAAACGTGTATAAACACAACACAACTTCTATATAAACACAATAACACGTGTATAAACACAACACAACTTCTATATAAACACAATAAAACGTGTATAAACACAACACAACTTCTATATAAACACAATTAAACGTGTATAAACACAACACAACTTCTATATAAACACAATAAAACGTGTATAAACACAACACAACTTCTATATAAACACAATTAAACGTGTATAAACACAACACAACTTCTATATAAACACAATAAAACGTGTATAAACACAACACAACTTCTATATAAACACAATAAAACGTGTATAAACACAACACAACTTCTATATAAACACAATAAAACGTGTATAAACACAACACAACTTCTATATAAACACAATAAAACGTGTATAAACACAACACAACTTCTATATAAACACAATTAAACGTGTATAAACACAACACAACTTCTATATAAACACAATAACACGTGTATAAACACAACACAACTTCTATATAAACACAATAAAACGTGTATAAACACAACACAACTTCTATATAAACACAATAAAACGTGTATAAACACAACACAACTTCTATATAAACACAATAAAACGTGTATAAACACAACACAACTTCTATATAAACACAATAAAACGTGTATAAACACAACACAACTTCTATATAAACACAATAACACGTGTATAAACACAACACAACTTCTATATAAACACAATTAAACGTGTATAAACACAACACAACTTCTATATAAACACAATAAAACGTGTATAAACACAACACAACTTCTATATAAACACAATAAAACGTGTATAAACACAACACAACTTCTATATAAACACAATAAAACGTGTATAAACACAACACAACTTCTATATAAACACAATAAAACGTGTATAAACACAACACAACTTCTATATAAACACAATAAAACGTGTATAAACACAACACAACTTCTATATAAACACAATGAATCTTTTAGTGAAATGTAAACCTGATCGTTCGCTCAGAAATGTGTGCTTCAGGTAAAAGGAAGTATATGTAAGAAGTAAATGTGAGAAATAGGAAAAGATAGATATATTAGATCATGATGAAGTGGTATTTAAAAAATAACGCAAATATATTAGTAAACTGTTATGGCGTTAGACCTGTTTCTACACGGAGGACTTTGAGAGATGCAACACTAAAGGACGTAGCGTCACGCGCGCGCACACACACGCACTTTACTATACAAATTAAATCATAGTTTTTTACTTGGGAATAAAAAGGATTAAATAAAGAAATGTGTTATTACAGAACGTTTATATTTTGCTATCTAATATTTTATAAACCGTGTGATAACAAATCTAGAATTCTAAACATTTCGGGTCCGGGTTTTACATTTAACCTGAGATGTAGTTTTTTTTATACCGTTTCTACCCGGAGCATTTTGTTTGGTGCACTATTGACGGATGGAGCAAGTTTTCTTATTGGAACTTATATTAAATAAAGTCTTTATTTTACTTTATAAAATATTTGTGTGGATTTGTGATTGGATTTAAATTCTGAGCTCATTTTCTAAAGAGGAAAATGATTTATTGGTGCTGCTGGTTAACATTAAACTCGTGAGATTAAATAATGATGTAGTTTTATGTGAACATGATGTTTAACCCTCTGAATTCTCTCCCGGTGGATTTGAGTGTGTTTGTGGTTCCTGTATGTACACACTGAGTGTGTTGGAGGATAAATCTTCGTGAATAAACACATAATTATTAATATTTTAAAGGAAAGTAATAAATTATAAAGAAACGGTGGTTTATATTGTGACGACTGTAGTTCACATTTCAGTCCACCAGGTGGCGGTAATGCGCTTGAGCGGTGTATGTGTAACCGCCTCAAAGCGCAGAAGCAGCAATAATCTAAATATGTTTCTGTCTGTAACTACAGCACGAAGGCGCTCCGGGATGTTTCTGAATAAAGAACCAAGAATTAATGTCTGAAGGTAAACGCTTTTTTATCTCAAGCACAGTAATACTAATGCTGTAATGTGATATTTTATATGATACATATTTATACTCTATATTTACGTTATAATCTTTGCTGTTGAAAAGGAAAATATCACAGCAGCGCAGCTCCAATCTGAGATGTCATGGAGGAAGGAAGGAAACGTTTATCAGAGCGGAAGTTACTGCTTCCTTAAAGGAGATTTTAAACTACTAAATCCAATATTTATGTATTTTAATTAATTTGCTTATTACTTTTGCCCTTGAAATGCACTGAAAGTCAGCGTGTGTTTATGTTTGTATCAGTAATATCCAGTGCTCTGAATCTCCGGGATCCTGTGTGAAGTCCTGTGTTATTAAAGGTTGCGCTGATATAAAGTGCTTTGTTTCTACCCTGCACTTTAATCAGTTACACCAGTAAACGAATATAAACATTGCTAGTTTTTTCCCCACTGTTCTGTGGTTCTAATCTGCATTTGCTTCTTGATTGGTTGCTCGTCTCCCGCTTCCTCGCTGTGATTGGTTGCTGCATGGACGCTTCCTGATTGACGGTTTTCGTGTGTAATCGTTGTTGGTGTGTGGTGCTGGAGGCGGGATGTGTGAATACGGGTGGAGGGAAAGTGAAGGCTGATAGCTGTGTGTTTGTGTGTTTGTGACGTAGAATAATGAATAACGAGAGCGCGCGCTGGAGCGGTCTGTTCACGCGCTGCTGCTGAAACGTGTTTAACCGCCAGAAACATTTATCCCCTTTATTATGTGTGTAGGGTCAGAGTGTAACAGTGAGGCGAATCCGGATAGAGGGGTGTGTGTGTGTGTGTGTGTGTGTGTGTGTGTGTGTGTGTGTGTGTGTGTGTGTGTGTGTGTGTGTGTGTGTGTGTGTTACAGACACACTGGAACTGTTGTGGGGTGAAGGTCGGGGGAGTGTTACTGTTGTATACATACACACACACACACACTCTAATGTACTTTACTACACACACACTGATACAGGGAGGTATACTGGTACACACACACACACACACACACACACACACACACTCTAATGTACTTTACTACACACACACTGATACAGGGAGGTATACTGGTACACACACACACACACACACACTCTAATGTACTTTACTACACACACACTGAT
>NC_139596.1:931352-993852 GCF_946808225.1 Silurus aristotelis | reverse complement strand
GAGGTATACTGGTACACACACACACACACACACTGATACAGGGAGGTATACTGGTACACACACACACACACACACTGATACAGGGAGGTATACTGGTACACACACACACACACACACTGATACAGGGAGGTATACTGGTACACACACACACACACACTGATACAGGGAGGTATACTGGTACACACACACACACACACACTGATACAGGGAGGTATACTGGTACACACACACACACACACTGATACAGGGAGGTATACTGGTACACACACACACACACACACACACACACACTGATACAGGGAGGTATACTGGTACACACACACACACACACACACACACACACACACTGATTCAGGGAGGTATACTGGTACACACACACACACACTGATACAGGGAGGTATACTGGTACACACACACACACACTGATACAGGGAGGTATACTGGTACACACACACACACACACTGATACAGGGAGGTATACTGGTACACACACACACACACACTGATACAGGGAGGTATACTGGTACACACACACACACACTGATACAGGGAGGTATACTGGTACACACACACACACACACTGATACAGGGAGGTATACTGGTACACACACACACACACACACTGATACAGGGAGGTATACTGGTACACACACACACACACTGATACAGGGAGGTATACTGGTACACACACACACACACTGATACAGGGAGGTATACTGGTACACACACACACACACACACTGATACAGGGAGGTATACTGGTACACACACACACACACACTGATACAGGGAGGTATACTGGTACACACACACACACACACACACACACACACACACTGATACAGGGAGGTATACTGGTACACACACACACACACTGATACAGGGAGGTATACTGGTACACACACACACACACACTGATACAGGGAGGTATACTGGTACACACACACACACACACACTGATACAGGGAGGTATACTGGTACACACACACACACACACACTGATACAGGGAGGTATACTGGTACACACACACACACACTGATACAGGGAGGTATACTGGTACACACACACACACACTGATACAGGGAGGTATACTGGTACACACACACACACACACTGATACAGGGAGGTATACTGGTACACACACACACACACTGATACAGGGAGGTATACTGGTACACACACACACACACTGATACAGGGAGGTATACTGGTACACACACACACACACACACTGATACAGGGAGGTATACTGGTACACACACACACACACACACACACTGATACAGGGAGGTATACTGGTACACACACACACACACACACTGATACAGGGAGGTATACTGGTACACACACACACACACACACACTGATACAGGGAGGTATACTGGTACACACACACACACACACACTGATACAGGGAGGTATACTGGTACACACACACACACACACTGATACAGGGAGGTATACTGGTACACACACACACACACACTGATACAGGGAGGTATACTGGTACACACACACACACACACTGATACAGGGAGGTATACTGGTACACACACACACACTGATACAGGGAGGTATACTGGTACACACACACACACACTGATACAGGGAGGTATACTGGTACACACACACACACTGATACAGGGAGGTATACTGGTACACACACACACACACTGATACAGGGAGGTATACTGGTACACACACACACACTGATACAGGGAGGTATACTGGTACACACACACACACTGATACAGGGAGGTATACTGGTACACACACACACACTGATACAGGGAGGTATACTGGTACACACACACACACACTGATACAGGGAGGTATACTGGTACACACACACACACACACACTGATACAGGGAGGTATACTGGTACACACACACACACACACACTGATACAGGGAGGTATACTGGTACACACACACACACACACACTGATACAGGGAGGTATACTGGTACACACACACACACACACACTGATACAGGGAGGTATACTGGTACACACACACACAGATACAGGGAGGTATACTGGTACACACACACACTGATACAGGGAGGTATACTGGTACACACACACACTGATACAGGGAGGTATACTGGTACACACACACACACACACTGATACAGGGAGGTATACTGGTACACACACACACACACACTGATACAGGGAGGTATACTGGTACACACACACACACACTGATACAGGGAGGTATACTGGTACACACACACACACACACACTGATACAGGGAGGTATACTGGTACACACACACACACACACTGATACAGGGAGGTATACTGGTACACACACACACACACACTGATACAGGGAGGTATACTGGTACACACACACACACACACTGATACAGGGAGGTATACTGGTACACACACACACACACTGATACAGGGAGGTATACTGGTACACACACACACACTGATACAGGGAGGTATACTGGTACACACACACACACACACTGATACAGGGAGGTATACTGGTACACACACACACACACACTAATACAGGGAGGTATACTGGTACACACACACACACACACTAATACAGGGAGGTATACTGGTACACACACACACACACACACTGATACAGGGAGGTATACTGGTACACACACACACACACACACTGATACAGGGAGGTATACTGGTACACACACACACAGATACAGGGAGGTATACTGGTACACACACACACTGATACAGGGAGGTATACTGGTACACACACACACACACTGATACAGGGAGGTATACTGGTACACACACACACACACACTGATACAGGGAGGTATACTGGTACACACACACACACACTGATACAGGGAGGTATACTGGTACACACACACACTGATACAGGGAGGTATACTGGTACACACACACACACTGATACAGGGAGGTATACTGGTACACACACACACACACACACTGATACAGGGAGGTATACTGGTACACACACACACACACACACTGATACAGGGAGGTATACTGGTACACACACACACACACTGATACAGGGAGGTATACTGGTACACACACACACACACTGATACAGGGAGGTATACTGGTACACACACACACACACACTGATACAGGGAGGTATACTGGTACACACACACACACACTGATACAGGGAGGTATACTGGTACACACACACACACACTGATACAGGGAGGTATACTGGTACACACACACACACACACACTGATACAGGGAGGTATACTGGTACACACACACACACACACTGATACAGGGAGGTATACTGGTACACACACACACACACACTGATACAGGGAGGTATACTGGTACACACACACACACACTGATACAGGGAGGTATACTGGTACACACACACACACACACTGATACAGGGAGGTATACTGGTACACACACACACTGATACAGGGAGGTATACTGGTACACACACACACTGATACAGGGAGGTATACTGGTACACACACACACTGATACAGGGAGGTATACTGGTACACACACACACACACTGATACAGGGAGGTATACTGGTACACACACACACACACACACACTGATACAGGGAGGTATACTGGTACACACACACACACACACACACTGATACAGGGAGGTATACTGGTACACACACACACACACACACTGATACAGGGAGGTATACTGGTACACACACACACACACACACTGATACAGGGAGGTATACTGGTACACACACACACACACACACTGATACAGGGAGGTATACTGGTACACACACACACACACACACTGATACAGGGAGGTATACTGGTACACACACACACACACACACTGATACAGGGAGGTATACTGGTACACACACACACACACACACTGATACAGGGAGGTATACTGGTACACACACACACACACACTGATACAGGGAGGTATACTGGTACACACACACACACACACACTGATACAGGGAGGTATACTGGTACACACACACACACACACTGATACAGGGAGGTATACTGGTACACACACACACACACACACACACACACACACACACACACACACTGATACAGGGAGGTATACTGGTACAAAAACACACTAATACAGGGAGGTATACTGGTACACACACACACACACACACACACACACACACACACACACACTGCTACAGGGAGGTATACTGGTACACACACACACACACACACACACACACACATACACACACTGATACAGGGAGGTATACTGGTACAAACACACACTGATACAGGGAGGTATACTGGTACACACACACACACACACACACACACACACACTGCTACAGGGAGGTATACTGGTACAAACGCACACTGATACAGGGAGGTATACTGGTACACACACACACACACACACACACTGATACAGGGAGGTATACTGGTACAAACACACACTAATACAGGGAGGTATACTGGTACACACACACACATACACACACACACACACACACACACACACACACACACTGATACAGGGAGGTATACTTGTACAAACTCACACTGATACAGGGAGGTATACTGGTACACACACACACACACACACACTGCTACAGGGAGGTATACTGGTACACACACACACACACACACACACACTGCTACAGGGAGGTACACTGGCACACACACACAGGATGTATACAGTATAACACACAACGTTCACATTAATCTTCACTCACATTCACATGTATGTCATTTTACAGACTCCCCCTTCACCACAATGTTCTCAGTTATAGCAGAGAGAAGGTGAGGGTTAGGGGCCTTACTCAGGGGCCCAGCAGTGGCAGCTTGGGTGTGGATGGGGTTTGAACTGACAACATTCTGATCCCCTGCTTTGTCCTATCGGCACTGATTATTTTAAATCTAAAGCACTACATTTCTTCTACACTGGAGCAGGTGCCGCAGAGATGTTCAGCGCGACGCAGACGTCCAAGTCTGAGTTCCTGGATAAAGCTCGTCTGGCACGGGAGGAGAGGAAGGGGCAGAAGGAGAGGGAGCGAGCAGCTACACAGATCCAGGCTCTGGTGCGCAGGTTCATCTGTCGCTGTAGACTGCAGAGAGAAATCAGGTGATCTGCTCCTGCACGCGTCACCTCACACTCGCATGCTTCACGCTGGGGTTTTATTAACCTGATCATGGAATCTCCTTCTCAGGAAAGAGGTGGACGAGTTCTTGACTGCAGCTGAGACAGGAACCGCTAAGAGAAATGCACTGTCCATCTTTAAAATCACCAGGAAGTTGTTATTCATTTTCAACAAAGATGATAAGCTGGTAGGTATCAGGACAGGAGGAGAGTAGCGTATGATCTCTACAGGGCAGGTGGTAACATCTCTGACTCAAGAGCACTGCTGTGAACCTTCTGCTGCTCCTGAGTCAGCAATGTTACACCTGTCAGAGAGTTCATTATGTCCATCACTTACAGTTTATCATAGTTCTGTTCCCTTCATTTTCCCCAAATATCCTCTGGTCAGTCCCTCCTCGTCCCTCCACTGCTCCCCGTTCCTTCCCTCCTCCCCGTCCCTCCACTGCTCCCCCTCCCTCCCCGTCCCGCCCCTGCTCTCCCTCCCCCCTCCCCCCCACTGCTCCCCCTCCCTCCCCGTTCCGCCCCTGCTCCCTTCCCTTCTCCCTGTCCCTCCACTGCTCCCCCTCCATCCCCGTCCCTCCCCTTCTCCCCGTCCCTCCACTGCTCCCCCTCCCTCCCTGTCCCACCCCTCCTCCCCGTCCCGCCCCTGCTCCCCCTCCCCCCTCCCCTCCACTGCTCCCCCTCCCCTCCACTGCTCCCCATCCATCCCAGTTCCTCCCCTCCTCCCCGTCCCTCCACTGATCCCCGTCCCTCCACTGCTCCCAGTCCCTTCCCGTCCCTCCACTGCTCCCCGTCCCTCCACTCCTCACCATCTTTCCCCGTCCACCCACTGCTCCCTGTCCCTCCACTACTCCTCCTCCTTCCCCGTCCCTCCACTGCCCCCCTCCCTCTTTTATATTTCTGTTCGTGATGAATGATGATGAATCTTTTCTTCAACCCCACAGAGGTTTGAGAAACTCTGCAGAATGATCCTGAGCAGCATGGATGCCGAGATGAACGAGCCGAAAGTAGGTAACGGGATCGCGTTTGTAATTTCACACTGTTTCAGTGGCTTATAGATGTGATGAAGTCATGCTGTTTTGTAGGTGTGGTACGCGTCTCTGGCGCTTTCCAAAGACCTGACCATCGTCTGGCTCAAACAGATCAAGGACGTCCTCTGGCTCTCCTGCGAGTTCCTCAAAAAACTCAAGGTATCTATTTTTTTCTTTTTATTTATAACATCTGAGAGGAAAACTGCACTTTCTCTTTTAGAATCAGAGCCATGTCCTGTTTAGACATGGGATGTATTTTATAAAAAAAAAAAAAAAAAAAAAAATAATAATAATAATAATAATAAAATCTTAAAATTGTTAGAAATAAAAAATAGATTTCAAACAATTCATTGTTTTTTTCCATAAAATAGTTGATTTCTGGAGCTATCAGCAAAAATCCAAGAGTGACCCCTAGTGGTGAATCACTGATGCCACATGCTGTTTATTAGGATTTTTTACTTTTTCTTTTTTTGTTCATTTTGGATGTAACTGTTTTTATTTATTCGTAGTGTTTCTTTTTGTTTTAGTCTGAACACATTTTTATGACTCAATACTATTTTTTTGTAATAAAGTTCAGTACTATTTTACATGGATTTATTGATTTATTTATTTTAAATCCAGTTTATAATCAGTATGATCCAACCCCAGCTATCATATCAGTAAAATCCACGATCAGTCGACCTTCAATTAAAAATATTACAGACCTGCTGAACAGTCCTGTCTTTAATAGTTTTATACAAATATTCCTCTGTTTTTAATCTCTCTCTCTCTCTCTCTCTCTCTCTCTCTCTCTCTCTCTCTCTCTCTCTGTCTGTGTGTGTGTGTGTAGCCGGACATCCTGCAGGATAATAAATTAGTGACTCTGTATCTGTCGATGCTCATCACCTTCACCGACACGTCCACTTGGAAAATAGCGCGAGGGAAAGGTTAGTGCTGTGTGTGTGTGTGTGTGTGTGTGCTACACACGTCACTAACTCTTATAAACATGGTGTGATCATGATTTGGATTTGACCTGAATGAAAATTTTATGCAGCGTGTTTGTTAAATGATCTCATGGGCAGAGGTGCGTGTGTGTGTGTGTGTGTGTGTGTGTGTGTGTGTGAATTGTGATGTGATCTGTGTCGTGTGTGTGAAGGTGAAGCTCTGAAGCCTGCATTAAACAGGATCTGTGAGAACATCATGGGTCACCTCAACCAGAAAGGCTTTTACTCTGTTCTGCAGGTAAAGCTTGAGTCCAAATCTCTCTGTGTCTCTCTTACACACACACACACATATATATATATATATATAAATAAAACATGTATAACATTTATGAGTTTAAGCGTGTTTACGCTTCATCATGTTTCTGAACCCCGTGTAGATTTTGTTGACCAACGGTTTGGCGAGATCCAGACCTTCTCTCTCTAAAGGCACCCTCACTGCCATCTTTACACTGTCACTCAGGTTAGTTACCATAGCAACCATGATGTGCTGCCATGGGTTACTTTTATTAAACAAAAAAAAAAGGATTGCTGCAATATGTGTATAATTTGCTTATGGTATTGTGTGTGTGTTTTTATAGACCCGTCTTAGCAGCACATTTCTCTGATAACCTGCTGAGATCTTTCCTCCTCCACATCATGTCTGTCCCTGCCGTCATCTCCCATCTCAACACGCTCACCCCAGACGTACGTATAGCCGCTCATTCCAGACTCACGTACACACGCTCGCTCCAGACCCACGTACACACCCTCGCTCCAGACCCACGTACACACGCTCGCTCCAGACCCACGTACACACGCTCGCTCCAGACTCACGTACACACGCTCGCTCCAGACCCACGTACACACGCTCGCTCCAGACCCACGTACACACGCTCGCTCCAGACCCACGTACACACGCTCGCTCCAGACCCACGTACACACGCTCGCTCCAGACCCACGTACACACGCTCGCTCCAGACCCACGTACACACGCTCGCTCCAGACTCACGTACACACGCTCGCTCCAGACCCACGTACACACGCTCGCTCCAGACCCACGTACACACGCTCGCTCCAGACTCACGTACACACGCTCGCTCCAGACCCACGTACACACGCTCGCTCCAGACTCACGTACACACGCTCGCTCCAGACTCACGTACACACGCTCGCTCCAGACTCACGTACACACGCTCGCTCCAGACCCACGTACACACGCTCGCTCCAGACTCACGTACACACGCTCGCTCCAGACCCACGTACACACGCTCGCTCCAGACTCACGTACACACGCTCGCTCCAGACCCACGTACACACGCTCGCTCCAGACTCACGTACACACGCTCGCTCCAGACCCACGTACACACGCTCGCTCCAGACCCACGTACACACGCTCGCTCCAGACCCACGTACACACGCTCGCTCCAGACTCACGTACACACGCTCGCTCCAGACCCACGTACACACGCTCGCTCCAGACCCACGTACACACGCTCGCGACCCACGTACACACGCTCGCTCCAGACTCACGTACACACGCTCGCTCCAGACCCACGTACACACGCTCGCTCCAGACTCACGTACACACGCTCGCTCCAGACCCACGTACACACGCTCGCTCCAGACCCACGTACACACGCTCGCTCCAGACCCACGTACACACGCTCGCTCCAGACCCACGTACACACGCTCGCTCCAGACCCACGTACACACGCTCGCTCCAGACCCACGTACACACGCTCGCTCCAGACCCACGTACACACGCTCGCTCCAGACCCACGTACACACGCTCGCTCCAGACCCACGTACACACGCTCGCTCCAGACCCACGTACACACGCTCGCTCCAGACCCACGTACACACGCTCGCTCCAGACCCACGTACACACGCTCGCTCCAGACCCACGTACACACGCTCGCTCCAGACCCACGTACACACGCTCGCTCCAGACCCACGTACACACGCTCGCTCCAGACCCACGTACACACGCTCGCTCGTTCCAGATACAGGGTTGGATTAAGTGTATAAAATATGATGTGTGTGTGTGTGTGTGTGTGTGTGTGTGTGTGTGTGTTATGCAGTGTGTGATCACTATACAGACTCATGATCTCATGAGGAAGTTTATCTTGTTCCTGAGTCGAGAAGAGCAGTGTTTAGACATCTGTGTGTGTCTGGAGGGAAGTCACACACTCTGCTTACTGGGTAAGAACAACGACGACAACGGAGGTGTAACATCTGTCTACAATTAGTGTCTCTCACCTGTTAAACACCTGTGTTCCACATCATCCACCATGTTCTAATATATAGTATATATAATATATTGTTACAGGTTCAGAATCCCAAAAACAAGCTGTGTGTGTGTGTGTGTGTGTGTGTGTGTGTGTGTGTGTGTGTGTGTGTGTGTGTGTGTGTGTGTGTGTAGGTAACCTGATCCAGCTGGGTTACCTGAACGTGAAGGTGCTGGAGCAGGAGGCGGGGCACTTTGTGAAAGATCTGACCGACATGTTGTCTTACTGCCAGAGATACGTCTCTCAGAAAAAGTCCAACCTCACACACTGGCACCCGGTGCTGGGCTGGTTCTCTCAGACAGTCGACTACGGGTACACACACACACACACACACACACACACACACACACACACACACACACACTATAATTAACTGTTAAAATGAATCACCAGGACAGTCTGAAACCTAATAATACAGTCACTATATATAAAGATTAGTACATCTATTAGCATCATCACTGTTTTATAATCTATAATTATTTTTATTAGGGCTGTCTGAATTAACTCATTAACACAAATTCATTTAAACGCCAATTATTTTATTAACGTGAGATTAAGGCAGAAAAAAATAAATAAATAAAAAATAATTATCACTATACATTTGTTTTACTGATGCGCCAGGACTCAAATCATCACCAAAATCCACCATGATGCACACATGCACCAATTAACACCGTCCGTGTGGAAACAGATCAAAAGTTCTGATGATTTACGGAATTTAAAACACCATAATTACTTTAAAACGTTTAAAAGAATATTTTGTCTTCATGCTCTATGTTGAGTCCAGTTTCACTAATAATAAACCTAAATTTACAAAAAGCTTTAATAATTGTCCATGCGCATGTTGATTAGGGTATAAACACTTGAAGTATTAATTTATGGTACATTTTAGAACAGATTTAAATGTGGGATAAGGTGTTGAATAATCGTGGGTTTACTCACAACACTTGTGATTTAATCGCGATTAAATATTGTAATCGATTGACAGCCCTAATTTATATTTATTATCTACTTTTATACGGGTAATAATTCCAAAGTGGCTCATCATACACTGTTCCAGTATCACCAATAACATGCGGACGTATATCAGAAGGTTTATAAAGTTTCTAATCCTTAGACAATGTGTTTTTGTTGTATTTGTGGATAAACTCAGGCTGAACGAGTCGATGCCTCTGGTGACCAAGCAGCTGCAGTATCTTTGGGGCGTTCCTGTGATCTGCACTCTCTTCAGTGACGTCCTCAGCAAAAAACTGGAGGTGCAAGAGGCCGCCTCTCTTCCTCCTCAGCCAAGCACAGCTCAGAACAACCTGCCCGTCAAAAGTGGGTACACGGTCTGGTGGACAAACACTGCTGGAATTTGAAATATATTTTTACAGTCGGATGTTTGAGAGCAGAAACGGAATACTGTTAATAATTACATGGCTGTTGTTTTTCTACACGTGTGTTCAATCAATTACAAGCATCAAACAGCCAAACAATAAAATCACCATGTAAAATCACCATATAAATTAGGGCTGTCAATCGATTACAATATTTAATCGCGATTAAATCACAAGTGTTGTGAGTAAACCCATGATTATTCAACACCTTATCCCACATTTAAATCTGTTCTAAAATGTACCATAAATTAATACTTCAAGTGTTTCAACTAAAATAAATCGTGAGTTTTCTCTTGTGCTCCATTCAGATCTGTTCAAACGAGCTTTCCAGAAGTCAGCATCAGTCCGGAACATTCTGAAGCCCGTTGGGGGGAAGAGAGTCGACTCGGCCGAGGTGCAGAAAGTGTGCAGTGTGTGTGTGCTGTATAAGACTGCGCTCACCACGCTCACACAGATCCGCCTGCAGATCCTCACAGGTCACCACACACACACACACACACACACACACACATATTAGAGTCATATTTCAAATTAACATTAGGAATATTCCTAAATAGAGGTCGACCGATTTCTTTTTTTTGTTGATTAATCGGCACCAAGAGTTGATTGCTGGAACTGTTGGCTATCAGCAAAAATCACTCTGATAGTTTTTCCGGGTTGTGTTATACGGTGCGAGAGTGGCCTCTAGAGGCGAATCACTGATCCCACGTGCTGTTTATTTAAATTGCCTTTTTTCAAATTCATTTTGGATGTGTTTTTATTTATTTGAAGGGGTTACATACATTTAAACTGAAACAAAAAGGCTTTTCTTTTCCTCAAAATGTATTAATATAATAAGTATATTTATATTTATTTAATTTATTTTACTGCTTGTAAATAAAAATAAAATTCAGTCCTATTTTATTTAGAGTTACAGTATGTTTGGGTTTACTTTTAATGCAGAATCCGTTTAAAAACTCTCTGCTGATTTTAATTGGTTAATTGATTTATTGGCGAGTACGATTCAACCTACCTACCGGTATCAGTTTACATCCACTATCAGGCAATCTCTTATTCCTAACCACAGTCCTAAACCAATAGTTTGTTTGGGTTTACAGAATCCATTTCAAAAACTCTCGTGTTACATCATGTAACACAATTAAATCTTATAAAAGACACCTTTAATTATAATCCTGAAAGAATCTTTTCAGTTCTACCCACTGATTGTTGACATTTTCTATAAATATCTATAATGTGTGTGTGTGTGTGTGTGTGTGTGTGTGTGTGTGTGCGCGCAGGTCTGACGTATCTGGACGAGTTGCTGCCGAAGCTGTGGGCGTTTATCTGTGAGCTCGGACCTCAGGGAGGACTCAAACTGTTTCTCGAGTGTCTCAATAACGACACAGAGGAGTCCAAACAGCTGCTCGCCATGCTCATGCTCTTCTGTGACTGCTCACGACACCTTATAACGTCAGTCACACACACACACACACACACACACACACACACACACACACACACACACACACACACACAGCATTCTAGATCATTCACGTTTGCAGTTCTGTAACTAACACACATGAGCGTTAATAAACATATTATAACCTGTACACCACAATGTGGTGATTGTGTTAAAATTTGTTTTTGATGATCAGGATCCTGGATGATATTGAGGTTTATGAGGAGCAGATTTCCTTTAAGATGGAGGAGCTGATCACCATCTCTTCCTTCTTAAACACGTTTGTGTATAAAATGGTCTGGGATGGCATTCTGGGTGAGCTTCCATAATCAATAATACAGTTCAGTTCAGGAAGGTGTGTCTGTGCGCGTGTGTGTGTGTGCTGAGGTGTATTTGTGTGTGTGTGTGTGTGTGTGTGTGTGTGTCTATGTGCTGAGATGTACTGTGTGTACTGAGATGTGTGTGTGTGTGTGTGTGTGTGTGTGTGTGTGCAGAGAATGCGAAAGGTGAGAAGCTGGATCTGTTCCACAGTGTACACGGCTGGTTGATGGTGCTGTATGAGAGAGACTGTCGCAGGAGATTCACACCTGATGAACACTGGCTACGCAAGTGAGTCTCACAGCTGTGATCCAGCTGCAGGGTTTATGTGAAGTGCACAACATCCACATGGATCTTCTCTCTGCTTCCCCTCCTTTACTTTCTGACCCTCATGCAGTATGAACACAACCCTGTGATTACACACTAAATAATAATCACAGTTTCATTGGAAGGTGTGTGTGTGTGTGTGTGTGTGTGTGTGTGTGTGTGTGTGTGTGTGTGTGTGTGTGTGTGTGTGTTACAGGGACCTGAAGCCTAGTCTGCTGTTCCAGGAGCTGGATAAAGGCAAGAAGAGAGCTCAGCTGCTGCTGCAGTACATCCCTCACGTCATTCCACACAAAAACGTCAGTTTCACCTTCATTACACTGAATCCCTCAACACCAAATACACCACAGGATTTTACTGATGGTCCTGTAAACTGCCCAAATCTTCTTCATTTCTGTCCTGTGCTTCTCCACTCAACACTTTTTATCCAATCAGAGAGTCCTGCTGTTCCGGAACATTGTCACCAAGGAAAAGGAGATGCTGGGATTGGTAGAGACAAGCTCCGCCTCCCCGCACGTGACTCACATTACCATTAGACGATCTCGTATGCTGGAGGTGTGTGTGTGTGTGTGTGTGTGTGTGTGTGTGTGTGTGTGTGTGTGTGTGTGTGTGTGTGTGTGTGTGTGTGTGTGTGGTTACTCCTTTAATTCTATAAAATTATAATTATACAAATTTACAACAATACAGATACATATATTTTAATTTCTCTCTCTCTCTCTCTCTCTCTCTCTCTCTCTCTCTCTCTCTCTCTCTCTCTGCAGGATGGATATGATCAGTTGCGTAGGCTGCCTGTGAACGCTATTAAAGGTGTGATCCGTGTGAAGTTTGTGAATGATCTGGGGGTTGATGAGGCTGGAATTGATCAAGATGGAGTGTTTAAGGAGTTTCTGGAGGAGATCATTAAGAAGGTCTTCAACCCTGCACTTAACTTGTTTAAGGTGTGTAATAATCTGAACTAAAGTAGTAGATTTTTTTTAATAATTTACAGTCTAAACGTTTTTAGAGAAACCGGTGATATACGGGTTTATAATCACTTTCACACCAAACATTTCATTCATTTCTCTCCTCCACAATATCTGGTTAATGAGCTGTTCTTCTCAGGCAGGTCTGTAATCAGCCCTTTTTTCTCCCCCACACAGACGACCAGTGGGAACGAGCGTCTGTACCCCTCCCCCACCTCCTGCCTCCATGAGAACCACCTGCAGCTGTTTGAGTTTGTGGGGAAGATGCTGGGTAAGGCCCTGTACGAGGGCATCGTGGTGGACGTTCCCTTCGCCTCGTTCTTCCTGAGTCATGTGCTCGGGCATCATCACAGCTCCTTCTACAGCTCCATCGACGAGCTGCCATCACTCGACTCCGAGTTCTACAAGAACCTCACCTCCATTAAGGTGTGTTAGAGCAGTAATCATTATTTATAACTGTTGTGAAAGTTTTCATTTCGATCCTGTGAGAGATGCTAAAAGTTACTCATTAACACTTATGGGGTGTGTGTGTGTGTGTGTGTGTGTGTGTGGTTGATCTGCAGCGTTACGATGGAGATGTCAGTGATTTGGGGTTGACGTTGTCGTATGATGAGGACGTGATGGGGCAGGTGATCAAAACCACCATTCTCTCTTTTTCTTTCCTCTTTTTCTGATGATTTCTGTTCATTTTTATACACGTTTGTTTTTCTCTCTCAACAGTTAGTGTGTCACGAGTTGATTCCAGGTGGAAAGACCATTTCTGTGACTAATGAAAACAAGTAAGTCCAGTACACCTCCTCCTCCCCCTCCCCCTCCTTCTTCTTCTTCTGGCTGCTCCCATTAGGGGTCACCACAGCAGATCATCCTTCTTCATATCACTCTTTCCTCTGCATCTGCCTCTTTTCATCCAATAATCATTTTCTTACTTGCTTTGAAGTGATAATGTGCTGATAATTATTCATTTTAAAAACATGACCTGATAAAATGTATTGGTATCTCCTTCATTTCTCGCTCTCGCTCTCTCTCCCTCTCTCTCTCTCCCTCTCCCCCCAGGATCAGCTACATCCACCTGATGGCACATTTCCGGATGCACACACAGATAAAGGAGCAGACAGGAGCGTTTATCCGTGGTTTCCGCAGCATCATCAACCCCGAGTGGTTGCACATGTTCTCCACCCCTGAGGTGCAGAGGCTCATCTCCGGGGACAACGCAGAGATCGATCTGGATGACCTGAAGTGCGTTCAGTCTTTTATTTCTCTTTAGTGTGTGTGTGTGTGTATTAGGCATGTTGTGTAACACGCTGTTCATCAGGGAGCGTCAGACGTACAGTGTTGAAGAACAGTGTTCCTATAGAGTTCTTTAAATGAGGCTGGAGTTCCAGCAGAGATCTCGATAGTTAAACTTCTCCTCCTCTTGGTCCTGTAGAAAGCACACTGTGTACTACGGCGGCTTCCACAGCAGTCACAGGGTGATCATCTGGCTGTGGGACATCCTGTCCAATGATTTCACTCCTGACGAGAGGGCCATGTTCCTCAAGGTGACGCATCACAACACGCTTTTACACATACCCACACATTAGATCCCTGAGAATCAGCGTTTTAAACCTTCTCCTCCAAAAGTATTGGAACAGCAAACCGATTTATTTTTTACAACCTTTAATTATTTATCCAAGTAATGAACACCTGGGCAACAGGAAACACCTTTCAGTCACATGTTCCTGTATGTTTATCTTGTGAAAAAATGGGTTATGAAACATGACTTCATGTAAATATTAGGAAACGAAAGCTGATATTCTGACCATCTCCTATTTATCTTTTGATCTCAATCTCAGATGTGTAAAATATTGATTGATTATGATTTGTGTAAAATGATGTATCAAGCAGGATTCAGGTAAATAAGATGTTTGAGTAAACCAGACTCTGATTTTCTCCTGATTTATGTGTCTGTTAGTTCGTCACGAGCTGTTCCAGACCTCCTCTGTTGGGTTTCGCCTATCTCAAACCTCCTTTCTCCATCCGCTGTGTGGAAGTGTCTGATGACCAGGTAAGAGGAACTCCACACACACACACACACACTCACACACTCACACACTCACACACACTCTCATTTGGAATGATGCATCCTATCATTTTATGTGTGTGTGTGTGTGTGTGTTCAGGACACTGGGGACACTCTGGGCAGCGTGCTCCGTGGGTTCTTCACCATACGCAAGAAAGAGCCGGGCGGCCGCCTTCCCACCTCCTCCACCTGCTTCAACCTGCTAAAACTGCCCAACTACAGCAAAAAGAGCATCCTTCGAGACAAACTACGCTACGCCATCAGCATGAACACGGGCTTCGAGCTCTCGTAACCCACACCTCAACATAAATCAGAAATAAAATGCAGCATTGATGGGAAATAAAACCTCAGAAAGAAATCAAGCGTCGATGTGCATGTTGATGAGCGAGAACTGAACCGCAGCAGAACGTGGGCATCACACACTGAACGAAAATGTTTCGACCTCTATCCTACTCAGCATCAGAAGCCAAAGGATCTCCACAGGCCTTATTCACCTCATCCCTGAGCGAGAAACTCAATCCCACCCATCGTATTCCTGCTCACACTGCAGTTTTAATGTCTCAGTCTCTTTTTAGTCGTTTCTTCTCATGAGAAACTGGGACGGAGCCCCTCAGAGCAGTCGCAGTGCAGCACGACCGAGGAGTTTCTCAGGCTTCCAGACGGAGACGTGGACTTGCCTCTCGCTCGCTGTCTGCGACGGAAAGCAATACGGATGCAACACAAAGCCATGAAACACACCACAAGGAAGAGGGACAAGGTTTCCTGAGGATTCCTGGAGACTTCAGCGTGGAGTTCTTCACAGTCTGGATCACTGCTGCTGGTGTGAAAGATGTAGGAATGTTTTTTTTCTTTGTGTAATAAACACTACAGGAGGAGAGCGAGGGCGTATTTAAGTGACTTTTTGCACATCGTTAGAACAGGCTGCCTCTGTGAGAGTATATTCAAATATTCACTTTCTTTTTTTCGCTTAACAGATTTTATAGTTACTGAATTAACAAACAGGAAACGACCCGAACTATCGTCGAATTTACAGAATATTCCAGCAGCAGCATGAAGCTAAACTAGATGAAGTCTGTAGAACACACAAGTGGAGCTCGAGGTGTCTGTAGTGTTCTGTCACGGTTTAAACAGTATGATCACGTGACTGTATTTTACCTTCTTAGTTTTCTCTTCATTCAGGTTACGGTTTCTCTCGTCTCTTTTTGTTACGTTATTTTAACATTGGCTCCACGCCGTCGTGTGTGTTTCCGACTGTAAACTGAACCACAGCCGAGCGCGGATGCTGGAAGCTGGAATCCCATCTGAAGGTGCTTTTCCTCCGTGTGAAAACAGTAACGATGTTTGAGTGTTACACTGGAAACAAGCCATATGAAGGAGATGAGCGAGTGTTAAACCAGCTCCTGGATCACTACACACCCGACTGTAACGGACTGAAGTTCTCCTGCATGATGTCACTGGATACTTCAAAACTGTGGTCCTGATACACAAATGAAAAATGAGGGCATTCTCTTTTTTCTTTTCTTTTTTAGAGTTTAAAAAGCAACTAAATGATGGATTAGACATGTAACCCAGGGGCTCAGTATCCAGGTATTAGTGCATGAGCGTGTTTAAGAGCTGATCACGTGTGTTTTATAAACCGATCAAAAGATCAACAGCTCGTTTGCAGACATGTAAGATTTTGTATGCAATGCTTGAAACTGTGTGTGTGTGTGTGTGTGTGTGTGTGTGTGTGTGTGTGTGTGTGTGTGTGTGTACATCAGATATTCCTGCAGAGCTTCTTCATCTCTACTGTACATTTTCCTGCATATTCTATCCTTTTATTCACTTTCATTAGTGTCTGTTATTCAGGCTGAGCTTCTGGAGGAGACATTCTCACGTCTAACACACCACTCCAGTGTCCAGGTTTGGGAATCACTGCTGCTCGTCTTAATCACGCACTCTTTCTGATCCACTTCATGCTTGTGCAAATTTCATAATCCTGTCACATGATCGTGAACCGAACGAGTTGAACACAAGGGCTTTGATCTGCAAATTCATTCAGATGGACTGGTGTGTACCAGGGTTTCATACAGTGTGTGTGTGTGTGTGTGTGTGTGTGTGTGTGTGTGTGTGTGTGTGTGTGTGTGTGTGTGTGTGTGTGTGTGTGTGTGTGTGTGTGTGTGTGTGTGTGTGTGTGTGTGTGTGTGTGTGTGTGTGTGTGTGTGTTCGTTCTCCAGGTTGTAGAACTGAACATTAATACAAAACTAACTTTAAAGGATGAGTGTAAAAACTGAAGGTTACAGACTGAGACTCCAGTCTTTATTGATGTCATAAAATCACTTTAACTCTTCATCCCTGTTTCTGTGTCTGAGGATGATTTTGATTCTGGATCCACTACAGAAACACACAGTCGTTATGGGAATGCGAAAGTTTCATCGTAAACGTCTGTAAAATGTAAACTTCAGTCGTTTCCACACCTGAATATTCTACAATTTTCACTAAACCTGTGTGTGTGTGTGTGTGTGTGTGTGTGTGTGTGTGTGTGTGTGTGTGTGTGTGTAGTTTTTCCACCAGGTTCTTTTACACCGCAGCACTGTTGAAGTCTGGATTGTGATTTTCTCGTGTGTTTTTTTTTCACTCTGACACTAATGCAGCTGCGTACACGCAGGTTTAGATGAATGCACTTGGTGTAATACAATATTGTTTCTCTAGTAACAGATCTTTAGAGGTCTCGTAACATTCAGTCAGATTTCTGCCAGGGGACGACAGAAGAGTCTGCACTTTCTGGTTTCCAGAGAAAGAATACGAGGCTGGATAGCTGCTAGAACATAAGTGAGAACAGGAACTAACCTGTTTTATTGACATTCCACAACATTGCATGTAACCATCACTGGGTAGAATCTGATGTCATTTATTTCCAAATTAAAAATGGACACCCAAATACTTCATGTGATTTTAGAGGACATGGATTTTAAGTGACATCATGGCATTTATTAAGTAAACTTTTCACCTGTATCAAAATATGATGAAAATACAGGAATATGTGCATCACTTTCATCTTTGTATGTTTCCAGTTTCTCCTCTTGTTAGCAATAAAACCACTCTTATGTGCTTGAGCAGGATTCATCTTTACTAGAGTATCTACCCCATTCTTCTGATAAGATCAGGTCCTTCCAGTCCATACTGGTAAGAAAGAACCATATTCTGTGTACAAATCGGTGTACAAAAAAAATTATTATAAACAATCCAGAACAAGTCGCTGTTTGATGATGTCATTCGGGTGTGTGCAGCAGATCATCATCATCATCATCATCATCAGTGAGTGGTGTGTGACTGATCTGGGTTTGGGTGCTTGTTTGATTTGAACAGTTTAAATCAGATAAAACTTCAACCATGAAAAATCTACACAACGTAAACACGATCTCAGTGTTGATTTTGTTTTAGAGCTCAGAGCTCAGCTTGGTCACATCTACAGGATGCAGCGTATATTCAAACTCAACGTTAAAGCGCCCTCTAGTGTTGGTGTTAAAAAAATCACACCGCATCGTTTAATTACGTTATGTAATTATGTGAGCACGAGCGCTCTTTCCACATGCACATTCCTCTGTTCTGCCCAGTAACTGATGACGAGAAAAATCCTGGATCCTGATTGGTCAGAAAGGCTGATTATTATAATTAATGATCTTAACGAACTTCCTCAGTGTCTCTCAGTGTTGGACTCGTGAAAGATGAACATTTTTACTCGTTTTTTTTATTATATTTCTTTTTTAGACAAGTCCTACATGTGTGTTTTTTTTTTTAATATAAAAGCTTTTTACCTTTTATCACTTTTTATTTGAGTTTTCTTCACCAGGTGAGCTCTGAGTCTGTATAGTGACGCAAGGACGCTGTACTTAACGTTAATATGTTTGTAATGAGGTGTAAAGTTTGTGCTACTTTACATTCCATTTTACATGAAGATGTAGTAAAGTTTAGGTTTGACATAATGAAATATTAGTTTTAATCATTTAAAAAAGTCATAAATTGTGTGCAAAAGTGGTGTAATGCAGCCCATTTGAATTTTCTAGCTAATTAGCTCAGTAGTTAATAATGTCCACTTATAAAAGTTCAGAAATTCAGTAAGATGTGTTTTTATAGGTGTATTTATTTTACAAACATTTCAGAAAACCACAGAGAGTTTCTAATAGTCTTCTCTGTCTATTAATTCAGTCAGAGCTTTTTATTTTTTATCAGATTTAGCATTTCATGTATACTATGTGGGATAATAATCTTAAAACAGTCAGTTATATTAGGACACAATTCTGTTACAGAAGAAACCCACAAATGACATAAAGATTAAGATGAGATTTCTTTTCAGTCTGTAGAAAAGTCATTGTGGATGTAGGAAGTGTTTTGTGGTGACTGGAATATTACAGGATATGTGTAGGTATTGATTACTGCCTCAACACACACACACACACACACACACACACACACACACATGGACTAATAAATTTAGTTTTTTTTACTGTTGAAGAAAATCTAATCCAGCATGTGGGATTAAATATATCACTTCATTAAGAATTGTTATTTAATTGTAATACAGTTTAAATGAATTAGTTTTAGCATTTCATCTATAAACTGTTGTTCTGTTCTTTATCTCTGATGAAATCTGATCTCTGTTCTGTCAGCACACTGAAAGGAAGGAGAAGTCTGATAAAGAGGACTTTGCCGTACACTCGTTTCAGTTTTCCGATTGTTTCTTGCTATAAGCAGCGAAATCAGTCCCAATAGCTGCTAATAAAAAAAAAAAAACCGTCTTCGCAAAAAGACTCTTTATTCTCATTATGTAACAAAAGAGGTTTGTGTATGAGGCAGTTGTATGTGCCCCTATTGATGAAGAATGTTATTAACGTAACTGAATTCAGTAAATATCGTAACCAATGTCATACGTTTATCAAAACGACATAAATGTATGCGTTCTCCTGTCAGATTTCTCCATCTTCCCTGTTGTCTGATTGAATAGTGGATCTGTGGTTACACACTGCAGGCATGTGAGGATTTTTTATTTTCTTTTTGTTCATGAAACAAAGCAAAAAACCATTAAGCTTTTAGTTCATGTTTTACCACTGCAACCAAAACTAAATCTATTTTCTAATAGAAAAAAATTCGATTGTAAGCTTCAGTTCGAGCTCTTCTGTTTCAGGTGCATGTTTTTATATAAAATAATATAATATGTATTTAGTTTCCTGTTTCAATTTGAAACAAAAAACAGGATATTCTGACCCCACGTGACCTCTCTGATCAAAGCAAAACGACTTCTTGGAAACCATGTGCCTTTTATTATATTCAATAAACAGATAACGGTAAGTTGCTTAGTTACAGCTGGTAAGGATTTGATTTTATTATACCTTAAAATAGTTGTTAATATAAAATATGAACAATTATGTGTGAAACTTGTATAACTCTATTTTATACTTTTTGATGTTTAGTTTAAAGGTTTTACAGCAATGCAGTAACAGTACAAAGAATAAAAGCTGATAAAAGAAATGAAAGTGAAACTGTAAACTGAATACAGTGATAAAGCACATCGAGTAAAAGGGTGTGTGCAGAATAAATACTTCTGTGTGCAGTATAAATACTTCAGTCTACTGAGACACACTGCTATTCTACAGCACAACAGATCAGGTGAGATGATTCACTTTTATATAATGCACCCGTTTTCTGTTTCTCTTACTATTTCACATCAATGCTGCTAAACTGATATGTATTGCTGTGTATATATGCAGTTAATATTAGAAGGTCAGAATTTACCCCTACAATACCCTAAAAAGGTTATTCTTTTTTTTAGTTTTTTATTTCAGTGGGGGTTTTTTTTGTAAGACTTTCAAAAAATCCTCATATCAAATACAAAAGTGAGCATCTTTATTTATGTATTTATTTTCATTCATGATTTATTTTTCATCACAAAACAAATCAACATCTTTTTTTTTCACACACACACACACACACACACACACACACATACATGTCTTAAAGGGAGTTTTAAGAGCATAGACTGAAGAAGGCAGTCTATTTAACCTTAATGAAGTGTGTTGTTGAGGTTTGGCTGTTTGTGGATGCTCTCTAGCAGCTCTTAGCAGCTCTCCAACACACCCACATCTATTTTCTTTTCAGTTCTGACCGTCTTTTACTTGTGTAAATAATAATAATCCATTTTCCAGGTGAATCTGTGAGTGATGATGAGATAAAAATGGATTCCTCCGAGGAAAGAGACGCTTCACCTGAACAGCGTGTTAAACATGTAATTTATATTTAATTCAGTTTTTTTTTTTCACTTCAGGAGGAAATAATGTTTAGTTCTTTTAATGTTATTCATTTTTTTTTCCAGAATCATTCTGAATTGAGATCAGAGGCTGTGCAGAATGCTGACACACTTTGCACTTCACGAGGTAATAAGAATAAAACTACAGTTTGCTTTAGTGGAATGATAAAGAATTCCTTTGCTAATCGTAAAACACTGTAATCTTTTCAAATATCTGGTTTAGGTCCAGCAGGGCAGCAGCACCCAGAAACCCCTAACAAGGGAACAGAGGTGAGTGGAGCTCAGAAAGTCAAATTACACTTTACTTACTATGTCTAATGTGTACATTCTCCTGGACACTTATGTTTCATTCTTCTAACTTGGATAACAAGGTGAGAGCCGAGGCTACATCAGGGTCAAGAGGAGAAACATCACATGACAGACAGGAACACAGAACACTGACAGGTACAAGACTGAATGCCTCTTATTTAGTTTAGTATTTATTATCATTTAGTATTTAGTTTATGGAAGCAAAAATGAGATTGTGTACTGTTTATACTTTTGAAAGCGCTGCATTAATTGAACCTATTCTTAATGAACTGGTTTGTGCAGCATTAAGCTGCATTGACCAGGATTATTTGTTGATTTCTCTTCTAATGCCTGAAACCATGCGTAATTTCTCCCATGATTTAGCATGTGGTTGTGAGAACTATCTTCTCCCTGCATTTAATGCTTTTGTTCTGAAATTCAACATTTCTAAACCAATTTTTGGACTTAATTAGGTGAATTAAAAGACAGACAATTTGAAGATGATGTTCAACAGGACCACCATCAGTCTTCTCAAATAAGAGATGGATTTGTGGTAAGGAGTCATTCCCTACATTTTTGTGAATAATCTAGATTTTGCATTAATAAAAAACATTGGACATAGAATATTGCAATAAAATTAGATTGTGCAACCGTTATCCATCTCCAAAGTAAATATTATCAGCTGTGCAGTCAGTCCAGTGTAACTGTAAAAAAAAAAACATACCAGTCCATTTTCTATATAATAATTTTATAAATCAGATGCCTAAATGTTAATTTTTCATATTGGGGAGGCATGCTGAAATATTTGTGTATTTATATGTGTATTATGAGATCACATTACAACAATTAATAAAACAATAAATCATGTCATCTATTTTCTAATAAATATTTATTGTATTCAGTAGAAGTAATAAATTTCTTGTCCATTTTCACTACTTTCTATAATAATACATGCATCCTTCCTGTTACAAGGATTTTCCCCTCTGTGCTGCAAAAACCAACTATAAATCGCAATTTATATGCGTTATTTTCACCATTGCAATGGTTTGGTTTTGCTGATTATAAAGAAATATTGCACTAATGATGGCAACACACTTGGACTTGTTCAAAGCTGAAAGTGTGACTAGCTCTGATAATAAACTGGAGTTCTTGGTTTTAACAATATCATTTGTGTAATGTTAGCTAAGTAAATACTCACTGATAGATTTGATTTCACATGAACTCTCAGTTTACCGTAAAATAATAAAAAGGAATCAAAGCAAGTCCAGAGCACATGAGGCAGGGGAAAGGGGTGGGACTTCAGACTAGAAACATAAACTCACCTGCACCAAACCTTCCAGGTCCAAATCTTAATTAGCTCATATTAGCTCATACAAGAGCATGCTGGTGTCTTTAATTCATAATGCACACTACAGTGTATATACACATATACAGTATAGTATTTATTATATTTAAAGTCTCGTCACAGACTATTATCAGAACCTGAGCATGTTTTATAAATCCTTTTTTGACTGATCTTAAGATATATTCTTATATTTTATGATACTGGATTTTTAGTTTTTCATTAGCTTGAAATGGCTTGAATTATTTCACTTTATATGTAATGAATCTAGAATACATGAATGAAATTATGAAAAAAATAACTCACAATATAAATTTGTTTGGGACGCAAGTGTATTTAAAAGTTTAAAATTGTTTGAAACTACATTCCTTACTTACAATTGTTTTGGTTTTTTTAGGTTTTGTCTGCACCTTCAGCTGAAGGTATGAAAATTGTTTAAAAAACAATGCTGATTGTTTTTTATTATTATTCAAAAATCCAAGGAGTTCAGTAGCACTGAACATCGTGCAACCACTAAAGAATACTATATTTATTCTGCAATTTAAACAAAGTGGACTTTCACTGGTAACACAGTATCTTATGTGTGTGAATGTATTGTTTTTTAGAGATCATCTATCCAATATACAAGCCACAAAGGTAAGAGTGATTTACAGAATTATACATTTATATACAATTTTAATTTTATGTCTTAAATCTGAATTTTATGTCTGCATTATCTTTAGAAAAGAAAACAGTTTAGTTAAGTACATACGCTATATTTCCAGAAGTATTGGGACACCTGGTCATAAGTACGGTATGTGATTTTTGAGCATCACATTCCACATTTAGTCCCAATTTGTTTCTCTAATTCCCTCCACTCCTCTGGGAAGATGTTCCACTAGATTTTGGAGTGTGCTTATGGATATTTGTATTCATCAGCCACAAGGGTGTTATGAAAGGCAGGTACTGATGTAAGTGAGGAAGTCTGGGGTGCAGTCAGCGTTCACATTCATCCTAAAGGTGTTCAGTAGGGATGAGATCAGAGCTCTATAGCTGGCCACTCAAGATCTTCCTCTCTAAAGCATGTAAACCAGATCTACAAGGCGCTTACTTTGAGCACAGGGGCATCACCATGTTGGAGCAGGTTTTGGGTTTCCAAGTTCCAATGCTAAATGTTATTATAGCGCCATCTAAAGACGTCCTGTACAATTAAGTGCCTCCAGCTTTGTGGTACCAGTTTGGGGAAGAACCACATATAGCAGGAAAGGTCAGGTGTCCCAATACTTCTGGAAATATAGTGTAGAAAGCTTTGATACTTGCACTTAATATCCTCTTTAATAGAAATACCTGTACACACTCACATGCATGCATTTATCCAGTTGGCCATACACGTGACCACAGTACAAAGCATAACATCATTCAGATACCAGTCAAGAGCTTCATATTATTAAACAAACAGTTATTACATGTTCCCATTTGCTGTTAATCTGTGGGATGTCCAAAAAGTGGAATCTTTACTACATTCCATAATATCACATATGTCCACACAGGATTTCCCTCATCTGTGCAGCACAAGCCAGCTGGCCTTCCATATCATTGCTTATTTAGCTGCATCTCTGAAGTTCAGTTATTACTGTTACAATATAAATTGTTGGAATGTAATACCTCTAGTCAACCACTAGGGTTTCTTTTTTTTAAATTAACAACCGAACATAAATGGAGTAAATCAAATAATGTTGCAGAAGACCAGTAGATGGCAGAGTAACGTGTATTATAGCTTTTTGGCAGAGCAGGGAATTCGAATTAAACACTAATAACCAAGTGCATGGTATTCATGGAAACATCTTGAGTGCTTTAATAAATACAAAAGAGAGAGATACATGATTTACAGTGAGGAAAATAAGTATTTGAACACCCTGCTATTTTGCAAGTTCTCCCACTTAGAAATCATGGAGGGTCTGAAATTGTCATCGTAGCTGCATGTCCACTGTGAGAGACATAATCTAAAAAAAAAAAATCCAGAAATCACAATGTATGATTTTTAAACTATTTATTTGTATGATACAGCTGCAAATAAGTATTTGAACACCTGAGAAAGTCAATGTTAATATTTGGTACAGGAGCCTTTGTTTGCAATTACAGAGGTCAAACGTTTCCTGTAGTTTTTCACCAGGTTTGCACACACTGCAGGAGGGATTTTGGCCCACTCCTCCACACAGATCTTCTCTAGATCAGTCAGGTTTCTGGCCTGTTGCTGAGAAACACGGAGTTTGAGCTCCCTCCAAAGATTCTCTATTGGGTTTAGGTCTGGAGACTGGCTAGGCCACGCCAGAACCTTGATATGCTTCTTACAGAGCCACTCCTTGGTTATCCTGGCTGTGTGCTTCGGGTCATTGTCATGTTGGAAGACCCAGCCTCGACCCACCTTCAATGCTCTAACTGAGGGAAGGAGGTTGTTCCCCAAAATCTCACAATACATGGCCCCGGTCATCCTCTCCTTAATACAGTGCAGTCGCCCTGTCCCATGTGCAGAAAAACACCCCCAAAGCATGATGCTACCACCCCCATGCTTCACAGTAGGGATGGTGTTCTTGGGATGGTACTCATCATTCTTCTTCCTCCAAACACGTTTAGTGGAATTATGACCCAAAAGTTCTATTTTGGTCTCATCTGACCACATGACTTTCTCCCATGACTCCTCTGCATCATCCAAATGGTCATTCTTAAACTTAAGACGTGCCTGGACATGTGCTGGTTTAAGCAGGGGAACCTTCCGTGCCATGCATGATTTCAAACCATGACGTCTTAGTGTATTACCAACAGTAACCTTGGAAACGGTGGTCCCAGCTCTTTTCAGGTCATTGACCAGCTCCTCCCGTGTAGTTCTGGGCTGATTTCTCACCTTCCTTAGGATCATTGAGACCCCACGAGGTGAGATCTTGCATGGCGCCCCAGTCCGAGGGAGATTGACAGTCATGTTTAGCTTCTTCCATTTTCTAATGATTGCTCCAACAGTGGACCTTTTTTCACCAAGCTGCTTGGCAATTTCCCCGTAGCCCTTTCCAGCCTTGTGGAGGTGTACAATTTTGTCTCTAGTGTCTTTGGACAGCTCTTTGGTCTTGGCCATGTTAGTAGTTGGATTCTTACTGATTGTATGGGGTGGACAGGTGTTTTTATGCAGCTAACGACCTCAAACAGGTGCATCTAATTTAGGATAATAAATGTAGTGGAGGTGGACATTTTAAAGGCAGACTAACAGGTCTTTGAGGGTCAGAATTCTAGCTGATAGACAGGTGTTCAAATACTTATTTGCAGCTGTATCATACAAAGAAATAGTTAAAAAAATCATACATTGTGATTTCTGGATTTTTTTTTTTAGATTATGTCTCTCACAGTGGACATGCACCTACGATGACAATTTCAGACCCCTCCATGATTTCTAAGTGGGAGAACTTGCAAAATAGCTGCATGTTCAAATACTTATTTTCCTCACTGTAAATACACAAAGTAAAGTGAAATATGTATGGCGACAAAAACAAGCTGCAATGTTTCCACTTTCAGACAGTTTTGTGAAACATTAAGCTGTACGTGTTCAAGCACTGCATGTTTTAGAAGGATTTGTTAGCTGGAATAATGTGTAGCTTGTTAGATGTTAGATCATCTCATCTTCTAATCATTTATTCCACCCTCGCAAACTAACTTATTAATAATTAACTCATATCAAGGCTCTTGCTTAATTAATAGATGGTTTTGCTCAGTTATAAGACGAAGTCGAGACTCTGATTCTGTCCACATAACAGAGAACAGTAACACAGAAAATTATTATTATTATTATTCTACCTCTTGTGGGGAAAACACTCACTGTGTGGCTCAGGGTCCGAACTTGTATTGGCTATTTGCCAATTAAATAATTAAATGTAATTCATTTTTATTTGTATAGCGCTTTTAAAAATAAACATCGTCTCAAAGCAGCTTTACACAGATAATGTGGTGATAGAAATTCATATGTTCTTTATCTTTATAATATGTTTCTTTGTAAGTTTGTACCTGATGAACAAGACAGAGACTGTGGTGAACACCAAAAAAGTACACGAGGTGTAAATTGTGTAAATCAACATTTGTATTGTTTTTAGTAAGAATTGCAGTTGGCAAGTAAAAATCCATACTTTAAAACAAATGCACAGACATTTTGTTTAGTTGTGAAGACATAAGCATCTAGAAAATAATGAATTTAATTTTGTATAATAATTAGATGATATGCATAAATTATATATACAGACATTGAAAACACGCATGTGAATGTAGTAAAGTTCACAGCAAATCACGTTTGAAACCAGATCAGTTACTGTAGTAACAGACAAAAGCTATAAAATGGAACGGAGAAATGCAGTAATCTAGAAGGCCTGATTAAAAAAAAGAAAAATATTCACTGAAACCCAGAACAGTGAGTAAAAAGTGCTGCTTTACTGCTGCTGTTATTTGCTGCTTTTAGATTTAGTGTTTAATTGAATGATCACGATGTTGTGAGGGAACTGATCATGTGACCCGATGATCACGAGTTATGACGGAACAGATCCAGTTCGACTTTCCTGAAGTTACAAACACACACTTTACACAATATCACTTCATTAAACTACACCATTTACACATGATGAGGATTCTAGAGTTTTTACTCCCCGTGCTGATGTTCCACCTTCATCCCTCACACCACTGTGTTTTCTTTTCCTGCTGTTCTGCTAAACCGTAACCGTGAGCAGCCAAACTCATTAATAACATTGACAACTTTATTATCGATTATTAGTTGCAGCCCAAAATATGAATCAGTGGCCTAAGAGAACAAACAGGATGTCTTCTTTTCCACTCATTATGTAAATTTGTTTAATCTTTGTTAATTGTTTTTCATTCATTTTTTATTTTACAGTGAGATTGAATATGACAAAACAAACACCATTCATGTGAAACTGCATGCTGCACTTCAGAAAGGAATTGGTTCCGGAAGTGAGAAGCTTCATCTTGTTTGCTCAAATGGAAAGAAATTACAGCTGAATCAAATAAGGTATGATTTTTATTTTTTTATTTTTTTAATAAAAATAAGGTAATTATATTAAAACACAAATTTAACAGGCTTATTAACAACACAGTCTGCATTGTTATATCATGATATTTCTTTTCTCGCTCCTAAAATTATATTTTAGAATGTACATTTTAGAAAAGAACAATTTATCTGTGAGCTGCAATAAGAAGTAAATAAAAGATTATCATTTATACAAACACAAAAAGATGGAAGATTCAAACAGATATCTAAAAGTAGTTTCATGTGGTGCTGTAGAGGTTACGTTAAGCACGTTGCTATTCGGACCTCAGGGAGTTTGCTTTGGAGTTCATTGGAGTTTCATTTAAGTTTAGAATTCTTTTACAGATACACTAAATAGGCCAGTCGAATGATTTCCTTTTTAAACTTCTTGAGTTATTCTGCTACCCTGGTTCATGTTAAGCTAAACAACAATACCCTTAAACATCAACATCATCAACAAAATATGGCCTACTGAAAATATTGCACTTGTTAAATATGAATACATAAATAAATGTCTTAAGTCATAATTGTTTAAAAAGAAATAATTGGGTCTTTAGTTCAAATGAAAGAAAATGTCATGCTACCACATTCAAACACGTCCTGTACAATTTGTACAAAAACAATTTGTGGTTTTCACAAAAACAAATAATAATAAAAAAAAATACTTGAAATACAATAGAATTATTTTCATGTTTGGTAATGCGCAGACAGGAAAATAATTGTATTGTATTTCAAGTTTGGTCTTAATTATAGTCTTAAGTGCAGCATTACTCAAAATGTTTTTGTTTTTTTTTGCAATTATCTTTTTATTGATTTTTAACATTTTATTGACATAACAGACAAACAAAAAAACCCAGCAAATGAAATCAACTCAGTCCATGGTCCCAGATCACAGTTCATCCTTTGTGAATGATATGTAAACATGCTAAACCCCGTTATGACATGGTAGTGTCAGAGGTCCATAAGCGGTTCCCATATCTTTCGGGAGGCGTCTCCCTTGTTTTTTAGGGCGTATGTACGTTGCTCCAGTCTTAAAGTTTCATTTAGGATTTGTTTAAACAGATTAAATGATGGAGGTCTTTGTTGATTCCAATTGAGCAAGATACATTTCTTTGCTATATAAGACATTATAATAATCCTCTCCCTGCATGTGGTGTCCAGCGTCTTGTCCAATTCCGTGCCAAAGAGGTAACGTGTTGGTGAAATGTCCAGTGGGGTATTCACAATCTTAACAGTTAGATCATGTACCGCCTTCCAGAAATGTTTTAATTTCCTGCATTCCCAAAAAACATGCATAATTGACCCCTTACACGTTTTACAACAATGACATCTGGGGGATGAATTAGGGAACATTTTACTTAAGCGGAGCGGAGTAAGGTACATCCTGTGCATGAAGTTATAATTTTGTTAGATTATTTTATTACAGGACAGTGAAGAAAAAACATTCTGACATATCGTGTCCCACTGATCTTCATCAAATGCACGCCCCATATCGTTCTGCCATATATTCCTAAGTGAGGTCAAGGAAGAGCTGCAATGTTCCAACAAAACACTATACATTTCAGAGATTTTCCCTTTTAATGATGTTGATTTTAACAAAATCTCCTCAAGATTTGTTAGCCCCGAAGACAGGCGTTTTTCTCCTTTTAGGGTGTTTATTTATATGTTTTTGGTGTGGCCAAATTGTTCAGGTATTTCTGGGTTTTTCTGGTTTCATCCAGTTCCTTGCTGATGGCACCGCTAGACTGATGTTGATGGGAAGTAAGCGTGATGCGTCTTTCTTCTGCTGCATGTTTCCTTGGCTGAACACTGCGTCAACACTCCTCATTGCCCTTTCTTTGGGTTTCTCAAAATAGCCTGAAGAACACTTGTTGCTGTGCTCAGTCTTGCCTTTGTGTAGGACCTGTGACATGAAACTGTCTATCACAATCTTACCTTAGCAGCAGACTTGGTCTGTTTCTCACCCAGTTTGATGCTCCTACACAGCTGTTTCTGTTTCACTAAATGACTGGGTTTCAGCCCACAGTTACACAATGCACTAGCAGCGATAGCAGCTACACAATGCACTAGCAGCGATACCAGGCTCTACCATGTGCCTTCAACCTCTAAATGATGATTAAGTACATAGTCTAATGACTGAATGTTGTCAAATAATGAGCACAAATGTTGCGGTTAAAATATTGTTTAATATCAGCCTCAAATAACATTTCATAGCATGTGTTCATGTATTTAGAGTAAAAACAGTTTCAGCATGACATATTGTAATTATATTGAAATGTCAGAGAGTGATGCTGGAATTACCACTGCTTCAATCGAGCCAATATCACACACAACCTATGAATATGGATTCAGGGTTATTCTTAAAGTATCAGACATTTTGTAAGAAGTTACAGGGATATAATTAATAACAATAAATCAGAGAGACAAAAATATACAGTGACATTAAACAAACCATCACAATCCTTAATGATCACTAAATGAAATGATCAGAACTTTAGCATGTGCCTGTATAGAGAGGCTGATGAAAAGTAATTGGTGTTGTTCCAGGGCTGATGGAGCTGGTCAGATGTTCACACTTGACTTTCTTCTCCACAAGAATGATGTCAGTATGTTTCGTTACAAATATTGTCTCACTGATCCACAAGACATATATGAAAATCTTGAATATGGATCACAGACGTATTTATACAGGACATTGTTCAGGGACATCTTGGAGGAGGATAAAGGTAAGATTCCAGCGATCTATCTGTTATCTCGCTCTTTAGAAAAATGAGCCCAAATGATTTCACAACATAAATGTGTTATATATTTATAACCTTATCATCTATTCATAACTGATCATAACTGTTCATAATCATGTCATCTGTAACCCTTTCATCTATTAATGGTTGATTATAAATATTTATAACTTTTTCATATATGAAATGTGTCATATATTTATAACCATATCATCTACTCATAACTGATCAAACCTTTCATAATCATGCCATCTATTTATAACTGTTCATAATCATGCCATCTAGTCATAACTGTTCATAATCATGCCATCTATTTATAACTGTTCATAATCATGCCATCTATTTATAACTGTTCATAATCATGCCATCTATTTATAACTGTTCATAATCATGCCATCTATTTATAACTGTTCATAATCATGCCATCTATTTATAACTGTTCATAATCATGCCATCTAGTCATAACTGTTCATAATCATGCCATCTATTTATAACTGTTCATAATCATGCCATCTAGTCATAACTGTTCATAATCATGCCATCTATTTATAACTGTTCATAATCATGCCATCTATTTATAACTGTTCATAATCATGCCATCTAGTCATAACTGTTCATAATCATGCCATCTATTTATAACTGTTCATAATCATGCCATCTAGTCATAACTGTTCATACTTTGATGCCTATTAATGGCAGAATTAGTTGCTTACAAATGTTTTAAACGAGTGTCCAAAGTTTTTAAATGTGTGTTAGTCATTACAAAAAGTAGCTTTTATTTGATTTTATTCTTGTTATGAGCAGCTTTAACCTGAAGGGTTCTGATCAGTTTGAAACCAGTGTTGGTTAAACAAATGCAATACTTATGATTTATACAAAACATTTTTTTGGGACATAAAATTCTATAGTGTCACTATATGCTTATTGTTTAAATAATACTAATTTCATACAATAATCTCTGCTTGCTAGCTGTAAATTAGGCTACATCTTTCACAGATACCATTGTTTTTACAATAAATATGTGGAAAATGATGCTCCCATTCCTATTTACAAAAGTATTTTTGAATCCTATCTTGTGATTGAATATGCTTGTTGTATTAAAACAACTGTGAGGTAATTAAATTCTGGTCCAGAATGCATTCCCTTCAAAATGTTACATCTATATGTGCAGATACGTTTTTGTATTTAAAAAGAAATTAACATTTTAAATGTTCTGTTTTAGTCTTCTACCAGTTTGATGATGTGTGTATGAAACCTGCATCATGGTTACCATTCAGGAAGTCTAAGAATTTTGACGATATACGATCAGAATTCATTCAGTCGACATTCACACAGCTGGTATTGTGCACAAATGCGGACTTATCGGACATGCAGACTAAACTTGATTTTTTTCATGGCTGTCTACAAAAGAGACATGTTTGTGAAGCTGAAAGAGTGGAAGTAATATGGACACAGGTACACATGTAATGGTTTACACAAACAAAAATCATTCATAATTGATTTCATTAATTCATAATTCTTCTTTTCCCTTCTTTGTTCTGAATATAGATATTAACATCATGTTAACATTTTGCAACATACTTAACAATATTTATCTAAATCTTTCATTTTATTTTTATTTACAGGATGATGTAAAATTATATCTGAAAGCATTTGAGTGTGCAATTAAGGAGATCAAATATACACCTCCAGTGGAGTTTGTTCTTGCTGCAGCAATTCTTGCAAAATATTTTAACATAAATCCTGGTGAAGAAACTTTAAAAAAGCTGTCTAATATTATTGAGAAAAATGGCACACTTCATGTCACTCTGGCAAATCTCGAGGAATCTGTGAGAAGGTAAGTTCATGTTTTTCCCTTCAGTTTGATCAAAAGGTAGATATTAATTGTTTTGTATCCAAAATATAATTTATATAATTTATAATTTAAAATAATTGCCACAGTTTCAGCCCACAGTTACCTGTTTTAGATATGTTAGTTTTTATAAATAACATCTATCTGTCTGTCTGTCTGTCTGTCTGTCTGTCTGTCTGTCTGTCTGTCTGTCTGTCTGTGTGTGTGTGTGTGTGTGTGTGTGTGTGTGTGTGTGTGTGTGTGTGTGTGTGTGTGTGTGTGTGTGTGTGTGTGTGTGTGTGTGTTAGATAGATCCTGTAAAAGATATGCGTTATCTGCCCTCTTGTGTATGCATGAGCTCACAGATGCAGATGAAAACCCAGTGTCACTGTGAGCAGGTGCTGGGAGAGGTTATGCTGCCCCTCACTTCCTGAGAGCATGAACACTTTGTCTGATTCATATGTTCCCTGCTTTAGATCCAAAATAGCATTAAATAAAAGAATAAAACCTAGGTGAAGCTAGATTTTGTAAGCAGGTTTATTTCCCCTTAGCTTTTGATATTTTCTTGCTGTCCACAGGAACATTAAAGCAGGAAAATCTTTCTTAAATCAAATTGCTTCTTTCTGAAACCATTCCAGTGTGATTCAGCTGTTACTATAGAAACAATAATGGATTAGAACGAGGTCATCGATATGATGTGGTGTAAGTAGACTGTGTAAGTGAATAAAGTAGTCCAGGTTACTCATGGATACCAGTCACATGCAATGCTGACATGCAGTTCAGTTTTGTGAATTTAGAATTGTTTTACTTTTTCTAATAACCTTCATGTAACTCACTGTAGGTAGGAGCTATAACCTGACCGTTCCAAACAATGCATATAATTAAAGTAAACAAATATGTCTGCGGAGAAGAATATAGAATCTAACCTGTATGTTATATTTACCCTCCAGGGAACTTTCTGAAGCTGTGCATAACATGTTCAACCTGGTCTTCAACAAATCACCAGATGCAGCTCTGTGGTTTATGGCCCTGTTTTATGTAGTGGCTCCAGACACTAGTCACTGGTTAGCACCGGTAAGGCACCGCCATCATCAAATATCACCCAGGTAAAGCTACTCACCTAGGTGACAACTCACATAGAAAATGGTGTCCTGCTTGGCTCCTGAGTTACAGTCTGTGTGTGGGTGGGTGTGTGTGTGTGTGGGTGTGTATTATATGTGTTTAAGGGTGTGTGTGTGTGTGTGTGTGTGTGTGTGTGTGTGGGTGTGGGTGTTTCATTTAAAACGTCTTACTAAATTGCTGGTTTTAAAATATCTACACAGATATATAAACATAAATGTCAAACTTATTACAGCTTTAATGAGAAAAAGAAAAAGACAAAGAAAAAGAGACATAAAAGAAATAATTAATAACCGGGAACATTTTAAATACAAAAACCTGCAAGACTGATTATATACAGTGGTTCCTCGACATACGAGTTGAATTCGTTCCGTAATCTTGCTCGTATGTCAAATTGCTCGTATTTCAAAGCAAATTTCCCCATTGAAATTCATTGAAATGCCATTAATCCGTTCCAGCCCCCAAAATGCCCCCCAGTTGTTATTGTTACGTGTTTTTGAATAAGAAAAATGTATTTATAAATGACAAATATTGTATAAAAACATAATAAAAGAGAATGTAAAGATATAATAATGTTTTATTCAGTGTCTTTTCCTTGGAGATGAGACGACTTGAGCTAACGAAAACGCCGGTGGTGTGTGTGTGTGTGTGTGTGTGTGTGTGTGTGTGTGTGTGTGTGTGTGAGAGAGAGTGTGCGGAAGGGGGGGGGGTAGTGGCAATAAGCGGAGGCGGAGGGAAAACTTGTTTTTTTACTATCACTCCTGTACACTACGTATCCCTAAACTTTAACATTTTTACTTTTTGTTCTTTGCTTATCTTAATTTTCGTCACAATCTTCGCTTTCTGGCTTCGATTCGCCATCTAGCAGCGGCGTCTTGAGCTCATACCTCGCGCATCAAAGCAAAAACTCGTATGTTAGGGCACTCGTATGTGTACCACTGTATTAGTCTGCACACCCTTTAATAACGGGGCTCTGTCCCCCTGTGTGTTTTTTCAGAATGAGGCCTGTAGGTAAATAACACACACCTGCCATCAAGTACAATGATTCTGATTAAAACCAGATAAACATCTTAAATTTTGTTGCATTCTGGGCCCTGGACCACTAAGTGTTGCAAAAGACACTGCAAGACTTAATTGTTAAAAGAAACCAATCAGGAGAGAGATATAAAAGAATGTCGAAAACTCTGAATATACCATTGAACTTTGTCAAAACCATCATCAATAAATGGAGAAAATGGGCCTTGGTAGTCCAACGGCAGCACTGAATTTCTGGCAGGTACTGGTCACTGCTTGCATGTGACTATAATCTACTGTATTCTGTAGGTCAGGGCTGTGGGTAGGGGGCAAAGAAGGATAAGCAAGTCTGTCTGAATTTTTCCCAAAGATTTGATCAGTTTCCACAAACCATGTGGGAAAATGTGTTCTGGTCTGAGAAGACAAATTTTTTACCTTTTGACCATAATTCTAAAAGTTATGTTTTTGGGTTAAGTACCCAAGAGTGGCAGCTAGGTGATACTGGGGCTTGAACCCCCAACCTTATGATCAGTAACCCAGAGCCTTAACCACTGAGCTACAGTACCACTTTCCCAATGTAAAGGTCTGAAGATTTAGTTTGACCAAATATATAAATGTGCAGATGAGAAAGTAATAAATAAAGTGTCATGCGGGAAACGGAGGCGGAAGCCGAAGTACAGCAAAACACAGTTTGTTGCACATACAGGGCAGAGCCAACACAAAACACTCGCCTTTGAGGTGAATAATCTGGTGGTGCGCTCCGGGAGCGCGGACCACGAAGTCCCGAACTGAAAGAGAGGCAGTCTTTAGATATTCCACGGGGGCGCGTTGAAGAAGCGCGGCGCTGAGCAGTACACAGGAGAACGAGGGATAAACAGCGCATGCATAGAGATAGCAATGGGAGGATCGGGGTAATCCGGGGTGTGATTTGGAAGGAAAGTGCAGCCGAGGAGAGAGTGAGGAGTCCGGGAGGAAAGGTACATAGCGGGATACGCAGACGCGGTAACACATACCACCAGGAACCTACACTTACGTACATGAACCAACATACACCAACAATAACGGACGGGGAGTGTGGGTGAATGAGGAGTCTATATTGGAGCTGGGGATGAGTGAATAACGAGCCCCAGGTGTGCATGATTGGAGCCGGGAGCTTTTGAGAAAGCGGAGGCAATGACAGCCGCCGAAGGGGGCGTGGCAGGTGGATTCCTGACATAAAGGTGCTTCATACTCATCACGTGTACTTTACAGCACAGTGAAATTCTTTCTTCACATATTCCAGTGATGACCTTTACACATTCAGCATCTAGACAGTGCCTTTCTCCAAACATTCAGCTGAAATACTTTGCAGTGCCTCTTGTAAAATTTGCCAGAGTTGTTCTTTACTAGTTGGAGATTTATTTCTGACCCTACTTTCCAGTTTATCCCAGGGTGCAGTTCAATAGGATTTAGGTGTGGTGACTGGTCAGCCCATTCCATTAAAGACTATATTGTTAAAAGCTTGTGGACACCTGGTCATAAGCATGTACAGTATGTACTTTTTGAATTGTGCAGTTTCTGATCTAGGTAAGGTGAGGAGGCCTGGGGGTGCAGTTAGTGTTCAAATTCATCCCAAAAGTGTTCAATAGGGTTGGCGCTCTTCCACTTCAACCCATATAAAGCAGATCTTCATGGAGCTGACTTTGTGCACAGCGGCATGGTCATGCTGGCACAGGTTTAGTTCTCCTAGTTCAAGTGAAGGAAAAATTTTATGCAGCTGCATCCAAAGATGTCCTACACAATTGTGTGCCTTCTTTGGCAAAGAACCACATTTGGCTGGAAAAGTCAGGTGTCCCAATACTTTTGTCCATGTAGTATAGATATCACTCCAGATGACTGTTTGCTCTCTAAATAACACGTACAGAACTCAGACGTGCACTTCGGCTCACCATCTTGTTGTACATTGAAGTCAGTTCCAATAATCTGCAGTCCAGACAGACCTGCATGAAGTATGGAATGGGAGCCATGATGGCTCAGGATTCTGTTCACTTTCCAGAACCTTCCCTGCTCCAAAACAACCCCAAACCATTAAACTTCCACCTTCATGTGTGAGTGTGGGGGTGAGGGAGTCTGATCACATCTTCTCTCTGTCTTACACAAGTTCTTCTGTTTGAGACAAAAATGTCCCATTTGGACTCCACAGAACTTCATCCACTCATTCACTGTCACATTGTCACATTCATGTGTGTTTGTCTTTTTCCAAGTTTGTTGAATACAAAGAAAAGGAACATGCATATGTCTTAAAAACCATTTGTTATTTCCCAGTTTTGCACAGCCACTGCACATATGTTAGTGTGTTTGTATATATATATATATATTATATATATATGTATATAATATATATGGGTGTTTTTATGTGTGAGTTAGTGTGTATTGATGTATGTATTTGTGCAGGTGTGCATATGTTTATCTGTGTATTTGTCTAGGCACTTGTGTGTGTGAGTGTATTTGTGTATGTATTTTGTTTGAGTGATTGTGGATGTGTGTATTTATATGTTATTAGCTAATGTTCATATTTTGTGAAGTATGACTGTGCACTGGATAGAGGGATGCAGTGGTGTAGATCTTTAGATTTGTTCTGTAGCACCTAAATAAGTACATTTATTCTACAGTCCCTGACAAAAGTCTTGTCGCTTATCTATTTTGTAGAAACACCTGCTATTAACCTGACTTTTAATTAATCAATTGGTGTTAGAAATAGCTCAAATGATGTTTAATGCACTGAAATAAATGAGTTTCACTGAAAAAAGATTTATCATTTAATCAGGACAGAAAGGTCAAATTTTGGCAAGACAAAAGTTTTGTCTCCTATATAGAAATTGAACAAATTTACTGCAAATACAAAAATATGTCAGCAAATGAAGTAGTGGTGCTGTGAGATCCAAATTTAATATCTTGTATGACTTCCATGGGCTTGAAGGACTGCATCCATGCGGTTTGGGAAGGATTCATACAATTTATTGATGAAGTCATCAGGAATAGCAAAGAAAGCATTCTTGCATGCCTCCCAGAGTTCATCAATATTCTTTGGTTTCGTCTTCCATGCTTCCTCTTTCATCTTACCCCACATGTGCTCAATGATGTTCATGTCTGGTGACTGGGCTGGCCAATCCTGGAGCATCTTGATCTTCGCCTTGGAGAACATTGATGTGGAGATGGAAGTATGCGATGGAGCACCATCCTGCTGCAGAATTTGGCCTCTTTTATGGTTGGGAATATAAGCGGTAGCTAAGATTTCTTGGTATTTTAGACTATTGATGTTGCCTTCCACCCTGCAGATCTCTCGCACACCCCCATCCTGGATGTAACCCCAGACCATGATTTTTCCGCCACCAAACTTCACTGTTTTCTGGGTGAATCTCGGATCCATGAAGGCTCCAGTAGGTCTCCTGCAATATTTGTGGCGACCGTGGTGTAATTCAACAGAAGATTCATCTGAAAAATCCACCTTCTGCCACTTTTCCAGCGTCCATCCTTTTAGCAGGCTGTGGGCCTTGGCAAATGCCACACGGTTTTTCAATTGTCTTTTGTTTAGTGCTGGCTTTTGGGCACTGATTCGACCATGGAGGCCATTTCGAGACAGAATCCGACAAACTGTTCTGGTTGACACAGGGACTTCAGGTGACCAGGTCTCGTGGAGCTCTGCTGCAGTGGAAAATGGGCTGGCCATGGATTTTCGAGCCAACAAACGGTCCTCTCGAGCTGTTGTCTTGCGGGGTCTGCCTGACCTGGGCTTGTCCAAAACGTCTCCAGTCTCTTCAAATCTTTTTTTTATCCTCTGTACTTGACACTGAGACACATTGAAGGGGTCTGCCACATCAGCAGTGGATCTGGTCTTCAGCCTCTTGCTAATCAAAACTTTAGTCTCAGGGTGAATCTTAGGCATGTTTGCAGAGGTCTAGTTGCAGTTGATGTGAAGGTCTAGTGTACTGGGGTTCTTTTTATACACACCTGAGACCTAATTAATCCATTATTAGTCACAGGTGAAGCTCATATCACAAGGCGACAACACTTATGTCTTTGCAAAAATGGACTCAATGGGCTTTACCAATCTGTGAATATTAGAATACTTTTTCACAGTTTCGTTTTGCACTGAAACATTATTACAGAAGCTGTAGGGATAAAAAAGAGCCATTTCTTGAAAAAACATCTTTATTAGAAATCTATTTCAGCAGCACTTCAGGTCAATTTGTACACAAGCGACAAGACTTTTGTCAGGGACTGTACACTTTATTCATTTTAACATCATTAACAACGTTCTAATACTGTATGTACTGAATGGATTTAATGGTATGTGTATATGTTTGTTTGTATGTATGTGTATGTATATATATATATATATATACAGTGCCTTGCGAAAGTATTCGGCCCCCTTGAACTTTGCGACCTTTTGCCACATTTCAGGCTTCAAACATAAAGATATAAAACTGTACTTTTTTGTGAAGAATCAACAACAATTGGGACACAATCATGAAGTGGAACAAAATTTATTGGATATTTCAAACTTTTTTAACAAATAAAAAACTGAAAAATTGGGCGTGCAAAATTATTCAGCCCCTTTAAGTTAATACTTTGTAGCGCCACCTTTTGCTGCGATTACAGCTGTAAGTCGCTTGTGGTATGTCGAGCTCAGTGAGGTTGGATGGAGAGCATTTGTGAACAGCAGTTTTCAGTTCTTTCCACAGATTCTCGATTGGATTCAGGTCTGGACTTTGACTTGGCCATTCTAACACCTGGATATGTTTATTTGTGAACCATTCCATTGTAGATTTTGCTTTATGTTTTGGATCATTGTCTTGTTGGAAGACAAATCTCCGTCCCAGTCTCAGGTCTTTTGCAGACTCCATCAGGTTTTCTTCCAGAATGGTCCTGTATTTGGCTCCATCCATCTTCCCATCAATTTTAACCATCTTCCCTGTCCCTGCTGAAGAAAAGCAGGCCCAAACCATGATGCTGCCACCACCATGTTTCACAGTGGGGATGGTGTGTTCAGGGTGATGAGCCGTGTTGCTTTTACGCCAAACATAACGTTTTGCATTGTTGCCAAAAAGTTCGGTGTGTCTCCCAGGTGGCTTGTGGCAAACTTTAAACGACACCTTTTATGGATATCTTTAAGAAATGGCTTTCTTCTTGCCAACTCTGGCTGCATCTCTGATCAGTCTTCTCCTTGTATGAGCTGAAAGTTTAGAGGGACGGCCAGGTCTTGGTAGATTTGCAGTGGTCTGATACTCCTTCCATTTCAATATTATTGCTTGCACAGTGCTCCTTGGGATGTTTTAAAGCTTGGGAAATCTTTTTGTATCCAAATCCGGCTTTAAACTTCTCCACAACAGTATCTCGGACCTGCCTGGTGTGTTCCTTGTTCTTCATGATGCTCTCTGCGCTTTAAACGGACCTCTGAGACTATCACAGTGCAGGTGCATTTATACGGAGACTTGATTACACACAGGTGGATTCTATTTATCATCATTAGTCATTTAGGTCAACATTGGATCATTCAGAGATCCTCACTGAACTTCTGGAGAGAGTTTGCTGCAGTGAAAGTAAAGGGGCTGAATAATTTTGCACGCCCAATTTTTCAGTTTTTTATTTGTTAAAAACGTTTGAGATATCCAATAAATTTCGTTCCACTTCATGATTGTGTCCCACTTGTTGTTGATTCTTCACAAAAAAGTACAGTTTTATATCTTTATGTTTGAAGCCTGAAATGTGGCAAAAGGTCGCAAAGTTCAAGGGGGCGAATACTTTCGCAAGGCACTGTATATATATATATATATATATATATATATATATATATATATATATATATATAGAGAGAGAGAGAGAGAGAGAGAGAGAGAGAGAGAGAGAGAGAGAGAGAGAGAGAGAGAGCACTGCCTATCACCAGCAAATCATTAACAAATTTACAAATGATGGGTTAACTTAGCTACCTAATCTAGCCATTGTGTTACTCAACATGGTTCACAGCTTAACATTAATAGTATATTTTTGTTTATATTTTTTACCTTATTGCCATTTTTCTTTTCAATTTCTGACACACTGGTGTCTCATGTTATGGCTAGTTTGTTCTTCTGCTCATCCTACCACTGCCATTGGAGGAGAACATGCTATTGGGTCCACCAACTTCAACTTAGAAATGATCATTTTTTAGCTTAACTTTTATACCCCATATGTCACATATGTCAACCACAAACTAATATTTATTGAGCTGCTACTTTACTTATTTGACAAGAACCAATGCAAAAAAACAATAAACAAAAAAATAATGAAACGGGGAATTGGAAAACAGATTTAGTAATTGCCTGTATATTATTTTTTACTATTCCTGGTACAATGGGACAGCATTTGTCCTGAGCCTTACATAAGCTCATAGTTCAATCATGAACTGGGTATTTATTGGTTTATTTATTTATTTTTTGTTAAGTAATGAACATTACATTTTTTTGTTGTATATTTTATAAACATGTTTGTAAAATTAAAATGTGTTTCTTACCAAGGACCCTTTCTGAAATGATCAAGACCCACTATTTGGTGATAAACAGACAGAAGGAATTTAAAGCTGCTGTATTAGATATGGCTAATCTAGAAAACCTTGATGCCCTATTGAAACTCAGCCTTACTCCAGAGGAGCTCCTTTTACAGCTGATGAAATGGCAGACCTGCAACAAATTTAGTGTGAGTATTGAGTGATTGCATTTGTCTGTGCCATGGGCATGCAGATGTAAACACACAAAAGCCCAGTGTTAATGAGGGTTTTCTTTCCAGACTATCAATGCCAAGCCTGATTAGGTATTTGTTGTGACCCCCAGCCTTGACACATCCTATACTTTTTCCTTTTAGAAGCAATTCTATAACATTTAATTTAGAATCTTTACATTTAAACCTTTTATGGTCAAATTTTGTGCAATGTAAATGACTAAAAAGGAACAGGATATTCCTTATAGTGATTTAATAGTCTAGAGAGCAGCATGTTGTTATAGTTAAATAATCCACACCCTGCTACAGCCCCAGGCCAGGTGAAGAAACATGATTGACTCTTGGCATGTGTAGAAGCAGGGGTCACACGAGTACCATTGTTTACATACAGTGGTACAGAAAAACTTTAAATTTATTTTTCCAGAAACTGCATTATGCTGTGGAAAGGTTTGCTTTGAGGATCAAGGCCCAGCTAAAAGAAAGGTAAATCAAACAAGAAAACATTTTTAACAACAGATGATGATGCTTTATGTTTTTGGTTTCTGATAAAATTACTGTATGTTACTTCAACGTTCTTTCATACATGGTTAAACAAGCAGCCAAGAAGAATCTTCAGGAATACGGAAGACAGATGTACAATCGTGCCTGGACATAGCACTGCAAATCCTTGCAATTTCTTCCAAAGACACAAACTGGAAAGAACATTTGGCCAATGTTCTGTCAGCACTGCGGCTTCTGAATGCATTCACTGACTATGTTGAACATCGTTCAGTTGATATGGTAAATAATTGTACTGCCCATTTATAAATGTGACAGTGAGCATAAAATCAAATGAAAAAGCTATTGTTAGGCAAATGATCACATAATTTAATAACCACTTAAGCACTTATCTGTGTTTGCGTATGTGCGGTGATGCAATCCACTGAAATTAAATGAAAATTGTATTGTACATTTTATCAACTGTGTCTAGGATTATTATTATTATTATTATTATTATTATTATTATTATTATGGGTGCAAAATTGTAAAATATTTACTACTAAAAGTAATGCTTGTAAGTATAAGATGACCTTTAGTAATCCTGTTCAAATGCAGTTCTAGTATATGGTTTTAAATAATTAATTGAATAAACATGTAGACTTCAGGTAATGGATTGTATTAATTATTTTGCAGACTGTTTACGCTTCCAGATTTTCTCAGCTAATGCAGAATATTTTTGACTGCATTTCATCCCAGAAAAACAAGATGAAATTAGGAGTATGTATATTCATTCATTTTGCTGTAAATAAACTTTAATATTCTTCTGGGATTTATAGAGGCCTGAAAGTGAAGTGTGTGCAGTAAATATTGCACCAATTGTTATTCCTAATCTCCTCACAAACTGTTCATGGACTATCAAGAATGGATGTGATTTCTTTCTAGGATTGGAGTGATGTGTTTAATCTTCAATTGCCAAATATTTGGCAAAAAGCCTGGGAGGAAAATCTAAAGGCACTTTTCACAAGATATCTTGAAAAGGCAAGTTTTGTCTGGAATCTGCAAGCAGTCATAGATTAGCATGTGTCTCTAATCTGTGCTCTAATGTCATTTTAATTGAACATAATTAAAGGTAAACAATGGATTCTACTGAAATTGAACTGATAATAGATAATATACGTAGCACACAAAAGGAATGTAGTACAATCATTTCAATAATCATACAGTACATACAAAGCAATATTAATAAAATGTAACTCTTTACTTGTGATTTTTACAGTGAACTATAACTCTATATTCATTTATTTGTTTGAACAGAAAGAGTTAAAAGACCAAGTGAAATACTACCTTGAATATTCTGGTGTTTGTCCAGCAATGGAGAAATGCATGTTTGTTTGTGCCAAAAATGCAATTAACAGATTGGTGTCCAAGGTAAGTTTTTTAATTCCTAATCGCAAACACTGTTCTGTTTTTTCTCTTTGTGTTTTTCCACACTTCATGATCACTGCTTAAAATAAATTGTACCGATATTAAGCTAGGAATTTCTGTTTTTGCATCTACAGCAATTGTAATTTATGCACCTCTTTTCACGTATATTTGCAGAGCAACCAGAAGGGACAATGGTCTAGTTTGGTAAGGCATAAAAGAACACAATATAAATCTGTACCAATTTACAAATGTTATAAATAATTTTTTGATATGCAACATAGCCAAGTACCTGTGAAAAGTTTGTAGACATCTAGACTTTTATGTTTTATTTAAGAGACATATTCATGTTCCTTTTGTTTCTGTGCAACAAACTCAGTAATGTAACTGTATGAAGATTTACTTTGACCATACAGAACTATAAATGTCCAGAAGTTGTACAAACTCTCAGAATCTGAGACTCCAAACATTTAGCCGAAATAGTTTGCTGTGCCTCTTCTAAAACTAACCAGAGATGTTCCTCACTAGTTGGAGATTTCTTTCTGACCTTGTGATGTAGTTCATTCCAGAGCAGTTCAATAGGATTTAGTTGTGGCGACTGAGCAGTAGGGATTGCTCGATACTATCATTTCAGCTTTAGTATCAGTATTGAATACTTCTGCAGTAACAAATGAATACAAAATTGTAACTCTTGTAAAGTAATCTGTGTAAGGGTCCTTTGCAATCCAGGTGTATTTCAATACTTTTGATCGAATTCTACTCCAAAGTTCTGAACATTTAGTGTATATACTTAAAAAAACAATTTATTGTGTTGTCAAACAGGTGGGTCTCTTAACGTCAAAGTCTCCTAAATGTGGAACCCTGATGTCCTTCATTATCGAAAGAAAACTGCAAGGTCTAGCCTGGAACCATGAGGACTACCTTTATCTTCTCTATAATGAAGAGCTGAGAGATGTTCTTTCAAAAATGCGTAAGCTGTTTTTCTTTTAAAGTATTTATTTAGATAGTTCTGTGTTAAATTTATTTTTAAAAAAGTATCATTTAAGAATTAAATCCAATAAAAAAAAAGAAAATAAATAAATGACTATTCTAATAAATATTGGCCCATCTGACCCAGCAAATGAAAAATGTAAAGGATGTTATATAACTTTCAAGAACTTAGTGATTATGATAAGGTAACTCAACCTGACTAGAAAGGTGTTCAGGAAATGCTCACTGCAATTGTTTAGATTAGAATATTGATAGATTGTGTTGATTTTTGTCTGAAGAGCAAAGATGCCTCAGAAGTGATATATATGTATATATGTATATATATTTGCCCCCTTCCTGAATTTTTTCCCACATACTTTTCACACTTAAATAATTCAGATCATTACATTTTAATATTAAAAAACAAAATTAGTTTATTAAGAGAACAAAGCTGACCAAACATGCTCGGCTCTATGTGAAGAAGTAAGTGCCCTCCTAATCTAATACCTGGCTATGTGCAAAGACTGTAATCAGGCGTTTGTAATAACCTCTAATGAGTCTTTCACATCTCTGTGGAGAGATTTCCGCTCCCTCCGCTTCGCAGAATTGTTTTAATTCAGCCACATTGGAGGGTTTTTGAGCATGAACAGCCTGTTTAAGTGCCGGGTGTCTCCACTGTGCTGGAAGTGGCTGTGGATTCTCTTGCTGTGTGTGCGCTTCACCTCTCTGATGGCACGAGACAGTTTGACCCTTGCTGTTCTTAAGGCCACCTTGTCCCCTGCTGGAGCATGTAGTGATGGTCTTGGAGATGGTCGCATCGTTAACGCACTTGCTGATGTAGCTGGTCGCTAATGATGTGAACTCCTCCAAGTTGATGGAATCCCCGTTGGTTGCAGCCTCCCTAAACATGTCCCAGTCAGTGCACTCAAAACGGTCCTGTAGAGCAGAGGCACCTGAGTGAATATCTGCACGACATACTGAGATCTATGTGAAAAAAATCCTATCAAATCCTACCCAAGACTTGCTACAACAAAGCAGAAGCTAACAGGGCTACAGTCAAAGTTCTTAGCACTTTTAAAGATTTACATTTCATTTCTTCATAGTTAAGAAATATAGTCTGCACTTGTAGAAGGTATGTTTAAGGTTTATTTAGTTCAATATTCTGCTAAGTAATGAGACTTTACATTTCATCATGCAGAGCAACAGCAGATGGACAAAATCTGCATTGGACAAAATCAAACTAAACAACTCCTACAAAAAGCTCACATGCTAATAGATCAACTGATTGAAGAAATGATGAACAAGACAATACCGTGCAAATTATTAAAAACAATGATTGAAAAGAAAAAAGAACTTAATCATTACCTACTAGGTAAGTTCTAATGCTTTATATTTCTATATCTTTTCCATAATGAGTTTCAGCTTAAGGTGTACTTTCTGCTTTTATGTATACAAAATATACAGAAGTTGTTACTACAACTCAGAGTATATGAGAAGCACATGGAAGGAAAAAGAGGAGTTTGGTCATTTAGTATTGGACACATGTTTTGTCCTTATCCAGTTATCACTAAGATGATTTCAATGAATTCAGTTTTTAAATCATCTTTTTGCCTGAAAGTATTGATAATGTGACAAATATGTTAATTATTTCCTCTGGTAAAATGTTTTCTTTTTGTGGTTTATAACTCATGTCTTAGTATTGAGTATTTAGAGCTATATCTGTGACCAGTACTTTTAAACAATTCTTTTAAAATGACCTGGAAACAAATATGATTTGAAGAACATAGTCTGTTTTGTATAGGAGAAAAAGCGGAGGCATTTCGGAGGACAATAAAGGAAGCAGAAGAGGATTTCAAAAAAATTGAAAAGCTGAAAAGCAAAGTAAAGGTGCTCAATGACCTTAACCAAGGCATGCCAGGTACAGTGGACTGTGTGCTTTCTTTCTTTAAGCAGTTTTCATTTCATTCTCCTGCATTTTATTTTGTTCTGTTGAAACATTTATGCATTTGTTTTATATCCCCAAAGACAAAACAATATTATATTAGTTTTAGCAATTTGCTTACATTACAGTGGTTATTATGTGATGTGAAAGAAGTCTCTCGGTGTCTAATCTAAGAACAAATCCTTTTAGTATAACATTTATTATATTATATGATATTTATCATTTATGATATTAACATATTATACAGCTCAGAAAATGTTAGTTGATTATATGAATTTTACACATTAAAATGAAAATCGAAAGCAAATTCGAAATATTCTTTGTTGAACTTTGCAGAAATATAAAAAATAGCTTCGAGATAAAGCAGAAACCAAAATATAAATAAATATCAGGTCTAAAACTGCATTCTCTATCATGTTTTTCAGTTGACGTAAAACATCTCGAGGCAACTTTGTCAATCAGCCTGGACAAGGAGGAACGTCCACTGAAAACTATCATGGACATGTTCAGTGAAGAACCTGGAAGTGACACATATTCTTTCAATATTCAGGCATTTGACAAGATTGATGTTTTGTATAAAAGCACATACTTTAAAAAACTGTGGCGAGAAACAACAAAACAAGTGAAGAACACGGAGTATAAAGAGTCTGAAGTAATTCCACTGGATCAAGTCTGTGATCAAATTTACAAACCAGCATTTGAAGAATTTCAAAACTCTTTCAAGGGCTTGAAGGATCTCTCGATGAGTCTGCAGGACCTGGACAGAAAACTGGGCAAATTTTTAAGTAGCATTTCAGGAGAACTGAATACAATGGCGGATGTGTTCAGTGAAGATAAACGTAAATGGATTCAGAAGACCACTGAACACATTCAACGTTACAAAGATGTTCAGTCTGCAAAAGGAAACGCAGAAGTGGTCATTGAACTAAAAAATAACCTTGGTCTATGTGGAGACTTTGGTGGTATTGAGAACCTCAGGGTAACGTATTCTCCTTTTTTGTTTCCAGTTTACAAATATAACAGAAATACACCCACTGAACGATTTGCCACACAAAAGTTAATCATCTCATTTTACCTGCTAAATTCCAAAACTGCAATGGAAAAAAAAAATTATTTACAAAGAGTTACTTACATTTCTGCAAAAAATTTGAAAATTATCTAATCTAATCTAATAAATCTTTAGATGGTGTTTATCAATTGTTTTCATTTTTAATTACAGCATATGGACTTCAACTGCTTGCATGATCTCACAGAAGCTGTGTCCAAGCTCGGAAAGCAATTGAGAGACATTTCAGAAGAATCAGTTAGCTTTCTGAGAGAATTAAATAAATGCATCACAGGAGGATTCATCTCATGGATTAAAGAAGTCATAAAAGGTAGGTGTTCAGTGATTCTTTTTTTTAATTATAGTAATTATAACAATTTTTACCACATTTATTTCTAAACTGGGCAAAAAGTATTTACATTCTTTTGAAAGTCTAAAAAGGATTAATGATGGGATTTTTTGGGCCGTTATTGGAATTTATAGAGCATTGTTTAAAAATGATAAAGTGAACCAATGTTTAATACATTCAATTATAGTTGTAGGTTTTATTCAAATGAAGTTAATGAAAATTGTTTGATAATTATCGCTTCATTTACTAATTTTGAAGACGCTGGAGAGCTAACTGCCTTTGTGGAGCTGGCGTCTATCTCTGCTGGAGAAAATACCATGGACATCGACAAAGTGTGCTATTTCAGGGATTCCATATCTGCTGCTCTACCACTAATATATCAGCTCTCTGAAGAATCTGGAATTGATGAGCTCCTGGAAGCCATCAGCAAGCTTGGACTTGCTATAATAAGTGACACAAAACTGACAAATAAACTCGTAAGTTGAATTTAGAATATGCATTTTTTAACACTGTTTTGATGGAGGAATGAACTTTATGGCCAAAGTACTGTTTGTGCATTCAGGTCTGAACTATGTGTATTCCTTGTGAGATATTTTGTGAATGACCTTGCTTTGCCTGACATTGCCCTGCCACATCTTTCATCTTCTTGACTATCTGGATTTGTCTCCCTGTCTGATTTAGTGCATATTGGCATTTTTATTACTTATGATTTAATACAGGACTTTTTAAAATTTCTCTGCTGGCGCTTTGTGTCGTAGACATTCTATCCTGAACACTGGTTCAATATCCATTCAGTTAATAAACCTCCTGCAACATGTCTATAAACCTGCCACTGTACAATTCATTCCAAACATGCTATTGTTCATTTTTACCACAGAAAGACTCCTGTGAGAATATGGAGTGGCTCAGAATTGCCTATGAGACTCATGGTTCTGTTGAGAGGTCGTCTTTGCACCAGGCCACAGATATTAATAGAAATGGGCTTTACATCATCAAAAGTCCACCTAAAGCTCAAACACGGGTACAATGTTAAACTCTTCCTTTTTTCACCAGAGACATTACAATATCTAAGTGTTCAGAGAAACTTAGAGATGCTCTTTTGTTTTGTTTTTTCTTACATTTACACTGTTTACTTATGACTATTTATTTGTTTATTTACATGTTACATTTTTTTTACTATTTGTTAAAAATCATTTAAATAAAGAAAACTAGTCTATACAAACTCTTAGAACTCAAGATAATGAAGTCTCACATAGTTCCAACATTTATTTAAGGCAATTATTTAATTTTGAGAATAATAAATATTTTAGCCGTCATAATTTGGCAAATGTAACAAATTGAGTTTGGTGGTAAAATGACTCTCTATTCCCTTTAAAGTTTACCCTGGAAAGTTGCATTACATTAAGATGTGAGGAAATCTCCATCGATGGACAAGCTGCAGAATACAGAACATACAGCCTCACTGAGCTTCAAGAACTGCTGAACAAACTGATGCTGATTACTGTCACTGTTAAAAACCGAGAGGATGAAATCACAACCTACATTGAGGTACGTTTATGGGTTTGGAGTTATAGTGTTTTTTTAAAACGCAATAAATAAACATACAAGGCAATTTTGACCTGAAGCTGTATCTTGGAAACTGGATTCAGTTACCACTCAGAGCTTCATTTTCCTTTATTAGAGACCCAGTACTGGTCAAATGTAGCTACATTTTGGGTTTTGTACTAAAGCCGAAATGCACCACTTCCTGCTGCAGCAAAGAGCGTAGTGGGTTCAGATTAAACCACCACAGCACAGATTAAAAACCTCCAGCACTAAACTGATTTACACACTTCTCTAACGGACCCTCTGTTGTGATGTGAATCAGTTCATTTTGAAAAGATTTCATTTAATTCAAACAAGTATTTATAAACAACACATTGCATATTATTCCATACTGCTCTAAAACCCACCACAAACACAGATGGTGTTTCCTTTGAGCTTTGTGTGGTCTTTAAACTGTATCTTGTGGGTTTGGCTGGAGCAGGAAGACTTCTTCATGTAGCGTTGATATGACTTCTTTACCTGGTCAAACATGAACTTTGTTTTATTCTCGTACAAATGCAAAAAGGTGGAAGGCAACGCAGGATATAAACCAGGACAGATGGATGGTGTCAAATTGTCTGGTGGAGTGATTGAAGATATGATGTACTTATTTCACATCCTTTAACAAATGTCTTCATTTTCTTCATCACTCATTCATTCATTCATTCACTCCCTTGAAGAATTGTCAGGATTTTCTGGAGATAAAACTCTAATGAGACACATGTGCTGAACTGAATTAGACAGGGAAAACCATAGATGTGTTATCCATTCACATGCATTTAGGGTCTAGGGGTTGACGTTCCCTACTATATAAGGAAACAGGGGCAATACTCTTCACAAAAAGCAGAGAAGGCAAAGTGTGAAACAGGAAGCAAACGTTTATATAAGATTCATGACATAATCTCGAATTCCAAGCTAGAGTTAAATCATTCTAGTGAAAGATTTCCATTCCATTTAATCCTAGGATTTAACCAAACAACTAAACCTTTACCCACATGGTGTTGTTGTTCCTGCTACTCAGAAGAAAAGCAATATTATGGATTTCTGTTTTCTTACAGGTTTTGGAGCAGATAATCAATGTGGGAAAATGCTTCCTTGAGCTCCATGATGCTGGACATATATTGTTTCAAGACTGGGAGATGATAGCCTACTGCAAACAAACACATCCTGTTCGAATCTGGGTGAAATTTGGTGTTACAAATGTAGAAATCAAAGGTCACAGACCCATGCTTGTTGAGCTGAAAGGACTGGGGGAAAGCATGAGAGGTTGTCTTTTTGAATGGTTAAAGTACACAGAGCAGAAAAGAAACACACTCTACTACTTAAATTACTTTACAGCAAAACAGCTGGTCTACCTGTGTTGCTCCGTGGCTACATTTCCGAATGAGCAGAAGAACGTTAGCACTGGTCTTCTTAACACGTTATCCATCATAAAGGACAACATTGAAGAAAGTGATCTGCAAGATGCACTTACCAAAGCACTCAAAACCCCAGTTGAAAGCGGTGGATCACAAGGATCAATTGAGCTCAACAAGTTCCTCAGTGATTATCCAGAGACAATCGAATATTTTCTTCAAACAGGAATTCCAGAGGAAGAGATCAAAGCAGCTATAATCTATTGTGAAGAGGTGAAAGTGGCAGAAGGCTATAATGACTCAGATACTATAGAGGACTACCAAGAAATTGTGATGCAATGCATTGATGATCATCAATCTGATGAAGAATGGGTCCAGGAATGGTGTCAGAAATATAAGATAAGACGGGATAGTGTCTTTAAAAATCAAATGAAATTTAAAGGTGGACCTCTGACGGAAGAAGTGTCTTTTTCAATGACAGAGGAGCAGATTTCAGCAGCATTTGACAACTTGGAAAATTCTGACGAGAAGATTGTAATGCTTTGGAAAACATATCACAACAAACTGTCAGGCCTTGTATCAGATAAGTTTGTTGACTTAGATGTTCTTGGAGAAACCATGAACCATCTTTCCAAATCTGCAGAAGTGACCATAAAACGAAACCTGCCATTCTATTTGCAAGCGGGAAAGCCTAACCTGATTTCCTGTAAAGATGCTGAAATGCTTCCACTTTGCTTATCCCTGTACAGTGATGCAGATCAACCGTTGCCATCCTATGATGAAATTCTGGTCTGTACCTCTGAAACGACTGCAGAAGAGGTGGAACTGCTCATCAGGAGAGCTGTACAGCCTGGTGGCACACATGAAAAGCTCCACTGCTTACTGAATGCAGACAAGCTGAACCATGACGTGTCCCGAAAATTAGAATCCATTTTCTACAAAACAACTCAAGAGACACACGTCCAAGGAGGAATGTGTAATAGTGACTACCGTTTAATTATCTTCTGTGACATGAAGGCTCATCACAGTTATGTTGCCACTGCTTTTGACATGTTTAAAAGGATAGTCTCTGAGGATCCAAATCGAAAAGAGGGAATCAAACAATACCTCCTACACAAGCACCAAACATCATCAGGAGCTGAAAATGGATTTGCAAAACTCAACCACTATGATCAATTTCAGCTGAAAGCACAACTCGTTTTCTCAGAACAAGCTGGCATGGGTAAGAACTCTCTCTCTCTCTCTCTCTCTCTCTCTCTCTCTCTCTCTCTCTCTCTCTCTCTCTCTCTCTCTCTCTCTCTCTCTCTCTCTCTCTCTCTCTCTCTTCTCCTCGCTCGACCGTCCAGACACTGACACTCATTTAGTTATTTATATTTATTTATCCATTCTGTTAAAGTGATCATCAGTTCTTAGTCAGCCATCATCAAATCTTTCATGGGAAACAACTGTTTGGGCTCAAATGAAATATGAAATTTTTTTTAACAAGAATTAGGGTTTTTTTCTATTTTTATTGTTGACTTTTTACATTTATTGTGTTCTACAAACAGGAAAATCCCTGTATGTCAAAAATCTTGTGAAATTGTCTGAAGAAAACCTCAAAAGTGCAGGATTTACTCATACAACAATACGAATACACCAGTCACAGCTGAGGACTGAAGACATTGTCTCTCGGCTGCAGAACTATGAGGACAAACCTATGGATAAAGTCCCGAGAATCTTTCACTTTGACATTCCTCCTGTGGTTAGTATTATTATTTTAGAATAAGCACAATAATATTTACTCTATTTTTCCACCATATTAGAATTCATACAGGATACTGCTATAATCTCATGTATGATCACTTTTATTACCATTAAATGTGTTCTGATACAGTAGTTTTATGATTTGCAGTTGTGCAGTATCAGTGTAAAGAAACCCAAAAGTTTTTGTTAAAAATAAGGTCAATATTGGACATTGAGTCATGTGATCAGCGTACAACGCAACAGGAAAAACATGAAACAGAATCAAGAATCCAGAGACAAAACCAGTGAATGAAATGCTGGAATAAGGTGTTGCATAGTCTGAGAGTGCAGACAGACAGTGTTTATACTTTGTGGTGTTTCGGGAATGAGATGTCTGCAAAGAAAAGTTTACTTGAGTGTGTGTGTGTTTTGACAATATAAAAAATTTTTTAAGTGGAAAAAAAGCACGCTGACAAGCCCAAAAGCATGTCCCATGTACCGAGTCCTGAGAGTGCGACAGTGGTATTTCTATAACAGTGCTTTATGGTGACGCACTACCAAAAGCTCGACCCTCCTGCTGCAAACAGAACTCCACAGGCTGCTCATTATACACTCATATTCCCACTGCTCTAACACTGATTTCTATCAATTCTGTGTTCAGGTCACAAAAGGACTCTACACGTTCCTGCTGCAGCTGTTTGTGCTGAGATGTTTCCAGAGTCCTGATGGTATCATTTGGAGGTGCAATGACTCCCACATTTACTTGGTGGAATACTCCAAAAAAAAGCCCTTAAAATTTGACCAGCAAAGCTCTGAGGTAATCATCACGAGTCACAAGCTGTTTTGTGGATTGAATCGTGTGGAACGTGGGTAATAAACAGTGCCCTCAGTGTTTATATTGTACCAGTTAAAAGTTTGGACAGACTTTCTCCTTCAGTAGAATTTCTTTATTTCTATTATTTTCAACATTGTATTGTATATTTTATATATATGAAAGAACTCATTTCACCTCGGGTCTTCAGTGGTGTCCTGCCTGATCTAATCCACTTCTTAACACCATCATCATGATGCCACGTCTACAGAACCCATCAGTATTATAGAGAAGTGCAGTAGATCAGAGCTGTATCACACACAGGATCTCATACAGCAGACAGTATGAATGTAGTCACTAAAGCAAGAAAACCAATGAACACAATTCAACACGTCTCCTTTCACTGGAGCCACAACTGCACCTCCACATACATCATCTCCAGCAGAAGCATCGATATTCACCGCATCACATCACCCCAGGGTTCCTCCGTTTCTGTTCATTACAGTTTTCCTGGGGATTTACAATGAAGACAATCTGTGTATTTTCTGTGCAAATTCTACTGTTTTGGTTGATCTTTCATCATGATGTTCAGCTTTTCTTCAAAAGTGCATCTTGTAAATTGCAAGTGTACTTGAGGCCAAATCAATTTATTCTTCTCTGTCAGTCAGTTTGGTATGAAAATACAGGTACAGTGCTGTGAAAAAGTATTTGCCAATATTACACAGAGATATTCAAATTCAAGTTCAAATTTTATTTGTCACATACATACAGAGTACAACATTCAGTGAAGTGCTTTTTATGACTGTCCAGCATTTAAACATGAAAAAAAGAAATAGAATATAAGTATAAAAAAATAAAGTAATAAAGTAAAGCTATAGAAAGGTAAATAAAGATAACCCGAGTAAATACAAAATGGAGTATTTTTAATGATGATTTAATTTATTAAGGGAAAGAAGCTGTGCAAACCTGCCTGACCTTGTGTGAATGTGCGATTGATTCTTTAAATTTCCATTTCATATGAAGATATGAAGACTTCATACCAACCGTGAAACATGCTGGTGGTAGTGCTGCTTTGGATCTTCAGGACCTGTTTGTCTTGCCATAATTGATGGAACGATGAATTCTGGGCTCTACCAGAAAATCCTGAAGGAGAATGTCCAGCCAACAGTTCATGACCTCAAGCACACTTGGGTTATGCAGCACACCAGCAAGTCCACCTCTGAATGGATCAGAAATAACAAAATAAAGTGTTTGGAGTGGTCTAGTCAAAGTCCAGATTGAAATCTGATTAAGATGCTGTAGCATGACCTTAAACAGGCTGCTCATGCTCGAAAACCCTCCACTGTGACTGAATTACAATTCTGCAGAGAGCAGTGGGTCAGAAATTCCTCCAGAGTGCTGTGAAAGACTCATTGCCAGTTATCACAAACGCCTGATTGATATACTTTTCTTACAGCACTATGTTCATTCCACATGAATATATTTGAGATTGTGCAGTTTGCTACATATGCAGTTTGTGAGCTCTGACTAGTGCGTTTTCTGACCAATCAATCAAAGGACATGAAAACGCCAAAGTTACTGTACACCTGCTAGAGGGCCATAGAGTTACCAACAGTTTCAATCAACATACTGTATATTCTAAGCTACACACACAGTGCTCTGTGTAGTCTCAACAGGTGTATTAAAGCTGTATTATAATGACTTTGTTATATATGCTGGTTAGCTTTTCTGTGTTTAAGTATTTAGTGAAAATGTAATCATGTCTGTCACTTTTTTGTATTCTCAGATATCAGCTCATGTAGAAGATGCATTTCTGGAAATGTTGCCAACGGTTAAGTGTTTCTCACCTGAGGAAACCCTGAGACACCTAGAACAGAACAAGCCGTACCATAAAGACTGCCAGCTAATGGATGAAACAGAGTTTCGTAGTGAAGCGTTTCAGCGCACTTACCAGTACTTTAAAATCTACAGATCAAAACAAAACCAACTTGAAGGTTTCTCTTTCATTCCTGGATCTGTTGAAGATTCACCAAAGGAATGGTTGGAGTGTCTTTTCCATTTCTGTGACATTAAAAACCCATCTTGGGGAGAATTGAGGAACTTCACCCACTTTCTCAACAGCCAGTTGAACAAATGCGAAAAGTCTATTTTCTGCAGCTCTGCTTTAAAAGAGGATCTGACAGGATTTAAAACATTTGTAGTGAAATTCATGATGACAATGTCCAAGGATTTTTCCATGAGATCCCTAAAGACGTCAGATGATAGCGATGAGAAAGTGGAAGAGGCAGATTTGGAAGACGCGGAGCTCAAAGAATTTCAGCTCCGAAGGCGATGGGAACAACAGGCACATCCTTACATCTTATTCAATGCAGACAATGAGTCCATGACCTTTTTAGGATTTCACATTCACAATTTAAATGCAGTTGACGCTCGGACTAAGGTGATAGTGCAGGAGAGAGTTATTGATCGGACACTTTTTAACCAATTAAAGGCTCAGAGAGTGCCGTTCAACATTAACTTTGAGCAAATGTCCCGTGTTGAGCAGCTGGATATTCTAGGCAGAGTGCTGGGAGTGAAAATCGTGGAGGATCCTGATGACACATATCAGTTGACATTGGATAATGTGATGAAAATCCTTGCGATTCACCTTCGATTTGAATCGGACATTCCTGTGGTAATCATGGGAGAAACAGGATGTGGAAAAACCCGGCTGGTCCAGTTCATGTGTGACCTGCTAAGATCAGGGAAGCAAAGACGTAACCTGATTGTGGTGCGAGTGCACGGAGGTACAACATCAGAGGTCATTTACAAGAAAGTGAGAGAGGCAATCAAGGTTTCAAAAGAAAATGAAGTGCATAAGCTGGATACAGTGCTGTTTTTTGATGAAGCTAATACAACAGAGGCTGTTAATGCAATCAAGGAGGTGATGTGTGACAAGTCTGTCAATGGAGAACAAATCAATGCTCCCCACCTGAAGATCATTGCAGCATGTAATCCCTACAGGAAGCACTCAAAGGAGGCAATAGAGCAACTGGAAAGAGCCGGACTGGGATACAGAGTCAGAAGCGAGAATACGGAGGAGAAACTTGGACAGATACCGATGCGTCAGCTGGTCTACAGAGTTCAGCCTTTACCACCAAGTCTTACTCCTCTGGTGTGGGACTTTGGAAATTTAAATGAGCACACGCAGGAGCTCTATATCACACAGATGGTCAAGACTTTCTTTCACAAGGAAAAGCTTTGTGTTAAACATCAGGATTTATTTACGAAGGTCATCTCTGCCTCTCAGAAGCATATGGCAGAGTTGACTGATGAATGCCGGATGGTCAGTCTCAGAGATATAGAGCGGTGCTTGAAAACAGTCATGTGGTTCTATCAACAAAGGCAAAGATTATTCCAGGAAATTGACAGTAAAAGAGAAAACAACGGAAGCATTGACGATCCACCAGTGGAACCATTGGTTCGTTCTCTTATTCTTGCAATTGGAGTTTGCTACTTGGCTTCACTGGAGAATCGAGATGAATACTTAGCACGAGTTTCAGAAGCGTTTTCTCTGCCCCGTGGTGACATTTTGACAGAAATTAAGCTTTGTAAAGAAGCATTCATCTCAAACGTTGACTGTCCATCAACAGTGGCAAAGAATAATGCTCTGAAAGAAAATGTATTCATGATGGTTGTGTGCATGAACTTAAGAATCCCATTGTTTTTGGTTGGAAAACCCGGAAGCTCAAAATCTTTGTCCAAGACGATTGCTGCTCATGCAATGCAAGGCAAGGCTTCTCCTAAAGATCTTTTTAAGGGATACAAGCAGGCACAGCTGGCCTCGTTCCAGTGCAGCCCGCATTCATCTCCTGATGGGATCATCTCAATATTCAGGCAATGTGCGCAGTTTCAGAAGAGCAAACATTTGGATGAATATGTTGCTGTTGTGGTCCTTGATGAAATTGGACTGGCAGAAGATTCTCCAAAAATGCCACTGAAAACATTGCACCCCCTACTGGAATATGGATGTATTGATGATGAAAATCCTGAGGCTTTCAAGAAAGTTGGATTTATTGGAATTTCCAACTGGTCATTGGACCCAGCAAAGATGAACCGTGGTATTTTGGTTCTGAGAACATCTCCTCTGGAAGAGGAGCTGGAAAAAACAGCTCGTGACATTTGTTCAAGTGATAACGAACCAATCAATGAGGAGATTGCGTGTTTGATTCCCAAGCTTACTGAGTTTTACTTAAAACTGCTTGATGAACAGAAAAGTGAATTCTTTGGCCTCAGGGATTTTTACAGTCTTGTGAAGTTGATCTTGTCCTATGCCTTGGAAGCAAATGGCAGGCCATCGGATGAAGCTCTAACCAGAGCTGTGCAAAGGAATTTTAATGGCCTGGATTCTTTAAATGCTCTGGAAATATTTTGGGAGATATATCAAGGTAAAACAAAGACATGTGACACAGTCTCACTGCTCAGAGAAAACCTGCACATAGGGACTTCAGGGTTTACTTCCAGGTACCTTCTACTGCCAACAATCAATCACGCTGCACTTCAGATTTTAAAATCCCAGAACATCATTGATGTAAGCAATGTTGAAATCATCTTTGGATCCGGTTTCCCTCATGATGAGGAATACTCTCAGGTTTGCCGCACGGTAAACAGAATAAAGACGTGCATGGAGACGGGAAGGTCAGTTGTCTTGTTCAATATTCAGAGCCTTTATGAGAGTCTCTACGATGCTCTGAATCAGTGCTATGTGAAATTGGGTGGAAATTACTATGTTGACCTGGGCCTGGGATCTCACAGAGTTAAATGTAGAGTCAAAGACGAATTTCGACTGATTGTCATTGAAGAGAAGAGCACGGTATATGAGCAGTTCCCTACACCGCTGCTAAATCGACTGGAAAAACATTGCTTGGAGATGAATAATATTCTCCCAAAACATGCTCGACAGATGCAGGCTGAATTAGAGGAATGGCTAAACATGTTTGTGGCCCAGGATTCAACCAAAAGCGATCAGCTCTTTACCAACAAGAAGAAATATGACACTATAGTTGGCTACACAGAAGATACATGTGCATGTGTACTTTTACAGTGCTGTCCACAATTAGTGTCCCAGGAATTGGATCATGATGAGAGAGAGGAAGTTCTTCAAACGGCCAAGGAAATGCTTCTTCAGTGTGCAACTCCAGATTCAGTTTTGCGAGCACCAAAATACATGGAAGAAAAGGCTAAGGAGTTCCTAGAGGTGTATTTCTCAAAGCAGCCACATGGCAGCCTCATACAGGCTCTAAAACAATACAGAGACCGTAAACCTGATGGATTCTGTCTCGAGGTACACTTTACATCTTTAGTTCTTACCACGTGGTTCACTTGTATAGATTTATTTAGATTATAATCTAATTTGAGTATTATTATTATTATTATTATTGTTTATTGATTAAAACAGGTATCCACATATTCTCAACTGCTCAATAAAAAAGATGTGGAGAAAATCACTAAGGAGCTGAAGATTACAGAGAGGGATTCCTGTCTCTTCCTGCTGAATGAATTTTACACAGAGCAGTCTTTTACTCAAGCAGTAAGGTAATGCTCTTATAATGCTCTTACTGTCCACTTAGATGTTTTATGGTCAACAATTATTTATGATATAAACTGTGACGATTTTATTTTTTTTCCTCGTCTTTAGTGAATTTCTCAGCAATGATACAGGAGCATACAAACTCCTACTGCTGCAGTCTTACTTTCATGATGCGAAACAAAGCCAGCGACTTCTCTTCTGTGTGAGGTACTAACCAATTATTACTGTGTAACCATATGTGGAGATTTCATTTCAAATCTTGTTTATAAGCAGAGCTGAAAACATCTTAAAACAAACGCAAAGAAATCAGAATTGCAACTAATTATTAATTATTTATTATTATTATTATTATTATTATTATTATTATTGTAACTAATTATTAAAAATGACCATTTGGATGCCAATCACTATTATTTATAATAAATAATTTAAAAATAATTATTGTTTTGACTCCAGCACATTGTAGCAAATGTTTTCACCACTGCCATATTGCATTCATTACAATAACCTTTATTTAAAACTTTATTTGTTCATAATCTGATTTAAATAAACCAATGTGTTGATTAAAATATTAATTACGTAGGATTTAGTGGCTTGTTGTAAGTATAAAAGTTGGCAGTAAATACACTGATAAAAACACAATGTGAGGATAATATTAAATATTAGATGTTACACAGCGTCCCAGCTTGCTAGAGCTGTGAATTGTGTCTTTTTAAATTGTTTATTCAAAAGCCTCCTGTTTTGAATGTGTGTGACGCTCAGGCACAGCATCGCACGGATCAGGAGTTCCCTCTCAGGTAGAGCCGCCTTCGACATTGTTCTTCTTACGAGACTGCCCCGGATTTCAGGAGGCTGTGGATATACTGCGACGTTTGGAGGTTATTTTGCTTTATATGTTCAAATTGTGCAGTTTACAAAGTAACTAAATATAGAAAATTTAATGAACGTGTCCTTTTACAAATCACACATTACAGCTGAGATTTTTTTCTACTAATATTTTCTTTTTGCCAACCGAATGGGTTTTTCTTTATCTCACTTTTTATGATTTTCTACTGTTTAAGTAAAGTGCACATCCCTGCACAATGATGGTGCACTCTTAATCCCTGACCCAGCATGTGGATTTACTGATAGAGACTCCAAAAACACTTGCTCAGAATAAGATCATCTTCTAAATATCATAAATGTAAACTGTAAATATGTCTGTGTTCCTTCAGATGGCTGGATTTCACTACACATGGATGAACTAATTGTAACTCCAGGATTTTCCGGGGACATTTATGAATTGCAGCATATAACTGTGTCCGAAACATTTACAAAAAGTTTATTCACTGCAACAGGTGATGTAGAAATATTTATATTTACAGTGAGGAAAATAAGTATTTGAACACGCTGCTATTTTGCAAGTTCTCCCACTTAGAAATCATGGAGGGTCTGAAATTGTCATCGTAGGTGCATGTCCACTGTGAGAGACATAATCTAAAAAAAAAATCCAGAAATCACAATGTATGATTTTTAAACTATTCATTTGTATGATACAGCTGCAAATAAGTATTTGAACACCTGAGAAAGTCAATGTTAATATTTGGTACAGGAGCCTTTGTTTGCAATTACAGAGGTCAAACGTTTCCTGTAGTTTTTCACCAGGTTTGCACACACTGCAGGAGGGATTTTGGCCCACTCCTCCACACAGATCTTCTCTAGATCAGTCAGGTTTCTGGCCTGTTGCTGAGAAACACGGAGTTTGAGCTCCCTCCAAAGATTCTCTATTGGGTTTAGGTCTGGAGACTGGCTAGGCCACGCCTGAACCTTGATATGCTTCTTACAGAGCCACTCCTTGGTTATCCTGGCTGTGTGCTTCGGGTCATTGTCATGTTGGAAGACCCAGCCTCGACCCATCTTCAATGCTCTAACTGAGGGAAGGAGGTTGTTCCCCAAAATCTCGCAATACATGGCCCCGGTCATCCTCTCCTTAATACAGTGCTGTCGCCCTGTCCCATGTGCAGAAAAACACCCCCAAAGCATGATGCTACCACCCCCATGCTTCACAGTAGGGATGGTGTTCTTGGGATGGTACTCATCATTCTTCTTCCTCCAAACACGTTTAGTGGAATTATGACCCAAAAGTTCTATTTTGGTCTCATCTGACCACATGACTTTCTCCCATGATTCCTCTGGATCATCCAAATGGTCATTCTTAAACTTAAGACGTGCCTGGACATGTGCTGGTTTAAGCAGGGGAACCTTCCGCGCCATGCATGATTTCATACCATGACGTCTTAGTGTATTACCAACAGTAACCTTGGAAACGGTGGTCCCTGCTCTTTTCAGGTCATTGACCAGCTCCTCCCGTGTAGTTCTGGGCTGATTTCTCACCTTCCTTAGGATCATTGAGACCCCACGAGGTGAGATCTTGCATGGAGCCCCAGTCCGAGGGAGATTGACAGTCATGTTTAGCTTCTTCCATTTTCTAATGATTGCTCCAACAGTGGACCTTTTTTCACCAAGCTGCTTGGCAATTTCCCCGTAGCCCTTTCCAGCCTTGTGGAGGTGTACAATTTTGTCTCTAGTGTCTTTGGACAGCTCTTTGGTCTTGGCCATGTTAGTAGTTGGATTCTTACTGATTGTATGGGGTGGACAGGTGTTTTTATGCAGCTAACTACCTCAAACAGGTGCATCTAATTTAGGATAATAAATGTAGTGGAGGTGACATTTTAAAGGCAGACTAACAGGTCTTTGAGGGTCAGAATTCTAGCTGATAGACAGGTGTTCAAATACTTATTTGCAGCTGCATCATACAAATGAATAGTTTAAAATCATACATTGTGATTTCTGGATTTTTTTTTTAGATTATGTCTCTCACAGTGGACATGCACCTACGATGACAATTTCAGACCCCTCCATGATTTCTAAGTGGAGAACTTGCAAAATAGCTGCATGTTCAAATACTTATTTTCCTCACTGTATATATCCTTTATTCTGATTTTAATTTCTTTTCTA
>NC_139596.1:910314-931152 GCF_946808225.1 Silurus aristotelis | reverse complement strand
TGTTGTAAAACTTCACCCACTGTATCCTCCACCTGCTCTCATTACACACTGCACAATAAACAATGGAACCATGTGTTAACACACACACACTACTCGCGTACTTCATTCAGCACACGGTGACAAGGGAGAGAAAAGTGTGTGTGTGGAAGAGAGATGTGTGTGGGTTTGTGAAAGAGAGATGCGTGTGTGAAGATGCGTGTGTGTCAGAAAGGTGTGAGTTTGTGAGAGAAACTTGCACAAAATGTGTGTGAGAAAAGTGTGTGTGTAAAGTGTGTGCCACAGAAGTGTGTGTGATGGAGAAACGTGTGTGTGAAATGTGTGTTAAAAAGGTGTGCGTGTGAGAAACCTGTGTGGGTGTCATAAATGTGTGTGTGTGTGTGTGTGTGAAATGTGTGTGTCGGAGAAGTATGTGAGAGCAACGTGTGTGTGTAAACTGTGTATGTCAGAGAAGTGTGTGTGTGTGAGGTGTATATAGAAAAGTGTGTGTGTGTGTCTGTGTGTGTGTGTGTGTGTGAGGTGTATATCAGAAAAGTGTGTGTGTGAGAGAGCGAGAGAAAGAGAGAAAAGCATGTGTCTGTAACTGTGTGTGAGAGAAAAGTGTGTGTAATCTGCAGGATTGAACTCCAGATGATCAGAAACAAAGCCACCCTCAGTGTGACATCGCATCAGTAGGGGATTAGAGGTGGAGTTTCTAAACTAAATCAATGAATCAAGTTCTGTGCAGTCATTAATTATTCTTTATTTTAGATGTAAATATCTTTAGTTATAAACTTTTACATGAATACATGGAGGTATATTTTATCTAATGCAGTGGAATACAGTAACGCGGTGTAGAACGTAGAATAATACAGTAACAGTGTAGAACGTAGAATAATACAGTAACGGTGTAGAACGTAGAATAATACAGTACCAGTGTAGAACGTAGAATAATACAGTAACGGTGTAGAACGTAGAATAATACAGTAACACAGTGTAGAACGTAGAATAATACAGTAACACAGTGTAGAACGTAGAATAATACAGTAACACGGTGTAGAACGTAGAATAATACAGTAACAGTGTAGAACGTAGAATAATACAGTAACAGTGTAGAACGTAGAATAATACAGTAACGGTGTAGAACGTAGAATAATACAGTACCAGTGTAGAACGTAGAATAATACAGTAACGGTGTAGAACGTAGAATAATACAGTAACACAGTGTAGAACGTAGAATAATACAGTAACACAGTGTAGAACGTAGAATAATACAGTAACACGGTGTAGAACGTAGAATAATACAGTAACACGGTGTAGAACGTAGAATAATACAGTAACAGTGTAGAACGTAGAATAATACAGTAACACAGTGTAGAACGTAGAATAATACAGTAACAGTGTAGAACGTAGAATAATACAGTAACAGTGTAGAACGTAGAATAATACAGTAACAGTGTAAAACGTAGAATAATACAGTAACAGTGTAGAACGTAGAATAATACAGTAACGGTGTAGAACGTAGAATAATACAGTAACGGTGTAGAACGTAGAATAATACAGTAACGCGGTGTAGAACGTAGAATAATACAGTAACAGTGTAGAACGTAGAATAATACAGTAACGCGGTGTAGAACGTAGAATAATACAGTAACAGTGTAGAACGTAGAATAATACAGTAACGCGGTGTAGAACGTAGAATAATACAGTAACACGGTGTAGAACGTAGAATAATACAGTAACGCGGTGTAGAACGTAGAATAATACAGTAACGCAGTGTAGAACGTAGAATAATACAGTAACGCAGTGTAGAACGTAGAATAATACAGTAACAGTGTAGAACGTAGAATAATACAGTAACGCAGTGTAGAACGTAGAATAATACAGTAACGCAGTGTAGAACGTAGAATAATACAGTAACGCAGTGTAGAACGTAGAATAATACAGTAACGCAGTGTAGAACGTAGAATAATACAGTAACGCAGTGTAGAACGTAGAATAATACAGTAACGCAGTGTAGAACGTAGAATAATACAGTAACAGTGTAGAACGTAGAATAATACAGTAACGCAGTGTAGAACGTAGAATAATACAGTAACGCAGTGTAGAACGTAGAATAATACAGTAACGCAGTGTAGAACGTAGAATAATACAGTAACAGTGTAGAACGTAGAATAATACAGTAACGCAGTGTAGAACGTAGAATAATACAGTAACGCGGTGTAGAACGTAGAATAATACAGTAACGCGGTGTAGAACGTAGAATAATACAGTAACGCGGTGTAGAACGTAGAATAATACAGTAACGGTGTAGAACGTAGAATAATACAGTAACGGTGTAGAACGTAGAATAATACAGTAACACAGTGTAGAACGTAGAATAATACAGTAACACAGTGTAGAACGTAGAATAATACAGTAACGCGGTGTAGAACGTAGAATAATACAGTAACGGTGTAGAACGTAGAATAATACAGTAACGCGGTGTAGAACGTAGAATAATACAGTAACGCGGTGTAGAACGTAGAATAATACTGTAACGGTGTAGAACGTAGAATAATACAGTAACACAGTGTAGAACGTAGAATAATACAGTAACGGTGTAGAACGTAGAATAATACAGTAACGCGGTGTAGAACGTAGAATAATACAGTAACACAGTGTAGAACGTACCTAGGAAAGAACGATTGGTGATTGGGGCAGACTTTAATGGGCATGTAGGTGAAGGGAACAGAGGTGATGAGGAGGTGATGGTAGGTATGGTTTTAAGGAGAGGAATGTGGAAGGGCAGATGGTGGTAGATTTTGCTAAAAGGATGGAAATGGCAGTGGTGAACACGTATTTTAAGAAGAAGGAGGATCATAGGGTGACGTATAAGAGTGGAGGAAGGTGCACACAGGTGGATTATCTTCTGTGTAGGAGATGCAACCTGAAGGAGATTGGAGACTGTAAGGTGTTGGCGGGGGACAGTGTAGCTAGACAGCATCGGATGGTGGTCTGTAGGATGGTTTTGGAGGCGAAGAAGAAGAGGAGGAAAGTAAGGTTTGAAAGAAGAATAAGATGGTGGAAACTGAAGGAGGAAGAGTGTAGTGTGAGGTTCAGGGAAGAGGTCAGACAGGGGCTCGGTGGTGGTGAAGAGGTGCCGGATGATTGGGCAACTACTGCAGGAGTGATGAGGGAGGCAGCTAGAAAAGTACTTGGTGTGACATCTGGAAATAGAAAGCAAGACAAGGAGACGTGGTGGTGGAATGAGGAAGTGCAGGAGAGCATTAGGGGAAAGAGATTGGCAAAACAGAAGTGGGATCGACAGAGTGATGAGAAAAGTAGGCAGGAGTACAAGGAGATGCGGCAGCAGGTTAAAAGGGATGTGGCGAAAGCCAAGGAAAAGGCATATGAGGAACTGTATAAGAGGTTGGACACTAAGGAAGGAGAAAAGGATTTATACCGATTGGCCAAGCAGAGGGACCGAGCTGGGAAGGATGTACTGCAAGTTAGAGCAATAAAGGATGGAGAGGGAAATGTGTTGACTAGTGAGGAGAGTGTGTTGAGAAGATGGAGGGAGTATTTTGAGCAGCTGATGAATGAGGAAAATCAGAGAGAGAGAAGGTTGGAGGATGTGGAGTTGGTGAAGCAGGATGTAGATAGGATTAGTAAGGAGGAAGTGAGAGCAGCGATTAAGAGGATGAAGAATGGAAAGTCGGTTGGACCAGATGACATACCGGTAGAAGCGTGGAGATGTTTAGGAGAGATGGCAGTGGAGTTTTTAACCAGATTGTTTAACAGGATTCTGGAAGGGGAGAGGATGCCTGAGGAATGGAGAAGGAGTGTGCTGGTACCGATCTTTAAGCATAAGGGAGATGTGCAGACCTGCAGTAACTACAGGGGAATTAAGTTGATCAGTCACACCATGAAGTTATGGGAAAGAGTACTGGAAGCCAGGCTGAGAGAAGAGGTGACCATCTGTGAGCAACAGTATGGTTTCATGCCGAGGAAGAGCACCACAGATGCCTTATTTGCTTTGAGGATGTTGATGGAGAAGTATAGAGAAGGACAGAAGGAGCTGCATTGTGTATTTGTGGATTTAGAGAAAGCGTACGACAGGGTGCCGAGAGAGGAGTTGTGGTATTGTATGAGGAAGTCAGGTGTGTCAGAGAAGTATTTGAGGGTGGTGCAGGACATGTATGAGGACAGTGTGACGGCAGTAAAGTGTGCAGTAGGTACGACAGACTGGTTCAGGGTGAAGGTTGGACTACATCAAGGATCGGCCCTGAGCCCTTTCCTGTTTGCAGTGGTGATGGACAGGTTGACGGACGAGGTCAGACAGGAGTCTCCCTGGACTATGATGTTTGCAGATGATATTGTGATTTGTGGTGAGAGTAGAGAGCAGGTTGAGAAGAGCCTGGAGAGGTGGAGATATGCGCTGGAGAGAAGGGGAATGAAAGTCAGTAGGAGTAAGACAGAGTACATGTGTGTGAATGAGAAGGAGGGCAGTGGAGTGATGCGGTTGCAGGGAGAAGAGGTGAAGAAGGTGGAGGAGTTCAGGTACCTGGGGTCAACAGTGCAAAGTAATGGAGAGTGTGTTAGGGAAGTAAAGAAAAGAGTGCAGGCAGGGTGGAGTGGGTGGAGAAGAGTGACAGGAGTGATTTGTGATAGAAGAGTATCTGCAAGAATGAAAGGGAAAGTTTATAGGACTGTGGTGAGACCTGCGATGTTGTATGGATTAGAGACAGTGGCATTGAGTAAAAGACAGGAGGTGGAGCTGGAGGTAGCAGAGCTGAAGATGTTGAGGTTTTCGTTGGGAGTGACGAGGATGGACAAGATTAGAAATGAGTTTATTAGAGGGACAGCACATGTAGGATGTTTTGGTGACAAGGTGAGGGAGGCGAGATTGAGATGGTTTGGACATGTGCAGAGAAGGGACATGAATTATATTGGTAGAAAAATGCTGAAGATGGAGCCACCAGGTAGGAGGAAAAGAGGAAGGCCAAGGAGGAGGTTCATGGATGTGGTGAGGGAAGACATGCAGGTAGTTGGTGTAAAAGAGGCAGATATAGAGGACAGGGTGGTATGGAGACGGATGATCCGCTGTGGCGACCCCTAATGGGAGCAGCCGAAAGAAGAAGAAGAAGAAGTGTAGAACGTAGAATAATACAGTAACGCGGTGTAGAACGTAGAATAATACAGTAACACAGTGTAGAACGTAGAATAATACAGTAACGGTGTAGAACGTAGAATAATACAGTAACGCGGTGTAGAACGTAGAATAATACAGTAACGCGGTGTAGAACGTAGAATAATACAGTAACGCGGTGTAGAACGTAGAATAATACAGTAAAGCGGCGTAGAACGTAGAATAATACAGTAACGCGGCGTAGAACGTAGAATAATACAGTAACAGTGTAGAACGTAGAATAATACAGTAACAGTGTAGAACGTCGAATAATACAGTAACAGTGTAGAACGTAGAATAATACAGTAACGGTGTAGAACGTAGAATAATACAGTAACGGTGTAGAACGTAGAATAATACAGTAACACAGTGTAGAACGTAGAATAATACAGTAACGCGGTGTAGAACGTAGAATAATACAGTAACGCGGCGTAGAACGTAGAATAATACAGTAACACGGCGTAGAACGTAGAATAATACAGTAACGGTGTAGAACGTAGAATAAATACAGTAACGGTGTAGAACGTAGAATAATACAGTAACGGTGTAGAACGTAGAATAATACAGTAACGGTGTAGAACGTAGAATAATACAGTAACGCGGTGTAGAACGTAGAATAATACAGTAACGCGGTGTAGAACGTAGAATAATACAGTAACGGTGTAGAACGTAGAATAATACAGTAACGCGGTGTAGAACGTAGAATAATACAGTAACGCGGTGTAGAAATAATTTTATTAGAGGGACAGCACATGTAGGACATTTTGGAGACAAGGTGAGATTGAGATGGTTTGGATATGTGCAGAGGAGGGACATGTGGTATATCAGTAGGAGAATGCTGAGGATGGAGACACCAGGAAGGAGAAAAAGAGGAAGATCAAGGAGGAGGTTTATGGATGTGGAGAGGGAAGACTTGCAGGTAGTTGGTTTAAAAGAGGCAGATGTAGAGGACTAACGTAGAATAATACAGTAACGGTGTAGAACGTAGAATAATACAGTAACGCGGTGTAGAACGTAGAATAATACAGTAACGCGGTGTAGAACGTAGAATAATACAGTAACGCGGTGTAGAACGTACAATAATACAGTAACAGTGTAGAACGAAGAATAATACAGTAACGCGGTGTAGAACGTAGAATAATACAGTAACGCGGTGTAGAACGTAGAATAATACAGTAACGGTGTAGAACGTAGAATAATACAGTAACACAGTGTAGAACGTAGAATAATACAGTAACAGTGTAGAACGTAGAATAATACAGTAACGCGGCGTAGAACGTAGAATAATACAGTAACAGTGTAGAACGTAGAATAATACAGTAACGCGGTGTAGAACGTAGAATAATACAGTAACGCGGCGTAGAACGTAGAATAATACAGTAACAGTGTAGAACGTAGAATAATACAGTAACACAGTGTAGAACGTAGAATAATACAGTAACAGTGTAGAACGTAGAATAATACAGTAACGCGGTGTAGAACGTAGAATAATACAGTAACGCGGTGTAGAACGTAGAATAATACAGTAACACGGTGTAGAACGTAGAATAATACAGTAACACAGTGTAGAACGTAGAATAATACAGTAACAGTGTAGAACGTAGAATAATACAGTAACGCGGCGTAGAACGTAGAATAATACAGTAACGCGGCGTAGAACGTAGAATAATACAGTAACGCGGCGTAGAACGTAGAATAATACAGTAACGCGGTGTAGAACGTAGAATAATACAGTAACGCGGTGTAGAACGTAGAATAATACAGTAACGCGGTGTAGAACGTAGAATAATACAGTAACGGCGTAGAACGTAGAATAATACAGTAACGCGGCGTAGAACGTAGAATAATACAGTAACGCGGCGTAGAACGTAGAATAATACAGTAACGCGGCGTAGAACGTAGAATAATACAGTAACAGTGTAGAACGTAGAATAATACAGTAACAGTGTAGAACGTAGAATAATACAGTAACGCGGTGTAGAACGTAGAATAATACAGTAACGCGGTGTAGAACGTAGAATAATACAGTAACAGTGTAGAACGTAGAATAATACAGTAACAGTGTAGAACGTAGAATAATACAGTAACACGGTGTAGAACGTAGAATAATACAGTAACAGTGTAGAACGTAGAATAATACAGTAACAGTGTAGAACGTAGAATAATACAGTAACAGTGTAGAACGTAGAATAATACAGTAACGCGGTGTAGAACGTAGAATAATACAGTAACAGTGTAGAACGTAGAATAATACAGTAACGCGGTGTAGAACGTAGAATAATACAGTAACAGTGTAGAACGTAGAATAATACAGTAACACAGTGTAGAACGTAGAATAATACAGTAACAGTGTAGAACGTAGAATAATACAGTAACGCGGCGTAGAACGTAGAATAATACAGTAACGCGGCGTAGAACGTAGAATAATACAGTAACGCGGCGTAGAACGTAGAATAATACAGTAACGCGGCGTAGAACGTAGAATAATACAGTAACGCGGCGTAGAACGTAGAATAATACAGTAACGCGGCGTAGAACGTAGAATAATACAGTAACGCGGCGTAGAACGTAGAATAATACAGTAACGCGGCGTAGAACGTAGAATAATACAGTAACGCGGCGTAGAACGTAGAATAATACAGTAACGCGGCGTAGAACGTAGAATAATACAGTAACGGCGTAGAACGTAGAATAATACAGTAACAGTGTAGAACGTAGAATAATACAGTAACGCGGCGTAGAACGTAGAATAATACAGTAACGCGGCGTAGAACGTAGAATAATACAGTAACGCGGCGTAGAACGTAGAATAATACAGTAACGCGGCGTAGAACGTAGAATAATACAGTAACGCGGCGTAGAACGTAGAATAATACAGTAACGCGGCGTAGAACGTAGAATAATACAGTAACGGTGTAGAACGTAGAATAATACAGTAACGCGGCGTAGAACGTAGAATAATACAGTAACGCGGTGTAGAACGTAGAATAATACAGTAACGCGGCGTAGAACGTAGAATAATACAGTAACGCGGCGTAGAACGTAGAATAATACAGTAACGCGGCGTAGAACGTAGAATAATACAGTAACGCGGCGTAGAACGTAGAATAATACAGTAACGGTGTAGAACGTAGAATAATACAGTAACGCGGCGTAGAACGTAGAATAATACAGTAACGCGGCGTAGAACGTAGAATAATACAGTAACGCGGCGTAGAACGTAGAATAATACAGTAACGCGGCGTAGAACGTAGAATAATACAGTAACGCGGCGTAGAACGTAGAATAATACAGTAACGCGGTGTAGAACGTAGAATAATACAGTAACAGTGTAGAACGTAGAATAATACAGTAACGCGGCGTAGAACGTAGAATAATACAGTAACGGTGTAGAACGTAGAATAATACAGTAACGCGGCGTAGAACGTAGAATAATACAGTAACGCGGTGTAGAACGTAGAATAATACAGTAACGCGGCGTAGAACGTAGAATAATACAGTAACGCGGCGTAGAACGTAGAATAATACAGTAACGCGGTGTAGAACGTAGAATAATACAGTAACGCGGTGTAGAACGTAGAATAATACAGTAACGCGGCGTAGAACGTAGAATAATACAGTAACGCGGCGTAGAACGTAGAATAATACAGTAATGCGGCGTAGAACGTAGAATAATACAGTAACAGTGTAGAACGTAGAATAATACAGTAACAGTGTAGAACGTAGAATAATACAGTAACGCGGTGTAGAACGTAGAATAATACAGTAACGCGGTGTAGAACGTAGAATAATACAGTAACAGTGTAGAACGTAGAATAATACAGTAACAGTGTAGAACGTAGAATAATACAGTAACACGGTGTAGAACGTAGAATAATACAGTAACAGTGTAGAACGTAGAATAATACAGTAACAGTGTAGAACGTAGAATAATACAGTAACGCGGTGTAGAACGTAGAATAATACAGTAACAGTGTAGAACGTAGAATAATACAGTAACGCGGTGTAGAACGTAGAATAATACAGTAACAGTGTAGAACGTAGAATAATACAGTAACACAGTGTAGAACGTAGAATAATACAGTAACAGTGTAGAACGTAGAATAATACAGTAACGCGGCGTAGAACGTAGAATAATACAGTAACGCGGCGTAGAACGTAGAATAATACAGTAACGCGGCGTAGAACGTAGAATAATACAGTAACGCGGCGTAGAACGTAGAATAATACAGTAACGCGGCGTAGAACGTAGAATAATACAGTAACGCGGCGTAGAACGTAGAATAATACAGTAACGCGGCGTAGAACGTAGAATAATACAGTAACGCGGCGTAGAACGTAGAATAATACAGTAACGCGGCGTAGAACGTAGAATAATACAGTAACGCGGCGTAGAACGTAGAATAATACAGTAACGCGGCGTAGAACGTAGAATAATACAGTAACGCGGCGTAGAACGTAGAATAATACAGTAACGCGGCGTAGAACGTAGAATAATACAGTAACGCGGCGTAGAACGTAGAATAATACAGTAACGCGGCGTAGAACGTAGAATAATACAGTAACGCGGCGTAGAACGTAGAATAATACAGTAACGCGGCGTAGAACGTAGAATAATACAGTAACGCGGTGTAGAACGTACAATAATACAGTAACGCGGTGTAGAACGTACAATAATACAGTAACGCGGTGTAGAACGTACAATAATACAGTAACGCGGCGTAGAACGTACAATAATACAGTAACGCGGCGTAGAACGTACAATAATACAGTAACGCGGCGTAGAACGTACAATAATACAGTAACGCGGCGTAGAACGTACAATAATACAGTAACGCGGCGTAGAACGTACAATAATACAGTAACGCGGCGTAGAACGTACAATAATACAGTAACGCGGCGTAGAACGTACAATAATACAGTAACGCGGCGTAGAACGTACAATAATACAGTAACGCGGCGTAGAACGTAGAATAATACAGTAACGCGGCGTAGAACGTAGAATAATACAGTAACGCGGCGTAGAACGTAGAATAATACAGTAACGCGGCGTAGAACGTAGAATAATACAGTAACGCGGCGTAGAACGTAGAATAATACAGTAACGCGGCGTAGAACGTAGAATAATACAGTAACGGTGTAGAACGTAGAATAATACAGTAACGCGGCGTAGAACGTAGAATAATACAGTAACGCGGCGTAGAACGTAGAATAATACAGTAACGCGGCGTAGAACGTAGAATAATACAGTAACGCGGCGTAGAACGTAGAATAATACAGTAACGCGGCGTAGAACGTAGAATAATACAGTAACAGTGTAGAACGTAGAATAATACAGTAACGCGGCGTAGAACGTAGAATAATACAGTAACGGTGTAGAACGTAGAATAATACAGTAACGCGGCGTAGAACGTAGAATAATACAGTAACGCGGTGTAGAACGTAGAATAATACAGTAACGCGGCGTAGAACGTAGAATAATACAGTAACGCGGCGTAGAACGTAGAATAATACAGTAACGCGGTGTAGAACGTAGAATAATACAGTAACGCGGTGTAGAACGTAGAATAATACAGTAACGCGGCGTAGAACGTAGAATAATACAGTAACGCGGCGTAGAACGTAGAATAATACAGTAATGCGGCGTAGAACGTAGAATAATACAGTAACAGTGTAGAACGTAGAATAATACAGTAACAGTGTAGAACGTAGAATAATACAGTAACAGTGTAGAACGTAGAATAATACAGTAACAGTGTAGAACGTAGAATAATACAGTAACACGGTGTAGAACGTAGAATAATACAGTAACAGTGTAGAACGTAGAATAATACAGTAACAGTGTAGAACGTAGAATAATACAGTAACGCGGTGTAGAACGTAGAATAATACAGTAACGCGGCGTAGAACGTAGAATAATACAGTAACGCGGCGTAGAACGTAGAATAATACAGTAACGCGGCGTAGAACGTAGAATAATACAGTAACGCGGCGTAGAACGTAGAATAATACAGTAACGCGGTGTAGAACGTAGAATAATACAGTAACGCGGCGTAGAACGTAGAATAATACAGTAACGCGGCGTAGAACGTAGAATAATACAGTAACGCGGCGTAGAACGTAGAATAATACAGTAATGCGGCGTAGAACGTAGAATAATACAGTAACAGTGTAGAACGTAGAATAATACAGTAACAGTGTAGAACGTAGAATAATACAGTAACAGTGTAGAACGTAGAATAATACAGTAACAGTGTAGAACGTAGAATAATACAGTAACACGGTGTAGAACGTAGAATAATACAGTAACAGTGTAGAACGTAGAATAATACAGTAACAGTGTAGAACGTAGAATAATACAGTAACGCGGTGTAGAACGTAGAATAATACAGTAACAGTGTAGAACGTAGAATAATACAGTAACGCGGTGTAGAACGTAGAATAATACAGTAACAGTGTAGAACGTAGAATAATACAGTAACACAGTGTAGAACGTAGAATAATACAGTAACAGTGTAGAACGTAGAATAATACAGTAACGCGGCGTAGAACGTAGAATAATACAGTAACGCGGCGTAGAACGTAGAATAATACAGTAACGCGGCGTAGAACGTAGAATAATACAGTAACGCGGCGTAGAACGTAGAATAATACAGTAACGCGGCGTAGAACGTAGAATAATACAGTAACGCGGCGTAGAACGTAGAATAATACAGTAACGCGGCGTAGAACGTAGAATAATACAGTAACGCGGCGTAGAACGTAGAATAATACAGTAACGCGGCGTAGAACGTAGAATAATACAGTAACGCGGCGTAGAACGTAGAATAATACAGTAACGCGGCGTAGAACGTAGAATAATACAGTAACGCGGCGTAGAACGTAGAATAATACAGTAACGCGGCGTAGAACGTAGAATAATACAGTAACGCGGCGTAGAACGTAGAATAATACAGTAACGCGGCGTAGAACGTAGAATAATACAGTAACGCGGCGTAGAACGTAGAATAATACAGTAACAGTGTAGAACGTACAATAATACAGTAACGCGGTGTAGAACGTACAATAATACAGTAACGCGGTGTAGAACGTACAATAATACAGTAACGCGGTGTAGAACGTACAATAATACAGTAACGCGGTGTAGAACGTACAATAATACAGTAACGCGGCGTAGAACGTACAATAATACAGTAACGCGGCGTAGAACGTACAATAATACAGTAACGCGGCGTAGAACGTAGAATAATACAGTAACGCGGCGTAGAACGTAGAATAATACAGTAACGCGGCGTAGAACGTAGAATAATACAGTAACGCGGCGTAGAACGTAGAATAATACAGTAACGCGGCGTAGAACGTAGAATAATACAGTAACGCGGCGTAGAACGTAGAATAATACAGTAACGCGGCGTAGAACGTAGAATAATACAGTAACGCGGCGTAGAACGTAGAATAATACAGTAACGCGGCGTAGAACGTAGAATAATACAGTAACGCGGCGTAGAACGTAGAATAATACAGTAACGCGGCGTAGAACGTAGAATAATACAGTAACGCGGCGTAGAACGTAGAATAATACAGTAACGCGGCGTAGAACGTAGAATAATACAGTAACGCGGCGTAGAACGTAGAATAATACAGTAACGCGGCGTAGAACGTAGAATAATACAGTAACGCGGCGTAGAACGTAGAATAATACAGTAACGCGGCGTAGAACGTAGAATAATACAGTAACGCGGCGTAGAACGTAGAATAATACAGTAACGCGGCGTAGAACGTAGAATAATACAGTAACGCGGCGTAGAACGTAGAATAATACAGTAACGCGGCGTAGAACGTAGAATAATACAGTAACGCGGCGTAGAACGTAGAATAATACAGTAACGCGGCGTAGAACGTAGAATAATACAGTAACGCGGCGTAGAACGTAGAATAATACAGTAACGCGGTGTAGAACGTAGAATAATACAGTAACACGGTGTAGAACGTAGAATAATACAGTAACACGGTGTAGAACGTAGAATAATACAGTAACGGTGTAGAACGTAGAATAATACAGTAACGGTGTAGAACGTAGAATAATACAGTAACGGTGTAGAACGTAGAATAATACAGTAACGCGGCGTAGAACGTAGAATAATACAGTAACGCGGCGTAGAACGTAGAATAATACAGTAACGCGGCGTAGAACGTAGAATAATACAGTAACGCGGCGTAGAACGTAGAATAATACAGTAACGCGGCGTAGAACGTAGAATAATACAGTAACGCGGCGTAGAACGTAGAATAATACAGTAACGCGGCGTAGAACGTAGAATAATACAGTAACGCGGCGTAGAACGTAGAATAATACAGTAACGCGGCGTAGAACGTAGAATAATACAGTAACGCGGCGTAGAACGTAGAATAATACAGTAACGCGGCGTAGAACGTAGAATAATACAGTAACGCGGCGTAGAACGTAGAATAATACAGTAACGCGGCGTAGAACGTAGAATAATACAGTAACGCGGTGTAGAACGTAGAATAATACAGTAACGCGGTGTAGAACGTAGAATAATACAGTAACGCGGTGTAGAACGTAGAATAATACAGTAACGCGGTGTAGAACGTAGAATAATACAGTAACGCGGTGTAGAACGTAGAATAATACAGTAACGCGGTGTAGAACGTAGAATAATACAGTAACGCGGTGTAGAACGTAGAATAATACAGTAACGCGGTGTAGAACGTAGAATAATACAGTAACGCGGTGTAGAACGTAGAATAATACAGTAACGCGGTGTAGAACGTAGAATAATACAGTAACGCGGTGTAGAACGTAGAATAATACAGTAACGCGGTGTAGAACGTAGAATACTACAGTAACGCGGTGTAGAACGTAGAATACTACAGTAACGCGGTGTAGAACGTAGAATAATACAGTAACGCGGTGTAGAACGTAGAATAATACAGTAACGGTGTAGAACGTAGAATAATACAGTAACGGTGTAGAACGTAGAATAATACAGTAACGCGGTGTAGAACGTAGAATAATACAGTAACGCGGTGTAGAACGTAGAATAATACAGTAACGCGGTGTAGAACGTAGAATAATACAGTAACGCGGTGTAGAACGTAGAATAATACAGTAACGCGGTGTAGAACGTAGAATAATACAGTAACGCGGTGTAGAACGTAGAATAATACAGTAACGCGGTGTAGAACGTAGAATAATACAGTAACAGTGTAGAACGTAGAATAATACAGTAACGCGGTGTAGAACGTAGAATAATACAGTAACGCGGTGTAGAACGTAGAATAATACAGTAACGCGGTGTAGAACGTAGAATAATACAGTAACGCGGTGTAGAACGTAGAATAATACAGTAACGCGGTGTAGAACGTAGAATAATACAGTAACGCGGTGTAGAACGTAGAATAATACAGTAACGCGGTGTAGAACGTAGAATAATACAGTAACGCGGTGTAGAACGTAGAATAATACAGTAACGCGGTGTAGAACGTAGAATAATACAGTAACGCGGTGTAGAACGTAGAATAATACAGTAACGCGGTGTAGAACGTAGAATAATACAGTAACGCGGTGTAGAACGTAGAATAATACAGTAACGCGGTGTAGAACGTAGAATAATACAGTAACGCGGTGTAGAACGTAGAATAATACAGTAACGCGGTGTAGAACGTAGAATAATACAGTAACGCGGTGTAGAACGTAGAATAATACAGTAACGGTGTAGAACGTAGAATAATACAGTAACGCGGTGTAGAACGTAGAATAATACAGTAACGCGGTGTAGAACGTAGAATAATACAGTAACGCGGTGTAGAACGTAGAATAATACAGTAACGCGGTGTAGAACGTAGAATAATACAGTAACGCGGTGTAGAACGTAGAATAATACAGTAACGCGGTGTAGAACGTAGAATAATACAGTAACGCGGTGTAGAACGTAGAATAATACAGTAACGCGGTGTAGAACGTAGAATAATACAGTAACGCGGTGTAGAACGTAGAATAATACAGTAACGCGGTGTAGAACGTAGAATAATACAGTAACGCGGTGTAGAACGTAGAATAATACAGTAACGCGGTGTAGAACGTAGAATAATACAGTAACGCGGTGTAGAACGTAGAATAATACAGTAACGCGGTGTAGAACGTAGAATAATACAGTAACGCGGTGTAGAACGTAGAATAATACAGTAACGCGGTGTAGAACGTAGAATAATACAGTAACGCGGTGTAGAACGTAGAATAATACAGTAACGCGGTGTAGAACGTAGAATAATACAGTAACGCGGTGTAGAACGTAGAATAATACAGTAACGCGGTGTAGAACGTAGAATAATACAGTAACGCGGTGTAGAACGTAGAATAATACAGTAACGCGGTGTAGAACGTAGAATAATACAGTAACGCGGTGTAGAACGTAGAATAATACAGTAACGCGGTGTAGAACGTAGAATAATACAGTAACGCGGTGTAGAACGTAGAATAATACAGTAACGCGGTGTAGAACGTAGAATAATACAGTAACGCGGTGTAGAACGTAGAATAATACAGTAACGCGGTGTAGAACGTAGAATAATACAGTAACGCGGTGTAGAACGTAGAATAATACAGTAACGCGGTGTAGAACGTAGAATAATACAGTAACGCGGTGTAGAACGTAGAATAATACAGTAACGCGGTGTAGAACGTAGAATAATACAGTAACGCGGTGTAGAACGTAGAATAATACAGTAACGCGGTGTAGAACGTAGAATAATACAGTAACGCGGTGTAGAACGTAGAATAATACAGTAACGCGGTGTAGAACGTAGAATAATACAGTAACGCGGTGTAGAACGTAGAATAATACAGTAACGCGGTGTAGAACGTAGAATAATACAGTAACGCGGTGTAGAACGTAGAATAATACAGTAACAGTGTAGAACGTAGAATAATACAGTAACGCGGTGTAGAACGTAGAATAATACAGTAACAGTGTAGAACGTAGAATAATACAGTAACGCGGTGTAGAACGTAGAATAATACAGTAACAGTGTAGAACGTAGAATAATACAGTAACGCGGTGTAGAACGTAGAATAATACAGTACCAGTGTAGAACGTAGAATAATACAGTAACGCGGTGTAGAACGTAGAATAATACAGTAACGCGGTGTAGAACGTAGAATAATACAGTAACGGTGTAGAACGTAGAATAATACAGTAACGCGGTGTAGAACGTAGAATAATACAGTAACAGTGTAGAACGTAGAATAATACAGTAACGCGGTGTAGAACGTAGAATAATACAGTAACGGTGTAGAACGTAGAATAATACAGTAACGCGGTGTAGAACGTAGAATAATACAGTAACGGTGTAGAACGTAGAATAATACAGTAACGCGGTGTAGAACGTAGAATAATACAGTAACGCGGTGTAGAACGTAGAATAATACAGTAACGCGGTGTAGAACGTAGAATAATACAGTAACAGTGTAGAACGTAGAATAATACAGTAACGCGGTGTAGAACGTAGAATAATACAGTAACGGTGTAGAACGTAGAATAATACAGTAACGCGGTGTAGAACGTAGAATAATACAGTAACGGTGTAGAACGTAGAATAATACAGTAACGCGGTGTAGAACGTAGAATAATACAGTAACGCGGTGTAGAACGTAGAATAATACAGTAACGGTGTAGAACGTAGAATAATACAGTAACGCGGTGTAGAACGTAGAATAATACAGTAACGCGGTGTAGAACGTAGAATAATACAGTAACAGTGTAGAACGTAGAATAATACAGTAACGGTGTAGAACGTCGAATAATACAGTAACGCGGTGTAGAACGTAGAATAATACAGTAACAGTGTAGAACGTAGAATAATACAGTAACGCGGTGTAGAACGTAGAATAATACAGTAACAGTGTAGAACGTAGAATAATACAGTAACGCGGTGTAGAACGTAGAATAATACAGTAACACAGTGTAGAACGTAGAATAATACAGTAACGCGGTGTAGAACGTAGAATAATACAGTAACGCGGTGTAGAAATAATTTTATTAGAGGGACAGCACATGTAGGACGTTTTGGAGACAAGGTGAGATTGAGATGGTTTGGATATGTGCAGAGGAGGGACATGTGGTATATCAGTAGGAGAATGCTGAGGATGGAGACACCAGGAAGGAGAAAAAGAGGAAGATCAAGGAGGAGGTTTATGGATGTGGAGAGGGAAGACTTGCAGGTAGTTGGTTTAAAAGAGGCAGATGTAGAGGACAAGGGGGATGGCGACGGATGAGAGGACGTTGTTGAGCGGACGCTGTGGATATCCCTAATGGGAAGAAGCTGAAAGAAGAAGAAGACAGAGAGTAATACAGTGTGGAAACGCAGTTTTAGTGAGACGTGATGACGTAAGATTGTTACGTCATGGCGTCACGCAAAACACGGAAGTGAGCGCAGTGGCTTGTGATCGGTGTAAAATGGTTGCGTGCTGAAGCGGCTCCGGGTCTCAGTAATACCGAGAGATTTGTTGTTTCTGAGGGAAGGGAAGGGAAGGAGCGGGGCTGTGCTGCGGTGTAGCCGTGGTCTGGCTGCCTGTGCTGGGGGCTTTTACACAGTGGGGACGCCGTAGCGGATCACCATGTCCCTGTTCCAGTCGGCTTTGGGCTTCCTGGCCGGTACCGGCGCTAGCCGGGATCAACACGACTTCGTGGGTCAGATAGTGGAGCTCGGAGACACTAAGCTCCGCATCAAGAGGGTGATCGCTGAGGGTGAGGAGCTCCGTAGAGTGTGATGGAGTTTAATCTGAACACTCGGCAACACTTATACATGCTAGTGCTAATGCTAACCGTGGTGTAACCGGTTATAGCTGCTTCAGAGCGACACGTTTCGCATTCCTACACCGACTCTGAACGGCCGAAACCCACACCGAACCGTTCACAGAGCCGCGCTAACTCCCACCGAGCCGCTCACAGACCGCGGTTCTCTCGCAGCGCGGGGGCTGGACCGAGTGTACTGTAGTCGCTGCACCTGCTCGCGCTGGATAATGTATTTAGCTGCTAGCTAACACTGATGACGCGGATCATGAGTCACTTGATACACCTGGGCGCGCGCTAATGATGCACAAATGTCACGGTATACAGATGGTTACACCTTCCGCCTTCAGCTACGGCCTTCTCCACTTACACCACTGCGTTACACCACCACGTTCCTTCAGCGTTACACTACTGTTACCTCACTGTTTTACACCACCACGTTCCCTCAGCGTTACACTACTGTTACCTCACTGTTTTACACCACCACGTTTCCTCAGCGTTACACTACTGTCACCTCACTGTTTTACACCACCACGTTCCCTCAGCGTTACACTACTGTTACCTCACTGTTTTACACCACCACGTTCCCTCAGCGTTACACTACTGTTACCTCACTGTTTTACACCACCACGTTCCCTCAGCGTTATACTACTGTCACCTCATTGTTTTACACCACCACGTTCCCTCAGCGTTACACTACTGTTACCTCACTGTTTTACACCACCACGTTCCCTCAGCGTTACACTACTGTTACCTCACTGTTTTACACCACCACGTTCCCTCAGCGTTATACTACTGTCACCTCACTGTTTTACACCACCACGTTCCCTCAGCGTTACACTACTGTCACCTCACTGTTTTACACCACCACGTTCCCTCAGCGTTACACTACTGTCACCTCACTGTGTTACACCACCACGTTCCCTCAGCGTTACACTACTGTCACCTCATTGTTTTACACCACCACATTCCCTCAGCGTTACACTACTGTCACCTCACTGTGTTACACCACCACGTTCCCTCAGCGTTACACTACTGTCACCTCACTGTGTTACACCACCACGTTCCCTCAGCGTTACACTACTGTTACCTCACTGTTTTACACCACCACGTTCCCTCAGCGTTACACTACTGTCACCTCACTGTGTTAAACCACGACATTCCCTCAGCGTTACACTATTGTCACCTCACTGTTTTACACCACCACGTTCCCTCAGCGTTATACTACTGTCACCTCATTGTTTTACACCACCACGTTCCCTCAGCGTTATACTACTGTCACCTCATTGTTTTACACCACCACGTTCCCTCAGCGTTACACTACTGTCACCTCACTGTGTTACACCACCACGTTCCCTCAGCGTTTCACTACTGTCACCTCACTGTGTTACACCACCACGTTCTCTCAGCGTTACACTACTGTCACCTCACTGTGTTACACCACCACGTTCCCTCAGCGTTACTCTACTGTCACCTCACTGTGTTACACCACCACGTTCCCTCAGCGTTACACTACTGTCACCTCACTGTGTTAAACCACGACATTCCCTCAGCGTTACACTATTGTCACCTCACTGTTTTACACCACCACGTTATTTCAGTCTTACACTACTGTCACCATAATGTTTTACACCACAACGTTCCCTCAGTATTACACTACTGTTACCTCACCGTGCTACACCACCACGTTACCTTACAGCATTACACTACTGGTCCCTCACTGAGTTACACCACCACGTTACATTACAGCATTACACTACCGGTCCCTCACTGTTTTACACCACCACGTTCCCTCAGCGTTACACTACTGTTACCTCACTGTTTTACACCACCACGTTTCCTCGGCGTAACACTACTGTTACCTCACTGTTTTACACCACCACATTACCTTACAGCGTTACACTACTGTTACCTCACTGTTTTACACTACCACGTTACCTTACAGCATTACACTAGTTACCTCAATGTGTTACACTACTGTTACCTTACTGTTTTACACCATGTTACCTCACAGCGTTACACTACTGTTACTTCACTGTTTTACACCACCACGTTCCCTCAGCGTTACACTACTGTTACCTCACTGTTTTACACCACCACGTTCCCTCAGCGTTACACTACTGTTACCTCGCTGTTTTACACCACCACGTTACCTTACAGCATTACACTACTGTTACCTCACTGTTTTACACCACCATGTTACCTTACAGCATTACACTAGTTACCTCAATGTGTTACACTACTGTTACCTCACTGTTGTACACCACCACGTTACCTTACTGTTTTACACCATGTTTACCTCACAGGTCAAACTACTGTTACCTCACTGTTTTACACCACAACGATCCCTCAGTGTTACACTACTGTTACCTTACAGCATTACACTACTGTTACCTTACTGTGTTACACCTCTGCGTTACATCAAATGCGTTACCTCACTGCGTTACACCACCATGTCACTGTTCACCTCTCTCTTCACTCATCTGTCTCTGTTCATCTCTCTGTGTCTCCACTCATCTGTCTCTATTCATCTCTTTGCATCTCCACTCATCTGTCTCTATTCATCTCCACTGTTTGTCTGTTTTTCCACTTACTCTGTCCAACTCTCCATTCATCTATTGTTGTCCACAAAGAGTGTGCGCAGGGTGTGCGCAGGGTGTGCGCAGGGTGTGCGCAGGGTGTGCGCAGGGTGTGCGCAGGGTGTGCGCAGGGTGTGCGCAGGGTGTGCGCAGGGTGTGCGCAGGGTGTGCGCAGGGTGAGTTTCCTGCTGTGTTCTATGTTTCAGCAACTGATTAGTGCAGCTGATAACTGATTATTAGTGAACAGAGAATGGTTGCCACGTAAAAAACACACACGCACACACACACACTTCCTTCT
>NC_139596.1:902814-905314 GCF_946808225.1 Silurus aristotelis | reverse complement strand
TCTATACCTATCTAGATACCGGTCTGTCTGTCTCTCTGTGTTGTGTAGGTTGTAATGTGTGTGTGTGTGTGTAGGCTCCATGTTGAAAGTGAACCCTGAGGAGCGTCTCTCCATCACTGAACTGGTCAATCAGCTGCAGGAAATCGCAGCTGCCCGTAACGTCAACCCTAAATCCCCCATTACCGAGGTAACCGTACACACACACACACACTCACGCACACGCACACGCACACGCACACGCAGCATCTTTGTTTAAAGTGTTACACACTGCAGTTGCACACTGTGTAACCATACTTCTCTCTCACTTCTCTCCTCTCATCCCTTTTTTATTTTTTTGTTTTCTAAATGTTTAGGGTTTTTTTCCTCCTTTTTCTTTTCCCTCTTCTCTTCTCTTCTCTTCTCTTCTCTTCTCTTCTCTTCTCTTCTCTACTCTCTTTCTTCAGAGAGATTCTTATTCAGAGAGAAGTGGAGGAGATGGAGCTGGTGTGAGCTAAATGAGGCTTTATTGGGGAAACAAACCCTTCATTTAGAAACACACACACACACACACACACACACACACACCCTTTAGCCCTTTAGTTACACAGACTTTTTCATCATTATATCTGTGTGTGTGGTGTGTAGTGTATATGTATTTGGTTCTTATGGTGTGTGTGTGTGTGTGTGTTTGGGTTGATCCAATTTGCACAGTAAGACAGATGAAGAGAAAGGAAGAGAGAGAGAGGGAGAGAGACGCACACACACACAGGGGGCGAGTGAGAGCAAGCCAAATGTGTGTGTGTCTGTGTATATCGTGTAGTGTGTGTTCTAGTCAGCACTTCATCTCGTGAGCATCTGCCTCCTCTCTCTCTCTCTCTCTCTCTCTCTCTCTCTCTCACACACACACACACACACACACACACACACACACACAGTCCCTCTGTCTCTCAGAAGTCTCCGTGTGTGTGTGTGTGTGTGTGTGAAGTCTCGATGAGTGTGTTGAGTGTGTACGAGTGTGTGAGACGCTTCTCTGACGGTTATGTTCCTCTGCAGCTGCTGGAACAGAACGGAGGATTCGGCAGCAACGTCGCACCAACGCTCACACACACCAACAACACACACCCCGCAGGTGAGCAGCATCTGTCCCTGTGTCTGTCCCTGTGTCTGTTTGTCTGTGTGTGTCTCTGTCTGTGTGTGTCTCTGTCTGTGTGTGTCTCTGTCTGTGTGTGTCTCTGTCTGTGTGTGTCTGTTTGTGTTTGTCTGTGTCTGTCTGTCTGTGTGTGTCTGTGTCCGTGTGTGTGTCCGTGTCTGTGTGTTTTTACAGTACCAGTGTTTGTCTGTTTGTCTGTTTTTGTTTGTCTGTTTATATAATTGATAGAAATGTCTCTCTCTTTCTTACATTGTCTTATTGTCCATCATACATAACCTAAGTGTGTGTGTGTGTGTGTGTGTGTAGAGCATGATTTACTTAGTGACATGCTCTAAGAGGATTGATCATGTTCACCATCTGCTGTGATTCCTGTAACACTGAACCCTGTGTGTGTGTGTGTGTGTGTGTGTGTGTGTGTGTGTGTGTGTGTGTGTGTGTGTGTGTGTGTGTGTGTGTGTGTGTGTGTGTGTGTGTGTGTGCAGGTGTGTATGGTGCTGATCCTGACCAGGGTATGGGAGGTTTCCTGGACATCCTTAAAGGAGGAACAGAGCGCTTTTTGACCAACATCAAAGACACATCCTCTAAAGTTATCCAGTCTGTGGCCAGGTGGGACACACACACACACACACACACACACACACACACACACACACACACACACACAAAAAAACGTTTATTTAATCATTAATGACCTTGTGACACTCGAACACCACCTAGTAAACATTTTAATACTGTTTCATAATTTTTCTGTTTCATAATCTGATTTAGTACACACACACACACACACACACACACACACACACACACACACTTCACATGCATACATACTCTCATAACTCTTATAAAGCTATACAACATAGCCCCGGCCACTCCAGCATGGTGTGTGTGTGTGTGTGTGTGTGTGTGTGTGTGTTTGCTCTGAGCTGCTGTAGCGCCTCCTCAGTACCATTTCTGGGCCTACTGTTCTCATTTGAAGGCTCTAGAATGTCCAGGGTGGTTTTTTGGATCCTGAGTTAAAACACCCTCATCGTTATGAACACATTTTAACAGCCATGAGTTCATATGAGAAAGTGAGAAAGTGATGTCTTTGTTCCTTGGATGTTTGCGGTTATCATTTAAAACACTGGCGGGAGACGGGTTATACACCGCGATATTGCAACACTTTATTTGTTCTTGCGATTAAAAATATTCAAATGATAGCAGCTCTATAGAGGAGATGTACACCGACACTGACCAGGAGCTCAGGAGTTCAGGAGCTTCCAGCACTCGAGCTCTTAAACACCTCTCCCTACAGTCTAATAGTGTGATTTAGTATTATTATTATTATTATTATTATAGATATACTGACCCCCCCCAACCCGGCAAGTCCGT
>NC_139596.1:872814-897814 GCF_946808225.1 Silurus aristotelis | reverse complement strand
GTGTTTATTGATTGCAGGTATATTGAGTAGGTGTTTATTGATTAGTGATTGCAGGTATATTGAGTAGGTGTTTATTGATTGCAGGTATATTGAGTAGGTGTTTATTGATTGCAGGTATATTGAGTAGGTGTTTATTGATTATTGGTTGCAGGTATATTGAGTAGGTGTTTATTGATTGCAGGTATATTGAGTAGGTGTTTATTGATTATTGATTGCAGGTATATTGAGTAGGTGTTTATTGATTATTGATTGTGGGTATATTGAGTAGGTGTTTATTGATTATTGGTTGCAGGTATATTGAGTAGGTGTTTATTGATTGCAGGTATATTGAGTAGGTGTTTATTGATTATTGGTTGCAGGTATATTGAGTAGGTGTTTATTGATTGCAGGCATATTGAGTAGGTGTTTATTGGTTGCAGGTATATTGAGTAGGTGTTTATTGATTATTAATTGTGGGTATATTGAGTAGGTGTTTATTGATTATTGATTGCTGGTATATTGAGTAGGTGTTTATTGATTGCAGGTATATTGAGTAGGTGTTTATTGGTTGCAGGTATATTGAGTAGGTGTTTATTGATTGCAGGTATATTGAGTAGTTGTTTATTGATTGCAGGTATATTGAGTAGGTGTTTATTGATTATTGATTGCAGGTATATTGAGTAGGTGTTTATTGATTATTGATTGCAGGTATATTGAGTAGGTGTTTATTGATTATTGGTTGCAGGTATATTGAGTAGGTGTTTATTGATTATTGGTTGCAGGTATATTGAGTAGGTGTTTATTGGTTGCAGGTATATTGAGTCGGTGTTTATTGATTGCAGGTATATTGAGTCGGTGTTTATTGATTATTGATTGCAGGTATATTGAGGAGGTGTTTATTGATTGCAGGTATATTAAGGAGGTGTTTATTGATTATTGATTGCAGGTATATTGAGTAGGTGTTTATTGATTATTGATTGCAGGTATATTGAGGAGGTGTTCATTGGTTGCAGGTATATTGAGTAGGTGTTTATTGATTATTGATTGCAGGTATATTGAGAAGGTGTTTATTGATTGCAGGTATATTGAGTAGGTGTTTATTGATTGCAGGTATATTGAGTAGGTGTTTATTGATTGCAGGTATATTGAGTAGGTGTTTATTGATTGCAGGTATATTGAGTAGGTGTTTATTGATTATTGGCTGCAGGTATATTGAGTAGGTGTTTATTGATTATTGGTTGCAGGTATATTGAGTAGGTGTTTATTGATTGCAGGTATATTGAGTAGGTGTTTATTGATTATTGATTGCAGGTATATTGAGTAGGTGTTTATTGATTATTGATTGTGGGTATATTGAGTAGGTATTTATTGATTATTGGTTGCAGGTATATTGAGTAGGTGTTTATTGATTGCAGGTATATTGAGTAGGTGTTTATTGATTATTGGTTGCAGGTATATTGAGTAGGTGTTTATTGATTGCAGGTATATTGAGTAGGTGTTTATTGGTTGCAGGTATATTGAGTAGGTGTTTATTGATTATTAATTGTGGGTATATTGAGTAGGTGTTTATTGATTATTGATTGCTGGTATATTGAGTAGGTGTTTATTGATTGCAGGTATATTGAGTAGGTGTTTATTGGTTGCTGGTATATTGAGTAGGTGTTTATTGATTGCAGGTATATTGAGTAGGTGTTTATTGGTTGCAGGTATATTGAGTAGGTGTTTATTGATTATTGATTGCGGGTATATTGAGTAGGTGTTTATTGATTATTGATTGCTGGTATATTGAGTAGGTGTTTATTGATTGCAGGTATATTGAGTAGGTGTTTATTGGTTGCAGGTATATTGAGTAGGTGTTTATTGGTTGCAGGTATATTGAGTAGGTGTTTATTGATTGCAGGTATATTGAGTAGGTGTTTATTGATTGCAGGTATATTGAGTAGGTGTTTATTGATTATTGATTGCGGGTATATTGAGTAGGTGTTTATTGATTATTGATTGCTGGTATATTGAGTAGGTGTTCATTGATTGCAGGTATATTGAGTAGGTGTTTATTGGTTGCAGGTATATTGAGTAGGTGTTTATTGGTTGCAGGTATATTGAGTAGGTGTTTATTGGTTGCAGGTATATTGAGTAGGTGTTTATTGGTTGCAGGTATATTGAGTAGGTGTTTATTGGTTGCAGGTATATTGAGTAGGTGTTTATTGGTTGCAGGTATATTGAGTAGGTGTTTATTGATTATTGGTTGCAGGCATATTGAGTAGGTGTTTATTGATTATTGGTTGCAGGTATATTGAGTAGGTGTTTATTGATTATTGGTTGCAGGTATATTGAGTAGGTGTTTATTGGTTGCAGGTATATTGAGTCGGTGTTTATTGATTGCAGGTATATTGAGTCGGTGTTTATTGATTATTGATTGCAGGTATATTGAGGAGGTGTTTATTGATTGCAGGTATATTAAGGAGGTGTTTATTGATTATTGATTGCAGGTATATTGAGTAGGTGTTTATTGATTATTGATTGCAGGTATATTGAGAAGGTGTTTATTGATTGCAGGTATATTGAGTAGGTGTTTATTGATTATTGATTGCAGGTATATTGAGTAGGTGTTTATTGATTATTGGCTGCAGGTATATTGAGTAGGTGTTTATTGATTATTGGTTGCAGGTATATTGAGTAGGTGTTTATTGATTGCAGGTATATTGAGTAGGTGTTTATTGATTATTGATTGCAGGTATATTGAGTAGGTGTTTATTGATTATTGATTGCGGGTATATTGAGTAGGTGTTTATTGATTATTGGTTGCAGGTATATTGAGTAGGTGTTTATTGATTGCAGGTATATTGAGTAGGTGTTTATTGGTTGCAGGTATATTGAGTAGGTGTTTATTGATTATTAATTGTGGGTATATTGAGTAGGTGTTTATTGGTTGCAGGTATATTGAGTAGGTGTTTATTGATTGCAGGTATATTGAGTAGGTGTTTATTGATTGCAGGTATATTGAGTAGGTGTTTATTGGTTGCAGGTATGTTGAGTAGGTGTTTATTGATTGCAGGTATATTGAGTAGGTGTTTATTGGTTGCAGGTATATTAAATAGGTGTTTATTGATTATTGATTGCAGGTATATTGAGTAGGTGTTTATTGATTATTGATTGCTGGTATATTGAGTAGGTGTTTATTGATTGCAGGTATATTGAGTAGGTGTTTATTGATTATTGGTTGCAGGTATATTGAGTAGGTGTTTATTGGTTGCAGGTATATTGAGTAGGTGTTTATTGATTGCAGGTATATTGAGTAGGTGTTTATTGATTATTGATTGCGGGTATATTGAGTAGGTGTTTATTGATTATTGATTGCTGGTATATTGAGTAGGTGTTTATTGATTATTGATTGCTGGTATATTGAGTAGGTGTTTATTGATTGCAGGTATATTGAGTAGGTGTTTATTGGTTGCAGGTATATTGAGTAGGTGTTTATTGGTTGCAGGTATATTGAGTAGGTGTTTATTGGTTGCAGGTATATTGAGTAGGTGTTTATTGATTATTGGTTGCAGGTATATTGAGTAGGTGTTTATTGATTATTGGTTGCAGGTATATTGAGTAGGTGTTTATTGATTATTGGTTGCAGGTATATTGAGTAGGTGTTTATTGATTATTGGTTGCAGGTATATTGAGTAGGTGTTTATTGATTATTGGTTGCAGGTATATTGAGTAGGTGTTTATTGGTTGCAGGTATATTGAGTCGGTGTTTATTGATTGCAGGTATATTGAGTCGGTGTTTATTGATTATTGATTGCAGGTATATTGAGGAGGTGTTTATTGATTGCAGGTATATTACGGAGGTGTTTATTGATTATTGATTGCAGGTATATTGAGTAGGTGTTTATTGATTATTGATTGCAGGTATATTGAGGAGGTGTTCATTGGTTGCAGGTATATTGAGTAGGTGTTTATTGATTATTGATTGCAGGTATATTGAGAAGGTGTTTATTGATTGCAGGTATATTGAGTAGGTGTTTATTGATTGCAGGTATATTGAGTAGGTGTTTATTGATTATTGATTGCAGGTATATTGAGTAGGTGTTTATTGATTAGTGATCGCAGGTATATTGAGTAGGTGTTTATTGAGTGCAGGTATATTGAGTAGGTGTTTATTGATTATTGATTGCAGGTTTATTGAGTGCAGGTATATTGAGTAGGTGTTTATTGAGTGCAGGTATATTGAGTAGGTGTTTATTGATTATTGATTGCAGGTATATTGAGTAGGTGTTTATTGATTAGTGATCGCAGGTATATTGAGTAGGTGTTTATTGAGTGCAGGTATATTGAGTAGTTGATTATTGATTGCAGGTTTATTGAGTGCAGGTATATTGAGTAGGTGTTTATTGAGTGCAGGTATATTGAGTAGGTGTTTATTGATTATTGATTGCAGGTATATTGAGTAGGTGTTTATTGATTAGTGATCGCAGGTATATTGAGTAGGTGTTTATTAATTAGTGATTGCAGGTATATTGAGTAGGTGTTTATTTATTGCAGGTATATTGAGTAGGTGTTTATTGAGTGCAGGTATATTGAGTAGGTGTTTATTGAGTGCAGGTATATTGAGTAGGTGTTTATTGATTATTGAGTGCAGGTATATTGAGTAGGTGTTTATTGATTATTGATTGCAGGTATATTGAGTAGGTGTTTATTGATTATTGATTGCAGGTATATTGAGTAGGTGTTTATTTATTGCAGGTATATTGAGTAGGTGTTTATTGATTAGTGATCGCAGGTATATTGAGTAGGTGTTTATTGAGTGCAGGTATATTGAGTAGTTGATTATTGATTGCAGGTTTATTGAGTGCAGGTATATTGAGTAGGTGTTTATTGAGTGCAGGTATATTGAGTAGGTGTTTATTGATTATTGATTGCAGGTATATTGAGTAGGTGTTTATTGATTAGTGATCGCAGGTATATTGAGTAGGTGTTTATTAATTAGTGATTGCAGGTATATTGAGTAGGTGTTTATTTATTGCAGGTATATTGAGTAGGTGTTTATTGAGTGCAGGTATATTGAGTAGGTGTTTATTGAGTGCAGGTATATTGAGTAGGTGTTTATTGATTATTGATTGCAGGTATATTGAGTAGGTGTTTATTGAGTGCAGGTATATTGAGAAGGTGTTTATTGATTATTGATTGCAGGTATATTGAGTAGGTGTTTATTTATTGCAGGTATATTGAGAAGGTGTTTATTGATTATTGATTGCAGGTATATTGAGTACATGTGTGACATGATGGCAGAGGAGCCCATAATACCCCACAGCAAGCCCATAATGCTGCGCTCCATCATCATGACCCCTGTGCCACTCTTCAACAAGCAGAGGAACGGCTGCAGGCCCTTCTGTGAGGTCTACGTAGGAGACGAGCGAGTCGCCACCACCTCCCAGGAATACGACAGGATGAGGTGAGTCACATGATCTTCACTCTTTTTTAGCTGAGAGATGATGGTTTGGATAGTCTGGATTTTCTAATACAGTGATGATGATGAAAGAGTGTGTGTGTGTTTGTGTGTACAGGGATTTTAAGATGGAGGATGGCAGGGCTGAGATTCCCCTCAACGTGTTGGTGCAGGGAGACGTGCTGGTTGTCATCTACCACGCTCGCGCCACACTCGGAGGACGCCTGCAGGCCAAGGTATACACACACACACACACACATACACACACACAGTCTCGTCTCCAGAGTGGTGTTATTGTAGGAAGTGTGTGTGTGGTGTGTTAATGTATATTTGTGTGTGTGTGTGGTGTAGATGGCCTCTATGAAGATGTTCCAGATCCAGTTCCACACCGGATTTGTTCCACGCAATGCCACAACCGTCAAATTCGCCAAGTGAGTGAGGGATAAAAACTGATCTTACATCATACACGTGTGTGTGTGTGTGTGTGTGTGTGTGTTTGTTTACTGTAATAGAAATTATTACAAAATACAGAATAAATAATTCAACATTATAATGTTTAATAAATGGTGTGTGTGTTCACACAGGTATGACCTGGACGCATGTGACATCCAGGAGAAATACCCTGACCTGTTCCAGGTGAATCTGGATGTGGAGGTGGAGCCTCGTGATCGCCCCGCACACAAGAATCCACCCTGGGAGAACTTCTCCACTAAAGGCCTCAATCCCAAGATCCTGTTCTCCAGCAGAGATGAGCAGCAGGAGATCCTGGCCAAGTTTGGTGAGAGAATCAGCATCCTCCAGAGTGTTTCAGCAGGTCTTGTGCACATTGCTGGACCATGTGTTGAGATTCTCAGAAGATCAGGACGTCACGTGTGCTTGCAGTAAGGGTCAAATCTGATTGGACCAAAACCGTGTATATATTTGTTTTCCATTTGTGTTCCCATAGGGAAACCAGAACTTCCTCGGCAGCCCGGTTCTACAGCGTTCTACGACTCGGGCTGTGTGGAGCCAGATCATTCTCCTGAAGAACAGCACACTGAGTCTCCATCACCTCCCAACACCAGCACAGACTCCAACGCTAACAACTTCTTCCAGACGCTGGACTGGGAGGGTACGCTGCTCTCGTCTCACACCTTTCATCTCACTGATCTCCCTCCACATCTTATCACTATTAATGCTTTTTATCTCACTGATCATCTAACACCAATCCCATCCCACCTCACTGGTCAGTTCATCCTGCTTTGATGTTCCAGCTTCTTCTAGCCTTTTGTTTGACGTCATGTTTTTTTTTATTTTCCTGTAACCTTTCTGTTGGTCAGACATGGGCAGGTCACACCATCACTCTGACATGGTGTCTGGACCAATGGACGAGCAGGACGACCTGAGCATCGGCGGCGAATCGGGCGAGGAGTCCGTCTCCTACTCCACCCCTGCAGAGGGAGCCCTTTCCCGCGATGCCAGCGAACCCCTGTTTGAGGCCCACTTCACCACCTCTGACCCTCAGCCTGACACTGAGGACCTACTGGGCCTGCACTCTGACCCCTGCCCTCCCACCGTTACCACGGATACAGGAATGAAGAGTTGCTCCAGTAACAGTGATTTGCTGAATGACCTGTTTGGCTCCGCCCCAGGCCCCTCCCATACCGGGGACACAGAGGACCTGTTCTTTAGTAACGCGTCTAGCCAGACTACAGCTGCCTCGTCTGCCCCCACTTCTACTGCCTCCACAGGTACGACACTATATTGCACGTTGTGTAGTAATCCTTCAATCAGTGCCACAAGTTCTTTATGATGTTCTCCCTCCCTTCTTCTTCCCCTCCCTCCCTCCCTCCCTTCTTCCCCTCCCTCCCTCCCTCCCTTCTTCTTCCCCTCCCTCCCTCCCTCCCTTCTTCCCCCCCTCCCTCCCTCCCTCCCTTCTTCCCCTCCCTCCCTCCCTCCCTTCTTCCCCTCCCTCCCTCCCTCCCTTCTTCCCCTCCCTCCCTCCCTCCCTTCTTCCCCTCCCTCCCTCCCTCCCTTCTTCCCCTCCCTCCCTCCCTCCCTTCTTCCCCTCCCTCCCTCCCTCCCTTCTTCTTCCCCTCCCTCCCTCCCTCCCTTCTTCCCCTCCCTCCCTCCCTCCCTTCTTCTTCCCCTCCCTCCCTTCTTCTTCCCCTCCCTCCCTTCTTCTTCCCCTCCCTCCCTCCCTCCCTTCTTCCCCTCCCTCCCTTCTTCCCCTCCCTCCCTCCCTCCCTTCTTCCCCTCCCTCCCTCCCTCCCTTCTTCTTCCCCTCCCTCCCTCCCTCCCTTCTTCTTCCCCTCCCTCCCTTCTTCTTCCCCTCCCTCCCTTCTTCTTCCCCTCCCTCCCTTCTTCTTCCCCTCCCTCCCTTCTTCTTCCCCTCCCTCCCTTCTTCTTCCCCTCCCTCCCTCCCTCCCTTCTTCCCCTCCCTCCCTCCCTTCTTCTTCCCCTCCCTCCCTCCCTTCTTCTTCCCCTCCCTCCCTCCCTTCTTCTTCCCCTCCCTCCCTCCCTTCTTCTTCCCCTCCCTCCCTCCCTTCTTCTTCCCCTCCCTCCCTCCCTTCTTCTTCCCCTCCCTCCCTCCCTTCTTCTTCTTCCCTCCCTCCCTCCCTTCTTCTTCTTCCCTCCCTCCCTCCCTTCTTCTTCTTCCCTCCCTCCCTCCCTTCTTCTTCCCTCCCTCCCTCCCTTCTTCTTCCCTCCCTCCCTCCCTTCTTCTTCTTCCCTCCCTCCCTCCCTTCTTCTTCTTCTTCCCCCCCTCCCCCTCTGGACAGTGGATGACCTGTTTGACCCGTTTGGTGTGGGGTCAGGGGTCACGGCTGGATCAGGCCTGTTTGATGACCTGCTAAGTTCAGAGAGCAGCGGCTTTAAAGCTCCACCTCCTGCCACCAACTCCAGTCTCTTCAACCTCAGTAAGACCCAACCTTCCTTTGTAATCACGCCAGCACCTCTCAGTCACATGACCTCCTCCTAAAGCCTGATTGGCTAAGCTGATTCCTGTTGATTTGGGTTGTGTGTGTAGTTAATTAGACTTGATCTTAATGCTAATTGGTGTAATTGAATAGATAAGCTAACAGGGGATGTGCCCAAGATGACCTCATCAGCGAGTCAGCCTGATTTACTGGGTGGTTGGGAGAGCTGGACCTCTGGGACCTCCAGCACTGCTGCTAGCATGTCTGCTAAAGCTAATAAACCTGCTTTCTCTGGTAACCAATCAGCTGATCAATCACAAAATTGGTGCAGCTGGAGTTTGGTGTTTAGTGATTGTGTGTGTGTGTGTGTGTGTGTTAGCTCCAGGTGTGTCCTCACCCTTCTCAAAGGCAAAGTCTCAGAGCTTTGACCCCTTCGCTGATCTCGGTAACTTGGGCTCCACTCTGCCAGGTCAGAATCACCTACACAAACACACACAAATAAAGAAATATCTGTATTTAAGTGTGTGTGTGTGTTTTAGGCTCTGGATTTAAAGCAGCACCCCCTACTGGACCATCAAAGATGCAGCAGCAAGCCTCATCTCGAACCTCTAATAAACCCTGGGCACCTCCAAGCTCTGCCCCCAAACCCAACACTACCCAATCAGCAAAGCCCAACTACAGCCTAAACTTTAGTGTGATTGGAGGACGAGAAGAGCGAGGGATCAGGGGGCCGGGATTCGGTAAACACACACACCACAAAAGCTCTCTCTTATGCACACAACTACACAGGGAGACTATGATGCAGCGTGTGTGTGTGTATGTGTGTGTTCTCAGGTCCGAAGCCCAAAGTGAAGGAGGATGATTTTGAGGATTTGTTATGTACTCAGGGATTCGGGTCGAGACCGGATAGAAAGGGAGGAGCTCGCACCATCGCTGAGATGAGGAGACAGGAACTGAGTAGAGATATGGATCCTCTCAAACTACAGGTACACACACACACAGGTTCCTCCACCAGGCTTTAAGCAGTGGCCCAAGTGTGTGTACATGACAGTGCTGTGTGTGTGTTAGATTTTGGACTGGATCGAGGGGAAGGAGAGGAACATCCGTGCTCTGCTCTCCACGTTACACATGGTGCTGTGGGAGGGAGAGACGCGCTGGAAACCCCCCAGCATGGCCGACCTGCTCACACCTGACCAGGTGAAGAAGTTCTACAGGAAGGCAGCACTCATCGTCCATCCTGACAAGGTCTCTCCCCCACACACACACACACACACACACACACAGTAATGTATTAATGTCATTGCTTTCACACTTAGAACTTAGAACTAGATTTAGATCAGAAAACTGATTGGCTTTTTCTCCTCACAACTTCACACCCAATTGGTCGAGAGTTTTTTTTTTAATGATCTCAGAGATGATGTGGATGAAGGTCAATGAAGGTCTTTACTGCTGATCTGATTAAAAATGTGCTGGCAATTGAGGAGGAAACCAAGTGTGAAAGCAAAGAACAGGACAGGGGTGTTCCAGCGTTCCTCACTGACCCCGCGCTGTTCCTCACTGACCCCGCGCTGTTCCTCACTGACCCCGCGCTGTTCCTCACTGACCCCGCGCTGTTCCTCACTGACCCCGCGCTGTTCCTCACTGACCCCGCGCTGTTCCTCACTGACCCCGCGCTGTTCCTCACTGACCCCGCGCTGTTCCTCACTGACCCCGCGCGGTTGTTGTTGTTGTTGTTATCCAGGCTGCGGGGAAGCCGTACGAGCAGTACGCCAAGATGATCTTCATGGAGCTAAACGACGCCTGGTCCGAATTCGAGAACCAGGGATCTAAAGCGATGTTCTGAGCGACGGCCCCAAACACTTCTCTCTCTCTCTCGGAGAAAGCAGTGAGGGGTGATGGAGTGATTGATGGAAACCTGCTGGAGAGAAAGAAGGAGCTGAATAAACACACACCTCTAAACCCAACATGCCTTTATACAGCCAGAGAGACGGACTGAGGAATGGACCTGTCTGTCTCTCAGTGAAAGGACACACAGTTGGACGAGGAGATTCTCATCCGCTCTCACACCGTGTGTGTGTGTGTGTGTGTGTGTGTGTGTGTGTGTAATGGCGAAGGGAACAAAAGCGAGAGAAAAAATGTCACTTGATTTTTGTGTTGTTTTTTTTTTTTTTATCTTATATCTCTGTCGTCTCTTTCTGGTATTTGTTACTCGTTACTTATCACCGATCAGCATATCACGTGTGTGTGTGTGTGTGTGTGTGTGTGTGTGTGTGTCGCTCTGAATGAGGTGCAGCGTCTCGGTGTTGTCCTATTTATTGTACGTGAGGCTGCACGCAGGCTGCTGATTTCACACCTGAGGAGAGAAATGACGAGTGTGTGTGTCACTAAAATCCATTCCAAAGCATCTTCACATGTGAATGTGCTTTATATAAAGTTCTTATTATCAGCTGCAGTGGACCGAGCTCTTTACCTCCTTCATCCTCCTTTTATTCACTTGTTTTTTTCCTCCTCGTTTGTCAGACGCACAGACTGAAGTGCTGAAAAGAACAAAACCAGGGCTGTGGGTAAAATGATCAGAACTTGTGATCGACTCCACTGTGTTTCCTACAGTAAATGTGGATTACCAGCCATCTGTGTGTCCTTCACCCATCACACCTCACATCCTGCTGCCTCCCTCATCTTCCTCGCCTTTCCTTCTGTCCTGTAAAAGACCAAATGTAAAATATGAACCTGTGTGTGTGTGTGTGTGTGTGTGTGTGTGTGTGTGTGTGTGAGAGAAAATGAAGGTTGATCACTTTTTTTTTTTTTTACTCATTTTTGAACCCATTTCTATCAGAAGACTGTTGGTTGTGTGTGTGTGTGCGCGCATGGAGAGAAGGCGGTGGTGATGCTGAGGGACGTGTTCAGGACGTGTAGAGATGTGTGATTGACGGTGTTAAACAGGGAGCACTAAACCAGCAGGAACACACCTGGAACATCTGGCAGCATCAGGCCACACATCTTCAAATGAACATTGAGCAGCGAATAAAAAAAAAAAAAAAAGCCTCGTCGTCTAGTCACATGCCTTTCACACGTTTTCTCACGTCACACACCACAGTTACCGATGGAAACTTTTTTTTTTTTGGAGACATGAAGGTTGAGCTCCGTCCTCCTCACTTTAGTATTTTGCACTATTTATACCAAATCGGATCAATCACAGGGAGAAGTAGACGTCATCGGACTCCACCTCGGACTCAGTGACGTCTACTCTATGATTGGCATTAAAGCAAAAAAAGAAGTGTTCCGCACGTCTGGTCGTCTAGACGCCGTTCTTACAGCAGAGACGAGGTCGATTCGTTCGTTATTAATTCGTGCTTCAGTCTAAAAACCCTCTAAGTGAGTGCGAGCGAGGATCTCGAAGGACACTAAACACCGTTTCAGTATGAAATGAGAACGTGGTTATTGAGCTTCCTGCTGGTTCGAGTCGCTCACAGACGCAGGTCACGTGATCGTGTTCGAAATGCAGGAGGAGGAGGAGGATTTCACTCAGTGCTCATCAGTGTGCTGTTCTTCATTATCTGTCCATCATGTGGAGGAACTGAACTCTGTAAAGTAATGCTCTATTTTGGTAAAAGAAATGCCTCTTGATTCTTTTTGTTAATTTCCAGAGATGTTAAAGTCCTTCAGGGCATCAGATCTTTTCATTTCCTGTTATTTTCTTAAATCAGTCTGACTACAGAGTGCTGTACATGATCCGCCTGCTCTTCTTCTTTTGGACTGAATAAAAAATTAACCACAATCAAACCCAGAGCTCAGACTGACGCCTCATTTCTTTAAGAAAAATAACCCACCTGGACCCGCAGTGTGGTGGTTTTCCTCCGTCACGTGTTCATAAACATGACGTTTGATATCTGGTTCTCACCTGCTGGTCTCTTGGTCCTGCTCATCTCCCAGCTTCCAGAACACTGGTTCCTTCTGTGCAGATGTTTCTCCTCCACATCACTATCTACACACAGATAAATGTGTTTATAATCTAACTGCATCTCACACACACACACACGTTCCAGCACTACACACTGCAGGAAGGCTGCCTCAGGTCCGTCACCCTTCATATTAAACTCTGTAACACACACCGACTCATAAAATGTGCTGGAATCAGAACCTCATCTCTCGCTTTTAAGTGTGATATTCAGAACAAACCTGTGCTCATGTACGTCTTGATGTCTGTGAATAAGAAGAAATTCCAAAAATGGGTGAAATTTTTTTTTTACTTTTTCTGCTTTTCCCCAAATTCACAATGATGAACTTTTTTACCTGAAGACACACTAAATGCTTCGTCACCCTAACTTCATTTTTGGATTAAACTTTTGACATTTTCAGATTTTTACCAAAATCACTGAGATTCTAAAGGGGGCAAGACATACACAGGGGTGCACTTACTTTTACTCTAACACACTCCAACACACTCCAAAGATGAGATCTGACATCAAATTCACAGCATTTTTAACATTGAACTATGTGGATTTGGAGTCTCAGATCTCAGCTCAGGAGAGTGATGGAGCCAAACTAAGTACATTTTTGTGTAGACCTTCTCTGATCTACATTATGAACTTGAAGAATTTTCCTATAAAAAGTTCATCACTCTCTAAAGCTGAGATCTGACGCTCTATGATCAGCATTTTCTGCATTAAAACTGTTTTTTTTTTTTGCAATTATCTGGAACTTAAAACTCCAGGTCTCAGCTTTGGTGTGTGATATTCAGACCAAACCTGCACTCCTGCATGTCTTGATCTCAAGGATAATCAAGGAGGTTCTACACCAGACCTTTACTGGTCACTGCCCTGCTGTTAGAGCTGTGGGCATTAGTGATTCTTCAGATACAGGAGCATTACTGAGAATAGTGATGAGGTCGATGATCTACAGTTTTTTGGTTTATATCTTTCACACCAACTACCTTTCACACCAACAACCTTCATGGATCTGACTTTGTGTCCAGGAGCATCAAAGGGAAACCCCTACTGGTTTTTCTTCAAATTCACATTGTAGGTCAGTGGCGTCCAGACATACACAGAAATGTACTGTATCACACTTCGAAGCTGAGATCTGAGGTGTTTATTTCCCACTAATAACAGTCCTACTAATACACCTTCACATTTATACAAATCACACACACTCACTATAATCACACACACGCACAAACATCACACACTCACTCGCTATAATCACACACACGCACAAACATCACACACTCACTCGCTATAATCACACACACGCACAAACATCACACACTCACTCGCTATAATCACACACACGCACAAACATCACACACTCACTCGCTATAATCACACACACGCACAAACATCACACACTCACTCGCTATAATCACACACACGCACAAACATCACACACTCACTATAATCACACACACGCACAAACATCACACACTCACTATAATCACACACACGCACAAACATCACACACTCACTATAATCACACACTCGCAAACTAACTATAAATCACACACACTATAATCACACACTCACAAACATCACACACTCACTATAATCACACACAAACTTACTATAAATCACAAACTCACTATAATCACACACTTACAAACTCGCAACATCACACACTCGCAAACATTACACACTCGCTATAATCACACACTCACTATAATCACAAACATACAAACATTACACACTCACTATGATCACACACAAAAATTACACACTCACTATAATCACTAGGGGTGGCACGGTTCACAAAACCCATGGTTCGGTTCGTATCACGGTTTTAGGGTCACGGTTTTCGGTTCTGTTCGGTTCTTGTTATTTTTTCTTTTAATCTTCAACACTCCAGAAATTTCCTTCAGCATTTGATATATAGCTTATTAGCTTTATTAAGCACATTATTGGGAGCATCTCTGAGTAAAAGCTAGGTAAGATTTTGATACAGCAAGAGAGAAGACACTGATGATGACATGCTTTTCCTTTATTTAGCAAAAAAAAAAAAAGGGTCGGCGAGAGGGAATATTAAACCGCGGCTCGAGCACATTCATCAGCTGACGAAATCCTTCACACTCATTCACGCTGCACGGTTGCATATCTTTTGCTATAAACATCCCCAATGCATTAGTTATGGCTATTGCCCTGTCCGACTGATCACTGAGAGGCTGCTTAAATGCTGCGGACATATTGGCGTGATGTCTTCTCAAATGAACTGTTATATTAGAAGTGTTTCCATTAGCATATTGAATGCATTTTGCACAATGCTTGCACACAGTCGCAGTTCTATCTACTGTTTTATTTCCGTTGTCATCGTAAGTAACATTAAAAATGTTCCCACACACCGGTTTTGAACGATGCGGGCGCATCCGCCAACTCCGTGCAGCCTTCATTCTCCTCCACCTGCCATTTCTGCAGCACTCCTTACTCAACTTTTACCATTTATAAGTATGTTCACACGAAACTGTCTGAGGCGAAACTGAGCACGGGGCTACACTGCGCATGCGTCGAACCAAACCGAACCGAGACAAGCGAACCAAACGGTTTGGGTGTTTTTCGATGTACCGTGCCACCCCTAATAATCACACACTCGCAAACATCACACACTCGCAAACATCACACACTCACTACAATCACACACTCACTACAATCACATAATCACACACTCACTACAATCACACACTCACTACAATCACACACTCACTACAATCACACACTCGCAAACATCACACACTCGCAAACATCACACACTCGCAAACATCACACACTCGCAAACATCACACACACGCACAAACATCACACACAAACTCACTATAATCACACACACGCACAAACATCACACACTCACTCACTATAATCACATACTCGCAAACATCACACACTCGCAAACATCACACACTCACTATAATCACACACTCACTATAATCACACACTCACTATAATCACACACTCACTATAATCACACACTCGCAAACATCACACACTCGCAAACATCACACACTCGCAAACATCACACACTCACTATAATCACACACTCGCAAACATCACACACTCACTATAATCACATACTCGCAAACATCACACACCTGCAAACATCACACACTCACTATAATCACATAATCACACACTCACTATACTCACACACTCGCAAACATCACACACTCACTATACTCACACACTCGCAAACATCACACACTCGCAAACATTACACACTCGCAAACAACATCACACACTCGCAAACATCACACACTCGCAAACATCACACACTCGCTATAATCACACACTCGCAAACATCACACACTCGCAAACATCACACACTCGCAAACATCACACACTCGCAAACATCACACACTCGCAAACATCACACACTCACTATAATCACACACTCACTATAATCACACACTCACTATAATCACACACTCACTATAATCACACACTCACTATAATCACACACTCGCAAACATCACACACTCGCAAACATCACACACTCGCAAACATCACACACTCGCAAACATCACACACTCGCAAACATCACACACCTGCAAACATCACACACCTGCAAACATCACACACTCACTATAATCACATCACACACTCACTATAATCACACACTCACTATAATCACACACTCGCAAACATCACACACTCGCAAACATCACACACTCGCAAACATCACACACTCGCAAACATCACACACTCGCAAACATCACACACCTGCAAACATCACACACTCACTATAATCACACACTCACTATAATCACACACTCGCAAACATCACACACTCGCTATAATCACACACTCGCTATAATCACACACTCGCTATAATCACACACCACACACTCGCAAACATCACACCACACACTCGCAAACATCACACCACACACTCGCAAACATCACACCACACACTCGCAAACATCACACCACACACTCGCAAACATCACACCACACACTCGCAAACATCACACACTCACTATAATCACACACTCACTATAATCACACACTCACTATAATCACACACTCACTATAATCACACACTCACTATAATCACACACTCGCAAACATCACACACTCGCAAACATCACACACTCGCAATCACACCACACACTCGCAAATATCACACACTCGCAAACATCACACACCTGCAAACATCACACACTCACTATAATCACAATCACACACTCACTATACTCACACACTCGCAAACATCACACACTCGCAAACATCACACACTCGCAAACATCACACACCTGCAAACATCACACACTCACTATAATCACACACTCACTATAATCACACACTCGCAAACATCACACACTCGCAATCACACCACACACTCGCAAATATCACACACCTGCAAACATCACACACTCACTATAATCACAATCACACACTCACTATACTCACACACTCGCAAACATCACACACTCGCAAACATCACACACCTGCATCACACACTCACTATAATCACACACACACTATAATCACACACTCACTATAATCACACACTCACTATAATCACACACTCGCAAACATCACACACTCGCAACATCACACACTCGCAAACATCACACACTCGCAAACATCACACACCTGCAAACATCACACACCTGCAAACATCACACACCTGCAAACATCACACACTCACTATAATCACATCACACACTCACTATAATCACACACTCACTATAATCACACACTCGCAAACATCACACACTCGCAAACATCACACACTCGCAAACATCACACACTCGCAAACATCACACACTCGCAAACATCACACACTCGCAAACATCACACACTCGCAAACATCACACACCTGCAAACATCACACACTCACTATAATCACAATCACACACTCACTATACTCACACACTCGCAAACATCACACACTCGCTATAATCACACACTCGCTATAATCACACACTCGCTATAATCACACACTCGCTATAATCACACACTCGCTATAATCACACACTCACTATAATCACAATCACACACTCACTATACTCACACACTCGCAAACATCACACACTCGCTATAATCACACACTCGCTATAATCACACACTCGCTATAATCACACACTCGCTATAATCACACACTCGCTATAATCACACACTCGCTATAATCACACACTCGCTATAATCACACACCACACACTCGCAAACATCACACCACACACTCGCAAACATCACACCACACACTCGCAAACATCACACCACACACTCGCAAACATCACACCACACACTCGCAAACATCACACACTCACTATAATCACACACTCACTATAATCACACACTCACTATAATCACACACTCACTATAATCACACACTCACTATAATCACACACTCGCAAACATCACACACTCGCAAACATCACACACTCGCAAACATCACACACTCGCAATCACACCACACACTCGCAAATATCACACACTCGCAAACATCACACACCTGCAAACATCACACACTCACTATAATCACAATCACACACTCACTATACTCACACACTCGCAAACATCACACACTCGCAAACATCACACACTCGCAAACATCACACACCTGCAAACATCACACACTCACTATAATCACACACTCACTATAATCACACACTCGCAAACATCACACACTCGCAATCACACCACACACTCGCAATCACACCACACACTCGCAAATATCACACACTCGCAAACATCACACACCTGCAAACATCACACACCTGCAAACATCACACACTCACTATAATCACAATCACACACTCACTATACTCACACACTCGCAAACATCACACACTCGCAAACATCACACACTCGCAAACATCACACACTCGCAAACATCACACACCTGCAAACATCACACACTCACTATAATCACAATCACACACTCACTATACTCACAATCACACACTCGCTATAATCACACACTCGCTATAATCACACACTCGCTATAATCACACACTCGCAAACATCACACCACACACTCGCAAACATCACACCACACACTCGCAAACATCACACCACACACTCGCAAACATCACACCACACACTATAATCACACACTCACTATAATCACACACTCGCAAACATCACACACTCGCAAACATCACACACTCGCAAACATCACACACTCGCAAACATCACACACTCGCAAACATCACACACTCGCAAACATCACACCACACACTCGCAAATATCACACACTCGCAAACATCACACACCTGCAAACATCACACACTCACTATAATCACAATCACACACTCACTATACTCACACACTCGCAAACATCACACACTCACTATAATCACACACTCACTATAATCACATAATCACACACTCACTATAAACACACACTCGCAAACATCACACACCTGCAAACATCACACACTCACTATAATCACATAATCACTCACTCACTATACTCACACACTCGCAAACATCACACACTCGCAAACATCACACACTCGCAAACATCACACCACACACTCGCAAACACCACACACTCGCAAATATCACACACTCGCAAACATCACACACTCACTATAATCACAATCACACACTCACTATACTCACACACTCGCAAACATCACACACTCACTATAATCACACACTCACTATAATCACATAATCACACACTCACTATAATCACACACTCGCAAACATCACACACCTGCAAACATCACACACTCACTATAATCACATAATCACTCACTCACTATACTCACACACTCGCAAACATCACACACTCACTATAAATCACACACTCGCAAATATCACACACTCGCAAACATCACACACTCGCAAACATCACACACTCGCAAACATCACACACTCGCAAACATCACACACTCGCAAACATCACACACTCGCAAACATCACACACTCGCTATAATCACACACTCGCTATAATCACACACTCGCTATAATCACACACTCGCTATAATCACACACTCGCTATAATCACACACTCGCTATAATCACACACTCGCTATAATCACACACTCGCTATAATCACACACTCACTATAATCACATAATCACTCACTCACTATACTCACACACTCGCAAACATCACACACTCACTATAAATCACATACTCGCAAACATCACACACTCGCTATAATCACACACTCGCTATAATCACACACTCGCTATAATCACACACTCGCTATAATCACACACTCGCTATAATCACACACTGGCAAACATCACACACTGGCAAACATCACACACTGGCAAACATCACACACTGGCAAACATCACACACTGGCAAACATCACACACTCGCAATCATCACACACTCGCAATCACACCACACACTCGCAATCACACCACACACTCGCAATCACACCACACACTCGCAATCACACCACACACTCGCAATCACACCACACACTCGCAATCACACCACACACTCGCAAACATCACACACTCGCAAACATCACACACTCGCAATCACACCACACACTCGCAAACATCACACACTCGCAAACATCACACACTCACTATAATCACACACTCACTATAATCACACACTCACTATAATCACACACACGCACAAACTTACTATAATCACACACACGCACAAACATCACACACTCACTCACTATAATCACATAATCACACACTCACTATACTCACATAATCAGACACCCACTATACTCACACACTCGCAAACATCACACACTCACTATAAATCACACACTCGCAAACATCACACACTCGCAAACATCACACACTCGCAAACATCACACACTCGCAAACATCACACACTCGCAAACATCACACACTCGCAACATCACACACTCGCAACATCACACACTCGCAAACATCACACACTCGCAAACATCACACACTCGCAAACATCACACACTCACTATAATCACACACGCTCACTATAATCACACACGCTCACTATAATCACACACACCTGCAAACATCACACACCTGCAAACATCACACACCTGCAAACATCACACACCTGCAAACATCACACACCTGCAAACATCACACACTCACTATAATCACACACTCACTATAATCACATAATCACACACTCACTATAATCACATACTCGCAAACATCACACACTCACTAGCAAACATCACACACTCACTAGCAAACATCACACACTCACTAGCAAACATCACACACTCACTAGCAAACATCACACACTCACTAGCAAACATCACACACTCACTAGCAAACATCACACACTCACTATAATCACTATAATCAATCACACACTCACTATAATCACACACTCGCAAACATCACACACTCACTATAATCACACACAAACATTACACACTCACTATAATCACACACTCACTATAATCACTATAATCACACACTAGCTACAATCACACACTCGCAAACATTACACACTCGCTATAATCACACACTCGCTATAATCACACACTCACAAACATTACACACTCACTATAATCACACACTCACTATAATCACACACTCACTATAATCACACACTCGCAAACATTACACACTCACTATAATCACACACTCGCAAACATCACACACTCGCAAACATCACACACTCGCAAACATCACACACTCACTATAATCACACACTCACTATAATCACACACTCACTATAATCACACACTCACTATAATCACACACTCACTATAATCACACACTCACTATAATCACATAATCACACACTCACTATAATCACACACTCACTATAATCACATACTCGCAAACATCACACACTCACTAGCAAACATCACACACTCACTAGCAAACATCACACACTCACTATAATCATTATAATCAATCACACACTCACTATAATCACACACTCGCAAACATCACACACTCACTATAATCACACACAAACATTACACACTCACTATAATCACACACTCGCAAACATCACACACTCACTATAATCACTATAATCACACACTCACTATAATCACACACTCACAAACATCACACACTCACTATAATCACACACTCACTATAATCACTATAATCACACACTCACTATAATCACTATAATCACACACTCGCTACAATCACACACTCGCAAACATTACACACTCGCTATAATCACACACTCGCTATAATCACACAATCGCTATAATCACACACTCACAAACATTACACACTCACTATAATCACACACTCACTATAATCACACACTCGCAAACATTACACACTCACTATAATCACACACTCACTATAATCACACACTCGCAAACATCACACACTCACTATAATCACAATCACACACTCACTATACTCACACACTCGCAAACATCACACACTCGCAAACATCACACACTCGCAAACATCACACACTCGCAAACATCACACACTCACTATAATCACACACTCACTATAATCACATAATCACACACTCACTATAATCACACACTCGCAAACATCACACACCTGCAAACATCACACACTCACTATAATCACATAATCACTCACTCACTATACTCACACACTCGCAAACATCACACACTCGCTATAATCACACACTCGCTATAATCACACACTCGCTATAATCACACACTCGCAAACATCACACACTCGCAATCACACCACACACTCGCAAACATCACACACTCGCAAACATCACACACTCACTATAATCACACACACGCACAAACTCACTATAATCACACACACGCACAAACATCACACACTCACTCACTATAATCACACACTCGCAAACATCACACACTCGCAAACATCACACACTCGCAAACATCACACACTCACTATAATCACATACTCGCAAACATCACACACCTGCAAACATCACACACTCGCAAACATCACACACTCACTATAAATCAGATACTCGCAAACATCACACACTCGCAAACATCACACACTCACTATAAATCAGATACTCGCAATCACACCACACACTCGCAAACATCACACACTCGCAAACATCACACACTCGCAAACATCACACACACTCGCAAACATCACACACTCGCTATAATCACACACTCGCTATAATCACACACTCGCAAACATCACACACTCGCAAACATCACACACTCGCAAACATCACACACTCGCAAACATCACACACTCGCAAACATCACACACTCGCAAACATCACACACTCGCAAACATCACACACTCACTATAATCACACACACTCACTATAATCACACACACTCACTATAATCACACACACTCACTATAATCACACACTCACTATAATCACACACACCTGCAAACATCACACACCTGCAAACATCACACACCTGCAAACATCACACACCTGCAAACATCACACACTCACTATAATCACACACTCACTATAATCACATAATCACACACTCACTATAATCACACACTCACTATAATCACATACTCGCAAACATCACACACTCACTAGCAAACATCACACACTCACTATAATCACTATAATCAATCACACACTCACTATAATCACACACGCAAACATCACACACTCACTATAATCATACACTCACTATAATCACTATAATCACACACTCACTATAATCACTATAATCACACACCCACTATAATCACTATAATCACACACTCACTATATTCACACTCACAAACATTACACACTCACTATAATCACACACTCACTATAATCACACACTCACTATAATCACTATAATCACACACTCACTATAATCACACACTCACAAACATTACACACTCACTATAATCACACACTCACTATAATCACTATAATCACACACTCGCAAACATTACACACTCGCTATAATCACACACTCACTATAATCACATACTCGCAAACATCACACACTCACTAGCAAACATCACACACTCACTATAATCACTATAATCAATCACACACTCACTATAATCACACACGCAAACATCACACACTCACTATAATCACACACAAACATGACACACTCACTATAATCACACACTCGCAAACATCACACACTCACTATAATCACACACTCACTATAATCACTATAATCACACACTCACTATAATCACTATAATCACACACCCACTATAATCACTATAATCACACACTCACTATATTCACACTCACAAACATTACACACTCACTATAATCACACACTCACTATAATCACACACTCACTATAATCACTATAATCACACACTCACTATAATCACACACTCACAAACATTACACACTCACTATAATCACACACTCACTATAATCACTATAATCAATCACACACTCACTATAATCACACACGCAAACATCACACACTCACTATAATCACACACAAACATGACACACTCACTATAATCACACACTCGCAAACATCACACACTCACTATAATCACACACGCAAACATCACACACTCACTATAATCACACACAAACATGACACACTCACTATAATCACACACTCGCAAACATCACACACTCACTATAATCAATCACACACTCGCAAACATCACACACTCACTATAATCAATCACACACTCGCAAACATCACACACTCGCTATAATCACACACTCGCAAACATCACACACTCGCAAACATCACACACTCGCAAACATCACACACTCACTATAATCAATCACACACTCGCAAACATCACACACTCGCAAACATCACACACTCGCAAACATCACACACTCGCAAACATCACACACTCGCAAACATCACACACTCGCAAACATCACACACTGACTATAATCACACACACTCACTATAATCACACACACTCACTATAATCACACACACACACTATAATCACACACACACACTATAATCACACACACACACTATAATCACACACACACTATAATCACACACACACTATAATCACACACACACTATAATCACACACTCACTATAATCACACACTCGCAAACATCACACACTCGCAAACATCACACACTCGCAAACATCACACACTCGCAAACATCACACACTCGCAAACATCACACACTCGCAAACATCACACACTCGCAAACATCACACACTCACTATAATCACACATTTGAAAACATCACACACTCACTATAATCATACATTTACTATATTCACACACTCGCAATAATCACACACTCACTATAATCACACACTCGCAAACATCACACACTCGTCGCAAACATCACACACTCGTCGCAAACATCACACACTCACTATAATCACACACTCGCAAACATCACACACTCGCTATAATCACACACTCGCTATAATCACACACTCGCTATAATCACACACTCGCTATAATCACACACTCGCTATAATCACACACTCGCTATAATCACACACTCGCTATAATCACACACTCGCAAACATCACACACTCGCTGTCATCACACACTCGCTGTCATCACACACTCGCTGTCATCACACACTCGCTGTCATCACACACTCGCTGTCATCACACACTCGCTGTCATCACACACTCGCTGTCATCACACACTCGCTGTCATCACACACTCGCTGTCATCACACACTCGCTGTCATCACACACTCGCTGTCATCACACACTCGCTGTCATCACACACTCGCTGTCATCACACACTCGCTGTTATCACACACTCGCTGTTATCACACACTCGCTGTTATCACACACTCGCTGTTATCACACACTCGCTGTTATCACACACTCGCTATTATCATACACTCGCTATTATCACACATTTGCTGTTATCACACACTCGCTATTATCACACACTCGCAAACATTACACACTCACTATA
>NC_139596.1:842814-867814 GCF_946808225.1 Silurus aristotelis | reverse complement strand
AACACACACACACACACACACACACACACACACACACACACACTGTGGGGTTTTGCCTTGTATTATCAGGTATATAATCTCTAACAAGCTGCTGTAAATAAAGTAGTTGTGTGTATTTGTGTGTCTCTGGTGTTGATTTAACATTTATAGTATTTTGCACATGCGCCTCAACACACACTTCTTTGTGTTCCTGTTGTTCTCCACGTGTTATTGCAGGTTTTGTGCAGCGTGAGATGAACGCACGCACGTGTGTGTGTGTGTGTGTGTGTGTGTGTGTGTGTGTGTGTGTAATAAACTCGGTGACACATTCTGCACAGTTTAATAAGAAAAAGTGTTTCATTATTCATTGATCACATAAATAATACATTCCACTGATAACAGAAGCGTACAAACGGAGACACGCGCAGAAATATTCACAATCTTTGGCTACGTTTTTGTTACCAAAATAAATAAATAATTAAATAAATAATTAAAAAGAGCGTGTTGAATCATTTCTGTTCAATAAATTAACAAATAATTAAAAAGTTCATTTACAGAGTCGTCAAGTCAGGACTCGCCGATCACGGCCTTAAATATAAAACAGGAATAAATACAAATAAATATTTTAGCTTTAAGAAGAAAAACAGGACATTTTTATTAGAGGAAATGCCATAATGAGAATAAACTATAAATGCTGCACGAGGACAAGATCATGGACTGATTTAAACCTGGTGTAGATTCAAGTCTCAGGAGGGTTTCATGAGATTTAAAATTTTTCTACAAGGTCCCATAACACTGCTGTAACATCATCATCACAACGTTTTCACAACATCGCCAGAACGTTCGAATCAGCCTTCAGCAAGTCTTTAAAATCTGTCATAATTTACTGAACTCACTGTGAAGTGTGTGTGTGTGTGTGTGTGTGTGTGTGTGTGTGTGTGTGTGTGTGTGTGTGTGTGTGTGTGTGTGTGAGAATAACACATCGACATTATATTGGAGTGAAGCTTCTAGATGACTCGTGCAGCTCCTGCAGAGGTTCTAGAGCAGTTGAGTTTGTCTAAAGTACAGAACACGTTCTAGATCCCGTGTGTGAAGTGAGTATGAAAGCTGGATCGTGTGCACTCGGTGCAGATTTGTCACACAGTTGGTGTAGCTGCAGCAGGTCGTGTAAATTCTCCAGACGGTGGTGAAGGTTCTACCAGCTCTCTGCCCCGTCACTGCTGGATCCAGGTGAGTGTGTTTCAGACTGTGAGCTCAGGTTCCTCATGTTCCCCGTGATGAGTGTGATGAGCGTGGAGGACGAATGTTCTGTTTCTCCGTCTCTCTGGTTCTCCAGCAGCGTGAGCAGGAATGTGATGTAGCGCATGGCCAGTCTCAGGATCTCGTTCTTGCTCAGCTTTTTCTCTGGAGGATGAGTCGGGATGAGCTTCCTGAGTTCAGCAAACGCAGTGTTAACGCTCTGCTGACGCCAGCGCTCACGAGTGTTACTGAGCACCTTACGAGTCATGCTGAGAGACAGAGAGACAGAGAGAGAGAGAGAGAGAGAGATTAGCATTTCTCTTTGGTTTTTCTGCATCATTACATCAGAAGGGTTTAGATGGAAATAGACTGAAAATAGAAAAAGAATCTTGATTTCGTGTAAAAATGAAAAGAATCTAGATTGTGTAGATTTTTTAGATTTAAATCACAAGTCGATTCCATTCATAAAATTGTAAAAAAAAAAACAACAAAAAAAAAAAACAAACGGCTACCATAAAATCCATAACTACATACAGGACACCAGATTCTGCTCAGCAATGTTAGAAAAGCAGCTAGAATTTACCTTCACAGGATCTGCTTGAATATTACACCAGGATCTCAAACTGTGTTTGCAATATTATAATTAAGAGAGATTCTGATGATCTCTATGTAAAAATGATTCTGGATTCTGGATTTCTTTTAAATTTAAAAAATCAAACCAACATTATTTATTTTGCCTGTAAAATTCCAGCATTAGTTTCAGATTTTTATGTAAAATTTTAGTACAAGATGAAACTATTTGACACAAAGCTGAAATTAAATATAATCGACTTCAGGTTATTCTGAAATCATGACTTCTACTGAGTATATTACTGATATAACTGCTTTTTACACAAATGATACAAATAGTGATGTAAAACCACCCCAGAGAGAAAACTGTGCATGTTAAATTCATGAAGCTTACCTGGGAGTGTGTCTCAGAAAAACGACGGTGCTGAAGGGTTCGTGGTAGTCAGGGGGACACTGTGTCCTCTCACTGTGAGCTGCTGAAAGACACCGGTCAGTGTGTCCCTCACACTGTGATGTTCAGACAGTCTCCGGTCAGTGGATCTTCTCACTGTGAGCCTTACAGAGACTCTGAGCTCTGACACAGACATGCTCTCAGAGAAAAGAAAGAATAGCCACAGAGGGAGGAACGGAGGGGGAGGACGGAAGTACCAGTGAAGGCTTATGAATTTTACAGCTGTATTGTATTTGTCCTGACACACACACACACACACACACACACACACACACACACACACACACACACACACACACACACACACACACACACTTATTTACAGCTGCCAGTATTAACACAATACATAAAGAGTATCTGAAGGTTTTAACCCAAAGTCCAAAGTAAAATTTTTTGTTCTGTACAATATTTGAATGAATTTAAATAATTATGCTTAAATTGAAACAAATGAATAATTAGAGATGAAAGTTTGATCTTTTGTGAATGACTTTGACTTTCTTTTGGACATCAAGTTTCCACAACTTTATTAAGGGACCCCACAGAATCCCTTTTCTCGCTCACTTAAACTTAATATGTTTTATTAATACGGTCTAATCCCATTAGATTTGATTGTGGTGATGACAGTAAAGCTTCTAGAGTGTGTTTGTGAAATTTGAGGTCCTGGAGATTCTGCCTGTGAAACTACAATGATTATTATTATTAGTTCCTGCCTGAGCACAGGGTCGAGACTTTGTTTATTCATTTAGAACAAACATCCTTTATGTGTTGTGCAGCTGCTGCAGATGTTCTGAAACAGTGCTAAATACATTAAAAAACAGTATTACTTTACTGTTAGCGCCATTAAATCCTAAACATTTAAATAAATGTGAAATGTCAGTCATCAGCATGTGAATGAATAGAATCTGATATAAACCTACATTCAGGAATAATCATTTCATATATAAAATACATTCTTTTATCTATTTCTCTTTGTGTGTATGTGCATGTGTATGTGTACTGCATCATGCTAATCATTCTGTCAGTAAAACACTGAATGCGAAAAGTGTCATCATCATCATCATCATCATCATCACCAGAACAGTTTGTGATTGGTTGATTTCTTGTGACAGGGTTACACTCGGGGTTTATCAGCTGTGTGCTAATCTCATTTAGTGTGACTGCAGGGAGACACATGAATTACACACTTTATACAAAAATACACACAAACCTGGTGGTAGAAAAATCACCTAAAATCCCTCTCATGCAACACATCACGTTATAAAAATACTATAAAGTACAGATTTACTATATTTTATATATAATAAGACTTTTTTTGTAATAAAATAGAGTCAGTATAAGAATGTTAGTAATGATAATTTCTGCTGGATGTTTCTCTCTCTCTCTCTCTCTCTCTCTCTCTCTCTCTCTCTCTCTCTCTCTCTCTCTCTCTCTCTCTCTCTCTCCTCTCAGATCTGAAGCGTCTGTCTAGCTGAATACATTGTGTGTGTGTGTGTGTGTGTGTGTGTGTGTGTGTGTGTGTGTTTTCTCCACTAAGCGCTGGAGTGTTTTTTGTGAAAAGTCTCTCGGATTTTCATGGATTTGCATAATGGGATTACGGAGGGCAAGCGGAGTGTATACACACACACACACACACACACACACACACACACACACACACACACACACACACACACACACACACACACAGCACCTGCAGCTCCCATTCAGAGCTCCAATAAAGTTTAAACAGCACATCGCACATCGTTCTTCACTCCAACCGTCCACCTTCACATACTGCTCACTCACTACATATAAACAAAATGAAGCTCCATCCAAACGTTTTCATCCCGCCATAGTCCACACGCCATCAATCCAACCAAACGACAGAGGTGGAAAAAATACACACATCCATTACTTCAGTAGAAGTACAGATCCTCATGTTTTAAAATACTCGGGTAAAAGTTGAAGTACTGATTAAACTTTTTTACTCAAGTGAAAGTAAAGAAGCTCTGACATGTACTTCAGTAAAAAGTAGTTATTACTTCTACCTGTTTTAGCTGTTAACTGGCCCTCACATCATATTAGATAGATCTTGTTAGATAGAGCTCATATTAGATAGAGCTTGTTGCTGTTTAGTGTAGCACCAGGGTTACGGAGGAACGTTGTCTGGTTTCTACTGTGTACTGTGTAGAACTTGACTTGACTTGACGGTGAAGATCAGGGTTTAAATCCTGCTTTCTGCCTGCTAGTTACAATGTCGGTTATGTTCCTGCTTCCTAAATCTTTCTTTAGCTTTATATTCTTGTGTTGATGGTTTAAAGGTAGATAGACCTGCTCTAAACAAACTTCCTGGCCTGTCTTCTCTGATGGTTCAGTGGGTTAAATCAGGTGTCGTGCTTTTGGTGGGGTTCAGGGTTCGAATCCTGCTTTCTTCCTGCCAGTCACGATCAGGATTCACTTCCTACATTTTCCTTTAGCGATATATTTTAGTTTTTAATGGGTTGAAAAGAAAGATAGACCTGCTCGAAACAAGCTTCCCAGCCTGTCCTCACCGATGGTTCAATGGGTTAACGTTGGTGTCTCGCTGGTGGTGGGGCTCAGGGTTCAAATCCTGCTATTTACAATGTGGGTTCAACTTGTGCTATTTACATCTGTATTCGCTTCCTACATCTTTCTTTAGCGTTAAATTCTTGTGTTGATGGTTTGAAAAGAAAGATAGACCTGCTCTAATCAAGCTTCCCATCCTGTTTTTTCCTGGTGGCTTAGTGGGTTAAGGCTGGTACTTTGCTAATGTTGGTGGTCAGGGTTCAAACCCGGCTTTCTGTCTGCTAGTTATGAGGTAGGTTACATTCCTGATTCCTACGTCTTCATATTCTTGTTTTGATGGGTTAAAAAGAAAGATAGACCTGCTCTAAACAAGCTTCCCAGCCTGTCCTTCATGATGGTTCAGTGGGTTAAGACTGGTATTTCTCTGTTGGTGGGGTTCAGGGTTTGAATCCTGCTTTCTATGTTTCTGTCTGGTCAGAATTTCTTGTTTTGAAGCATGAAATGAAGGATAAACCCCCCCAAAAAAAGAAGGTGAAAAGATCTCTCGCTGAGGTAAAGATCCTTTCGCTGAGGTAAAGATCTCTCGCTGAAGTAAAAAGTTCTCAGAGGTAAAGATCTCTCACTGAGGTAAAGATCTCTCACTGAGAGAAAAGATTTCATTTAAAATGTAAATTGTTTATGTACAGAAAAAAAATATCCATACTTTGTTCATAATGTGTGTATTTTTGAAAGCCGGTTTGCTGATTAATGTATCATTTAAATATTGAGCCTTTTACTAACTGCAGTAATTACTAATGGAATTAAACACTGTTATGTGTAACTCTGAGACTGTAATGTGGGAAAGCCTGCAAGCTGTGGGTCAATCTGTGGGTTTGTGAACAGAGAATGAAAGATGAAATGAAAGGAAAGATTTGAACAGCATGTCAGTTTCTCACAGAGAGAAAGAGAGAGAGAGAGAGAGAGAGACAGAGAGAGAGACAGGGAGAGAGAGATAAAGGCATGGTCTTTACTGTACTGTTAGAGCTGTGTTTATTTCCACACTTCCCTCCTTCCCATGTTCAACTCTTTTGTTCAGCAGATACAGTGAGCAGGGAAAGTAAACACACATTCAGTGGACAGAGGGGATCATTTATAGAACCTGCATAGGAGCTGAGAGAGAGAGAGAGAGAGAGAGAGAGAGAGAGAGAGAGAGAGACAGAGAGAGAGAGAGAGAGAGAGAGAGAGAGATTGTATAATAAAAGAAAATACTGATAAGATACAAACTGGTATGTGAGGTAATTTTGGGAAATATTTAAGATACTATATTGTAGTATTTATTTTTAAGTCAAACACACGATCTGGGAGGAAGCATAAGATTAAGGATAGAAAATGAGACAGAAGTGAAAAACGAGACAGTCAGAGACAATGAAAAAGAGTGTAAGAAAGAAGAAGAGGGAGTATAATGTCCCATGGGAGTACTTTTGTCCTGGTTCATTGCTCTGAGGGCCTGGAGTGAGACTGCTGTTCTCTCTGATAAACACTGATTATTCTATCCTCTTCTCCTCTCTCCCTGCCTGGTGCAGATAAAGACTTCTGCAAATCAACTGCTACCTTTCCTACATTCAGATAGACCCCCCCCCCCCCACACACACACACACACGCACACACACACACACACACACACACACACACACACACACACACACACACACACACACACACACACACAGTTTTAAACAAAAGTCAGTAAAATTCAATGCTTTGGAATATAAACTAAAATAGCAGATGCACATCTAAACAATTCACTGGAATAAATGAAGCTCTTGGTGGAAATGGATGCTTATAATTTTTATTTACGTAGAAATGGAGTTCAATCAAGGAAACAATCAGAACACAAATGAGCCTATTAGCAAGGACAGTACCCCAAAAAGAATACAGCATTTTTTTTTTTTGGTAAGAATTCGGAAAGTATCATGAATAACCAAAAGGACTACATTTTCTCAACAATCTCAAGTTCAGTAGCTTAAAGAAAAAAACATTTACCCCTAACCCTAGTTTTCTTCACATCAATTACCATCATTATAACATTTTTGGAATGTTTAGAATGCCATGCTGATTACGTTCTGTTGCAGTTTAAATGTGAGTATATGAGTTTAAATGTGAGTATTTGAGTTTAAATGTGAGTATATGAGTTTAAATGTGAGTATATGAGTTTAAATGTGAGTATATGAGTTTAAATGTGAGTATTTGAGTTTAAATGTGAGTATTTGAGTTTAAATGTGAGTATATGAGTTTAAATGTGAGTATATGAGTTTAAATGTGAGTATATGAGTTTAAATGTGAGTATTTGAGTTTAAATGTGAGTATATGAGTTTAAATGTGAGTATATGAGTTTAAATGTGAGTATATGAGTTTAAATGTGAGTATTTGAGTTTAAATGTGAGCAAATCTTTTGCAATATGAATGTGCCGGCCAATTCCACATTTAGGAAAAGATAAGCAATTCTGATCAATTAAAGAGAGTTAATTTCACCATGTATTATTACTAATATATCATTCATATACTAATACTCCAGTAATATATATGGAATATTATTAGATGTTCACATCACAGAGATGCTGTGTTTTTGAACCCTTTCTTGATCTGCACTGCGAGTTTCCACAATGAGATGCTGTGTCTCATCTCCATCTGCTGAAGATCCTGAAGACAGTCAATGGCCTTCTCGTTGATCTCACCGTGGTACCGGAAGGCTTCAAATGCTTCTATAATTCTGTGCACAGAATAGAAATAAAGAATGGTAAAATTATTAATAAAATTACACTTACTGATTCATATCTCTTCCTCAGCAACTCCAAAAATCAATAAATTGGTTTATATTCTCTGGCAGCCTGAACGATTATGAACCTATCCAGAGCCTAATAAAGTGGAAAATTTTGTACAGACAGGGTTAGCTGCTATAACTGTTCTACATAAATAATATATACATTTTCATTTTTGTTGAGATTACTCACGCTAACAATTGTTTTGAAGCAGATTTGTGTGTGTGTGTGTGTGTGTGTGTATACATGTGTATACATGAGTTCCACAGCACCAATGTAAAAAAAAATGCAGAGAATAATATAACAGAGAACAGGAGAAGTGAGAGTGCGGCTGACTTATCTCTCACCGATTCTGTTAAATACTGAACCAGTGACCCAAAGAAATATCTAAACAGATATTTTGAGGGTGCATTTAAAAGGTACTCACAGTATAACATCTACCAGTTATACTTTTTCTATTTTATTTCCTGGCTAAGAGTTAGGGTTTAATGAGGTTCATGCAGCATTCCACACTTTCTGTTCAGCAAAAGTTAAGTTGTGTTGTGTAAAATGAATAATGAATGTAAATTAAAACCCACGTCCAGTCTGGATGGACATCTTTGAGAGTGATATTTAAGATGACATAGTGAAGCTCGGTGATGAGAACATCCAAGTTAGTGATGTTTGTTAGAATTGTCTTAATTTCATTTATCTGATCGGTGAACATCTCATGGAAATCCTGATCCTCGATCATGATAAAGGGATTCTTGAACAAAAAAAATGTAAAAAGTAGTTACATGTCAAGTCCTGAAAACTGAGGTTACAGTAATGTATAATCATAATGCTTAATGATTTAGTAATATGTTTTATAAACATCTTTCACACATTAAACTACTAGAATGTAGAATGACAGAACACTGCAGGTTTACTGTACCTGATTCATCTCAATTAATAGAGATGACTGTCTCAGTGATAGCGCTTCCCACAGTGACTGAATGTGCTTTACCTGGCTGGATTTCAGCACCTTAAAACAAAAAAAAAAGTTACTATAATCATATTTGTTACTCATATTTCCAGTAGTAGAGCTCCCTAGACTGTGAACCAGACTCGTTGTATGCTGGACTGTTTACTAATGATGATTTGTGATAATGTCATTTAAAGCACTATACAAAAAACTTACAAATATGTTTGTTTTGAATTTTCTTCAAAACAAGACTTTGGCTGTTATACTGCAGTTGTCCACTAGATATCCCAATCCTCCCTTTTTTTATTTCTCTCCTTTGTCTGTATTGATATTTGTCTCCACCCGAGTTTGCACTTCCCTGGTATTAAAAGTCCACCTGCGTCTCAGTTTCTTGTTTTTGATGTTGTGTGTTCATTCTTTGTGTTTGTTTCCAGTCATAGGCGACTCTTCTCTTTTCGTTTTTTTTTTTTTTTGGTACATCGTTAAAAAACTAACTTTTCATTGCGTCCATCTCTGCACTTGGACATTGCCTCTCATGTCACCAACCCTGGTTTGAGCCCCAGTCCTGACACTGTGGTGTTTGATTTCTTAACCAATCAAATTTCTTCACAACTCAAAGCAAAGTAATATTGAAGGTTATGCAGGTGTGCACAATAATGAAGGAAAGATGTAGCATAGAAAAAAAGGATGCACCTGTAGGTTCAGTGTCTGCACTCGGTCATCCAGTTTTAGGTCTTTCATTAGGTACGTTATGAGCTTCTGCTCTGGTGCAGGAAATGACAGCTTCAGAAATCCAATCACAATCCGTAGAGTGGAAAGTGCTGCGGAGATCTCATTCAAAAACCGGAACTCATTCATGATGCAGTTCCTGTCATTGGTGTTCAAGGGTTCCTGTGTGTGTGTGTGTGTGTGTGTGTGTGTGTGTGTGTGTGTTTCAAACAAAACAAATTCATTGTTTAATTATAATGATTTTTAGCAGTCACATTATTGTTTATATACAGCATTTAAACACCTCTAAGATGAAATAGCGGTCACTGGGCTCTCTGCTGATTACAATAAAAACATGAAACATTGTGAAACAGTGATGATCAGTTCATACCAGCTTGTCCTGCACTTTTCTGAAGAACGCACGCATCGTTGTTCCTGAGTCATATTTATATAATGGAAGCGTCTGTAGAAGGAGACAAAGCAGATTTGATCAAATAAAACATGCTTTATTTAGAACATGCAATTTTGCACCCGTTTTGGACTGAATATAAAAGAACCAATAGTGTCCAGAGTATACCAGAGCTTTAAACATTCCTCCATAACATTCAGCACTTCTCTTTTTTCTCTTTGGAGTAAGTAAGCTACACGTCCTGGTGAAAATGACGTACCTGAATGAGTGTATTAATAAAAACCTGGACTACTGTCAGAGCTGCTGTTAGAGAGAATGGATCAACACCTTCCTACCGTTCACAGTGTATGTGCAGAACACAATGATGTGTCTTTGTGCTGTTTTGAAGTATATCATTGTGGTGTCATTGTTTAATGATGGCAATTTTATGGTGGTTAAATCACATAAAAAAAAAAACAAAAAAAAAAACATTGCATCTTATTTGCTGAAGTCTGAAAGTAGCCTTACATCGTCTTGGATCATGGGTTTCTCTGTGAAGTATCGATCTATTATCTGCCTCTCCACAGTTTTAAAGTGATAGTCGGTGATATGTTGCCCATCCTCCTGCACCACATGGTCGATGTTTGAAATGGCAATCATGAGAAAGTCTTGATCAGGAACACAAGTGATGACATGGGAAGGCTTGAGCTCATTAGCAGAGATTTTCCTTAAATAAAAGTAAAAAAAATATATTAACCATACATTTTTTTTACAATTGGGCATTATAATTCATTTCAACTTGTGAATAGAAACTCTCACCCTATAACATCTTATTTTTAAAAAAGAACAGCTGGAATATTGTTTCCATATAAACAGTTCTTAGCCATAATAAATTGCAATTTTATCTGATTCGGATCACATCACTATTATAATCATTCTTTATTATAATAATTAAGATTTTGAGACTGAATAAGTACAAAAGGTTCTTTTCGCAGGACAGTTTCTGTTCAGAAGCTCTATGTTCCTAATGGATTCACCCAGTCCCAGTTAAACTGCAGTTGTTTCGGTGTACCTGTCTGTAGGGTTGGTGATTTCTATCAAGTTGTTCTGCATCTGGACGAGGTACTTTGTTATAATCCGAGCAACAGAGTGTTCCATTGGCAGAAGGTCCACAATTGTTAAGTCATTTTCGTCTTTTTGCTTCATCTCTTCTGGTACATGAATGTCTAAACAAGATGTCACAAGTTTTTAAGACCACTTCAAGTCATTATTCCAGCCCACTGCTAAATCTCTGTTCACTCTAGTGAACACCATTTCTTATTATTTTTACTCTAATAATGGTGTAAATATTATAAAACCTTACAGTCAATTGCCTTCAGATATTTCCATAGCAACTTTATAATTTCAGCACTTTCAGTAAAGGCCTGCTGCTCATAATCTAAAAGAGAATAATTCATCAATTATTGATAATGAATGAATGAAAGTAAACAAATAACCATTCTATGCATCTCACCTGCTACATGTTCCTTCCTGAAGGTGTTAATGGGAACATTATTGAAGCATTGTGGATCCAGGTTCTCAAAATAACACATCAGCTTCTGCTGAAGGCTTAGCACTTGAGGGAGATATTGGATGTGTCGAATGTCAGCATGCTGTAAGAAAATAACAAATAGACAATGTATAAATAAGTCTGTATATAATGATTGATTTATATTATATAAACAGTACTTGTGAAAATATAAAAGTGTAAAAGTGAGAATGTTTTCAAAAATACAAATGTTTCAAATTTATTTTGATCAATTAGCAGAATGGAATGTAAAGTAACAGAAGAGAAATCCAACTGAAATCAGTATTTGGTGTGACACCGTTTGGCTGGAAGCTACTTTCCCTAGACAAGCAGAGTGGTTAAACATGCTATTTTATAAACATAAAACTCACCTTCTTAAGGAGTTGTGAGAGAACAGGAACACTTCTCATGTCATCTTTCTGTTCAATTAAGTGACTAAAGCGTTGTATGTTCATCCTTTGCTCAAAGTTCCACATGAGCGGAATGTTGAAAACTCCGGAGGTGGGCAGGTTCTCCACTGCTGGTGTTTTACTGTAGATGATTTGTGCTAAAGTGTCCATGCCACTCATTTTCAGAATATAACGCTGTGCATCCTCTAACTGAGCCTCATGATTCTTTAAAAACAAACAATATCCAGAGATTAACATTAAATGATTATTATGTTGTAATCATATTATTTATATAAACACCAAATAAAGTTAAACATGTAAACATATGAATACATGTATAAACAAACACATACATAAATGAACATTTATTCTTTTTTTATGAATGTAATCTTAAGTTCAATTGAATGTAATTTCAGTGAAATTGCACCTGAAAAAAAGCCTGAAGCCTTTGCTGAACGGCGTTCTCCCACCCAGTCCTTTTATCCTCACTGTCTGTTAACTGAAGCTGAGGGTTCGACTCTGCAAGAGAACAGCAAAGAGTTTCCTTTTCTGTCTATTCAGTTACTGCATTATTCAGACTGGACTCTTTACATGGAGTTATACTGTATATCTGGGACATATAAGTTTGTTGTCCTGTCAAAATTGGCAAAATGTCAATAATTTGTTAAACCGGACATTCTGACACCTGGACAGATGTTACTGTGTTACATGTGAGTTTCCCATAACTGGAACTGATTCAACAATTTTCATTAACAAATAATGAAAAGCAGTGAAACAGTTAAATTAGGACATTTTACCAGAGGAACTTTCCAAGATGTACTTTAGAAACAAGTGGACAGTCATCTCAGCATCTTGCTGACTCTTTCCTAAAGTTTTGCCAAGCATTTCCATGTCCTTCTGGAGGTGGTGAAGGAGGTGCCTCCTGACATCATGTGCTCCTTGTGGCATCTCGATGAGATTCTGAACATCCTGAACAACACACAAACACGAACATTTACATCGTATACTTCTGCCTGTAATTACATTACAAACCATCTGAATACTTCAGTATGTGATTTTTCAGGGTTTTTTGTTTTTGCAGACATTTTTAAATAGTTTTGTCATGATGGGGTACTGAGTGTAGATTCATGAGAAAACAAATCTAATTGAACGATTGTAGTAACAGGCTGCAACATGTGAAGGGGGTCTGAATATTTTCTGAAAGCACTGTATCAATACATATATAGTATCAACCATGAAGGCCTGAATGGATGTCTTTATGTCAATCTGTATGAAGATGTGTTATGTAAATCTGTGGTTTCTGAGGCTGGTAATTCTAATAAACTTATCGTTTGCAACAGAAGTAGCTCTGGATGTTTGAATGCTGACAGTGGAGTAGGGGTGGACGCTATATGTTCAGAGATTCCCTGTGTATGCATTACCTTTGAGATCTGATGTCATAGCTATTTTTGTTGGAGTTCCTACCTGCACTATTATCACACTCTACAGTGTCCTGAACTATTACACAAAAAACCTACCAAATATTCCACGTCTCTCTCTCTGTTGAGCTACACATGCACCCACCCCTTTGTTTTTTTCTGTCCTGATGCCCTACTTCTGAATGCAGTTCTTTTTAAAAGGAAGTAACTCACTGTAGCTGAGGATGGTTCCACTTGAACAGCATAAAGATCCATTCAATTATTGAAGAGGGTTAATCTCAAGAAGCATGAAGATGTTTTTTAGCTGTAATTATTATAAACAGTCTGCTGCAATACAGTTGCAATAACCATGAACAGATGTACATTCGAGTCTCCATCAGTGAGACTAAATATAAACGGACATTTGGTGAGGATGAGGATGGGTCCATTTTTGAGTCTGGTTTCTCTCACAGGTTTCATCATCATGAAGTCTCAGGAAGTTTTACCCTCACCACTGTCCACTCCCCCCCCACTCATAAGAGATAAACTTATAGGAACTAATTTATACATTTAAAATGTATATCTGTTTCTGTAAATGTATAATGTATATCTGTAGAGTGTGTACTGTTAAAAGCAGTGTACTAATAACGCTGAAATAAACAGAATTATCTGAAGGCACCTTCATTATTCATTAACAGTTATAATGACCTTTGATGTCACAATGTGCTCATCATTAGTGTTATGATCAAATCAGCTTTATGCACATATAGTGCAGTATCACTTAAAATAGCTGCACACACACACACACACACACACACACACACACACACACACACACACACACGTTACATACCTCAGGGTGTTCAGTTGTACCCCAGATCATGGAGGAGTGTATTAAAGCACGCACTATTTGAAGTTTGGCACCATAAAGACTTCTCTCACTATCCTGCTCCTTCCGACTGTTAGGATCACCAAGGTTGTGACCTCTTCCTCTGCCCTGTGCATTACTTATATCAAGAACAAAATCACCAAAATCACTAAAAGCGTTGTCTCATAAAAAACAGCTTGTTTTACTTCATATGCTTAGTAATAAACATAACTGTGTACAGCAAAAACATTTTCTGTTTGTGTCAAGATTTCACAATCCCAGTTCCAAATAAGCTGGGACACTGTGTAAAATGTGCATTTCATAAAGCCATATTTAATTTCCAATAGAACATAGAAAACATATCGCATTTTTAAACTGAGAAGAAACTGAGGAAAGTGTAGCATCTGCTCTTCTTTTAACAACAATCTGTATAATCTGGGAACTGAGGAGACCAGCTGGAGTTTTGAGAGAAGAAAGTTGTCCCATGTGTGTCTGATTCAAGATTCTAGCTGCTTACCAGTCCTGAGTCTTCTTTTTTGTATTTTTCGAATTCATGATGCACCAAATGTTGAGAATTGTTGAAAAGTCATTCTGTTGTACCAGATGCAGTAAGCATTCTCTTGCTGTAATATGCAAGGACTTTCCTGAAAAAGATATAATCTGGATGGAAACATGTTGTTTTAAACCTGTATTTACTGTACCTGACAGCATTGACGGTGTATTTCCAGATGTGCAAGCTACCCATTCAACAGGAACTAATACAATCCCATACTATCAGAGATGCGGCTTTTGAAATGAGCGCTGATAACAAGCCAGATGGTCCCTCTCCTCTTTACTCCAGAGAACATGGTGTTCATAGTTTCCAAAAATATTTCACATTTTAATTGGTCTGACAGGCTAAATTAAATTAGCTTTGGCCCAGAGAAGACAATCCCTTTTCATGCCTACTTCAAGAGCTTTAGCCTGCATTTGTGGATGACATGGTGAACTGTGATCACAGACAGTGATTTCTTGGTGCTGTTAATGAGCTCATGCAGTGATTTCCATTACAGAATCACATCTGTTTTAAATACAATGCCACCTGAGGGCCTGAAGATCACAAGCATCCAATATTGATTCTCTCTAAGACTAAATCTAAACACTATTTATACCAATCATCTGACTGACCTGTTGTCAATGAACCTAATTAGTTACAAAATGTTGTTCCAGTCCTTCCCTCTTAGTAACATTTATGTTTCTAGCCTTTTTCCCTGCATTAACTTTTTGAGACTTGTTGTAGCCCTCAAATTCAAAAGTCTTATTTTTTTTTTTCCTGAAAAAGGTCAATTTCCTCAGTTTAAACTTTGAATATGTTTTCTATGTTACATTGTGAATAAAATATGGGTTTATGAGATTTGCCAGTCATTGCATTCTGTTTTTATTTACATTTTACACAGTGTCTCAACTTTTTTGTAATTGGGGTAGTGCATGACACTTTAAAGCATAAAAGGGTTAATACACACAAATTTCAGACAAATAAAGGTATTATCAAAATATTTTAAAGACTAAATGTGCAGCAGGTATGATAAATATAGACATTAGCATATCTCTTAATAGATATTAATAGACCCAATCAAATCCCAATCAAAGTTGGGTCACAGCGCAGATTTTATTCTGCTGCCCATTTGGTATACTGTTAAGCTTTGATAACTACACACACACACACACACACACACACACACACACACACACACACACACACACACACACACACACACAGCTCTTGATATTCACACTTTTAAAAAAACACTTACTTAAACACGGTAAAACCTTGTACAGCATTGTGTTGCTCACCACCCACTTCACCGCCACAGTTAGCACACTTTGATTTTATCATTGGTCTCCCACACTAGGTTCAACACAAACATAATATTTAATGCTGTTGTTACAGTATAAACTGCATATAATTAAACACAAAAGCATTATTTGAAAAATGGAGCTTATACTCACATTGCCAATTAAAACAGGTTCCCCACACTTACACACTGAACAGAAAGCGTTAACAAAAATCAGCAGCAAATAATGATAATGATCACCAATCCACTCCTGTCTACATCATGATATACTGTTCATTACAAACAACAAACAAGAACTGGAGGCAAGACGCATGCTTAACGTCTAAAATCTTCTTTACAGGAACAGACAAGAACAAAACTAGACACCCCTCATAGTGCTCATACTGAGACTGAGTAGGAGAAAACAGCAACCCAGACACTGTACACTATTACATTGTCAATAAAGTTTTTTTAGATGACATAAAAAAAATCAAACCTCACCCCATATTTTTACATTGTCTACTGGACCATTTGAATTCACTGAATCCCCTGAAGTCCAGTTTTTAACCCAGTCCTGTATTTCATTTACTGAATTCGGCATGGTTGGAATGTAGAAATCCTGCATCAGAAAAGTGTGTGTTTGAGTTGGAAATGAATGCTTATTACGGTCACAGAATGAGCTGTACAGCATATTGTAAGAATATGTATTTCAGTTTCTTAGTCTCTCTGAAGGTTAAAAAAATCCCTTTGACAGAACTCTGTTATCATTTACAACATCTTGAGACTTTTATGAATCTAAGAATGAATTGACAACCTATCCATTGATGCAATGTGCAATACCAACCTTGCATTTTCCTGGACTGAAGCACAGAGCGTTCAGTAGTTTCATCTCCGGTGCTGTAGAAACATGTGCTGCTAGTGCAGTGTGTAAAACAATCTGAGACACACCGCAATCCTCAAACTCTGACTCGCAGATTTGAACAAGTTGTCCCCAGCTGGTGTCTGTGTTTGACTTTATCCTCATCTTGGAGAGCTAAAATGAGTTACAGAGTTGTGTATGAGATATGGACTGTACATAAGCCCTCATTAAGGAACAGGGGACCTAATTTATGTGCTTATACTTTATAAGCACTTAAACTATGCAGCAAGGAAGTACTACTAACCTGCCGTACCTTAGCATAATAATAATACATAATAAATGTGTTACTCAGTGAATTTACTGAGTCTGATCAAATACAATTCTATTTAGTAAACAATAATGTGTTGCCCATTAAAATGACATAAATCTGAATAGTTTAATCATAACATGACCATCTGGGTATTACTATTAAATATTTAATCTTTAATACTCATGCACAACTACATTAAAAATCTTACCAGAGAGCCTGCATTGTTGGCTGAGGTTGTGTTGTGTGTGGCCTGTCTTACTGCAGCTAGTGCCATACACACCCGGAAACACTGTGTGCTTTCAGCAAACTCCTGCTACAGTAAACACAACAGGAAATAAACAGGTGTGGGTATATACAGTACAGTCACACTTTTTATTCAGGTGTGAAGAAATGCTCTATAGGAAGAATACTTTCAAAAAATATTTTATATATATATATATATCCGTGTACAGTACCTCTGCAATCTCATGTGAAGGATCTTCTAGAGCTTTAAAAGAGTCAACAGTAATTTTGTTGTACATTTCCCTGTACATCTGGAAATGATCCACTGATTGTGTAGATATGTCCTGCACAAAGCACGTTACTTTAAAATTACAATTACTACTTTCAACTGATAAATGTTTAAAAATAAATAAATTATATATATATATATACACACACACACACACACAAATGAATGGATGGATGGATGAATGAATGGATGGACGGATAGATGGATAGATAGATAGATAGATAGATGCCCAAAAAGTCAAGACACAAATGTATGTTGTATATGATGTTCAATTATTCATTAAATAGCATCACATTAATGAACTCATTTATTCCCAGTTTCACATTAGATGAGAAATGAGCAGATTTGTACCTGTTCGTTCAACACCTCATTCGGTATAATCCACTGAAACCCTTCAGTCTGTCCAAGCTGCTGGACAAGGCTGAATCCATACGTCTCACAGACGTTGCGTAGCAAAAATATCTTTGTCCATGGACTGTCTGTGTTTGACAAAAACTCCTGCAGGCTTTGCAGGAGATGTCTGCACTCTTCAGCATCAACAGTGACTTCTAAAGAATAAACCATTACACAGCATTTATCTTATTATAATAACTTCAGCCATTTTCCAGTCACACCAAAAAAGTCTGCAAAAAATCAATGATCAGAACGACTATAAGAAGAATAAAGATGCAGGATAATATGAAGGAGGTCACTGGGCCCAGTCTAAGTGATGGCATGCCTTGAGCTCAGCATGATGAAAGGCTTGAAATGATCGATAAATCTATAGTGTTTGTATTGTAAAAGTCAAACTTCTGAAGGACCTTTAGACAGTACACTCCTGATGGCATCAGAGGCAACCGTGATGGCGAACCGCAATTTTGCGATGGTGTGTAGATCCTCAGAAATCATGTTCCGGTTAGACTCGTTGAAATCCCGGGTACCGAGACATTCGATTGCCTTGTTGATGAGACAGCCTTGACTGGAAAAGTGGATGTGGTCCTGCAGGACAATTTAGAAGTACAGTATAAAAAACATCTCCAAGCCCATGGGAACACGTATGATTGCATGTATGGTTCTGGCTGTAATTGACAAATAGGTTTGTGTGGAATAAGGAATCCAGAAGGACACAATGTTACTCAGCATGCAGTGATAGTGCCTACTGACTGTGGAGTACTCCTGCTCATCACCTGCCACGAGTATGTATGGGGAAAATACACTATAACACTCGACAATCCCTGCTGACGTCAATGAGAATGTGCCAAAGTTGTCTAAAAGTTTGTGTATTTACTGTGTGGTGTATTGTGTATGCATTTCAAATGTGTCATTAAGTTTTTAATGTTAATTTCATGTACATTGTTATTATTTGCCTTTTACACTACTGGTGTTCTTGACTTTTCCACATGCTCCCTAACTAGAATCATATATGTGAAACTTTCTAGAGGAATAAAGTTTATTATTGAAATGGTTGCAAGTAACTCAAGAAACACAATGCTGAAAACAGACCTCAATGCTGCGCACCACCATGAAGTAGATTTCATCCGTGTTTCCCTCTTTTGATTTCACAGCCTCTTCAACAAACCTCTGAAGCTGAGGTGCCGTTTCCTTCATTCTGTCCAGAAAACAAACAACAGTTCTTAATCTGAAAGGCTTTTTGAACCAAATACTCGAGTTTGGCAATATGAGTAGCACAGTTTTACAATTTAGCAAGATTGTCAGTTTTACTTACATTCATATTTAATGTAACCGATTTTATTTTTAGTCATTCCACAATAAATGAAAGTAATAATTGTTATCAGATTACTCACACACGCTGTTTATTTATTACAGTGTCAATGCTTACACTGGTGTAGTGCAATTTATTAGAAATGAGCAGTCATAAGGATTAGATCCAGTATGTCACTCTAAAATTGAATTATTTCAAGGTAGAACAGACACAATACCCGCATTTCAGTAGGATCTTAATTATGAGAGACTGGACAGCAGGGTTCGGTTTCATGTACCGCTGTAATGTGGACTTCTCACTTGTACCTGTAAAAATATTTAGTACAATTTTTATTTATTTTTTAAGATGAAAATGTTAAATGCCAAGAATGTTCATTTTACTCTGATGTGCAACACCAAACATTTCTAGCATAAATCTCTAGACTCATTTATTAAAAATTCTATTTAATAAATATTTTTTCCTGCAATTATATTCAATATAATGTGTTTGTTATTTAATAAAAAACCAATACTGATTACCCACAGGCTACATTACCTTCTGTATATGGTTTACAGTTTACATATTCCAAGAGTTTGTTTAGTACGTTGTCAGTCAGCTGCTCTTTGCTGCTGATAAACTTCCACATGAACTCCACAAAGAATGAATTGCACTTTCTTCTAAACGTGTTCACTTTGAGAAAGGTTTCTCTGGAAAAACAAACAAACAAAAAAAAAGACACATGAACTCATGTACACTTGAAAGGTATAAGAAAAATTCTTTGGCCACTGAAACAACAGATTAAGGTGCTCCTACTTGGCAATGACTCCACAAGGTTTATAATCTCGACTGATGGAGTTTTTGCATGTTCTACACTGTTCGTCGTTGTGCTCCTTTAAACAAGATATGTGAAACATGTGTCCACATTCAACCTCAGCTGTGTTGTTCTCTGTGAAGTCTTCATCACAGTAGCCACACACGACTCTGATGATACAGAAAAAACAAAAATAGATTACAGAGCAGTACTTTATTACATTACACACACACACACACACACACACACACACACACACACACACACACACACACACACACACACACACACACACACACACACACACACACACACACACACACACACACACACACACACACACACACACCCTGGGCAGTGGTATAGAGTAGAGGATGTAGCAGAGCATGTTTTTAACACTGGTGATAAATACACAGATTTAGTTTTAGTAGCAGAAACAAAAGAATATCATCACGATACTGTGCGAGATTTAATAAATAATTACATGAGAACATGAGAATAATAATGAGTTTTATTAAATGAATATTTCCCATAACCTGCTCTACTCTGCCACGGCACTGGGATTTTTTTTCTTTTCTTTTTTTCTAGAAAAAAACATTTCCCATCAATAAACCCTTACAATAAATGATTTTGATTCCCAGTTAATATACGTTTCAGTGCAACATTTTTCATTCAGGAACATTTTTGTTGTTGTCATTTGACTCACTTGAACACATTACAAGCGTTCCTGCTGCATTTAGTCAGAGTCCCAATAACATGATCAATCACACTCTCCATCTCACTCCCTTCTTCTGAGTTTAGTTTCTGTACAGATTAAGGAGAACGCGTTACTCAAACAAAACATATTTCAGATTAAACAGGAATGAAATTTATCATAAATAATGATTTAATAGCTTTAAACAGGATCTGAAAAAATCTGTCATACCTTCCATGCAAAAATCAGATTTCTGATGAGAAATGTGAGCAGCTTTTTTTCCATTTCCTGCTCATTTTTTAAGAGGTGGTCCATCAGAAGGTAAATGATCCAAATACTTTTCCAGAGATGTCTGCAATATAATACAAGTTTCAGTGAACTTTTGTTTTCTGTAAACGTCTGTTTCTTTAGTTATTTTGCAATTTGCTATTTCCATGTTTTACTTTTCAAAAGAACTTAAAACCTAAAAAAGGTCAAACTTCACAGCTGTCCTGCCATGACTTTATTACATCATACCATTATAATTACTAATAAGCACTGAATAGAACTTAGTACTTATTGTTGATAATATTGATTGTCCTAATAAATAATATTCGATTTGTCTTCTACTACTGACTATTTTGGCAGAAGATACCTGATTTTTGTGATTAGTGTTTCTGCATTTTCAGCATGACATGTCACCAGGGAGTCCTCTGAAAGGATCAAATCAACAGTCACAGACAGGGACTTCACTTTCTTTAGCCACTCCTGGCAGCTGTTAAAGTCTTTCAGCTCATGTTCTTTTGGCTGAAGACCCGTGAGAACCCGGTAGAGTGCCTTCAAATATTGATACATCAGTATGTTAGTGCAAACATGTCACGTGTTGGTGATTTTGAAATGGCGTGACCTTTAAGTGATGGAAAAATGGTAATAAAATCTCGAACCTCGGTTGCTTCCCCTGCAGTCAGCACATCCTTGTTTTGGGAAAATAAACTGTAGAAAAGTTGATGGTTCTCATGCATGTATTTATTAACTACATACAGCCAGGGCAGAGGAACACAGTCAGGATCATTTCCCGTTAAATTGCAATAGAGACGTGCAGTGAGTCTAGTGAGTGCTTCTGAAAAAGACTGCAGGACAGAACATGCACACATTTTTGCCATAGGTTTATACATTTTATACTGAAAAGGAGAATAAAAAAATCGATCTGTCCTCTTTGCTATGGCTGAAGCTGGCTGACCCTAACCCCACTGACAGAGAGACTGCAGGATACTACGTACAGACAGTAACACTGATCAAATGTAGGATTTATATCAATAATACCACCATGTTCATTTATTATCTGACGTCAGAGACCCCACCACACCCCCGAATCGTTTCATTTGTAGCAGTGAGTCATTTTCCTGATTATTTATAAACTGCAGGAGCAAATCTAACTATTTACTAAAATACTAAAACGTTGAGAAGGTTTGATTTCACTTACCTTATTTAGCTCATGTGGATAAGATGGCATTGAGATGTTGACAAGATCTTCAGAAAACGTGGCAAACATCTCATGGCCTTTTGTGATGTTTTTAATCCAGGAAAGAGGAATCAGTTCTTCAAATTTCTCCAAATACTCCTTTGAAGGCCTAGCAGATGGTCCTTAAAATATATACGATTGAGTAAATACATACGTGCATGCATACAAAAATACAAATGCACACCCTTGTTGCTGTCCACTACATCAGCTAAGACTACGCATACAGAACTCCTCAGTCAGGTACTGCACTCTCTGTGAAAGTCTTCCCTCACACTTCACATGTTCTTGCCATTTCTACTTCTGCTTTGTAATAAATTCTAGCAGTTTTGCATTCATTTTGAGTTGTGTTAAAACAAATCTCCACACAGCATACACAACTCCTCATCTATTCTGTCGTGTTCACCTCAGGTAGTGTAAGTAGTTTAATCGTAACCTAAAGCTAAAAGGGTGCAGTACTGCAATGTAAAGCTTCAGCATCTGTTTTCATCTTTCAAGCAGCTCAGGTTTTTTGCATGTGCATGCATTACCATTCAGATTGATGACACGTGACCAAATCTGCTCAAATCTGTCTTTTAAAGCCCAGCTAAATGGGAATTGACGTGTCCTTGACTTAGTCTGGTCTCCACTCGTTGACACAACAGATACCGGGCCTTGAAATCTGGAATATGCAGTAGAAAATAATTCTAATTCAAATCATTTAATTTAGATGATATGTTTCAGAATATAATGCATAAAAACAGAAAAAAAAGCAATACTGACGTTTTGACTGGAATGTGAAGCAGATCCCACTCATCCCCCTGAAATACATTCAGCCAAAAGTCAGTCTTTTCTGATGGTTGATCATTGACCAGATTATCCAGGTTATTGTCTCCATCAATGACAGCCAGAATGTGGGCTAGGGCCGAGGCTACGCTGTCTTCCAGATGAACCCACAGAACATGTCTGGAAAAAAATAATAATTTAACTCAATATTCAAAAATATACTTTATTAATAATGTTATATTTCAATTCCTCTTATTATTTTTCTTCTCATCATTATTATTAGTAGTATGTGTGTTGTTAGAATTGAAAATGCATGTACAATAGTTATGTTCAGTACATTTATTTACCTAAATGAAGTGCCTTCTGCTACAAAACGGTTGGAAAGCGCCTGAGCAACGACCCAGTTCTCTTTTTCTTCCGTTTGCTCCTGCTCTAATAGAAAGCTGGCTATTCTTCTTTCCAGTGATTTTATAAAAGCATCAGACACTGTTAAAAACAGTAAATTCATTAACGTGCACATTTTGTCATGCAGTAATAAATTATTATATACATTGTAGTAAACTAGGTTCAGGCACTAGCACTTTATTTATTATAAACAGTGAAATTCTCACCGGTGTATTTGTTTCGTAGCAGCCCGTGGAGGATTTCTACACGTTTTGTTGCTCTCTTAAGGTTATCTGCTTTGTCACGCAGCTGCAAAATGCCCTTCTGTAAAGACTTCTTCATTAGCAAGTGTGTGTCAACCAAGACATCCTGCAGTGGAAAATAAGGATTCAAAATAGAGCTTAATAAATAAGATTAAACAACTATTACATCTGTTTTCTTCAGGGACATCAGGGACTATTAAACATTACTGGAGAGCAATTCAACAAAGCTCTCTCTCTCTCTCTCTCTCTCTCTCTCTCTCTCTCTCTCTCACACCAACACACACTCTTACACACACACACACACACACACACACACACACACACACACACACACACACACACACACACACATTCTCTCTCTCTCTCTCTCTCTCTCTCTCTCACACCAACACACACTCTTACACACACACACACACACACACACACACACACACACACACACACACACACACACACATTCTCTCTCTCTCTCTCTCTCTCTCTCTCTCTCTCTCTCTCACACCAACACACACTCTTACACACACACACACACACACACACACACACACACACACACACACACACACACACACACACATTCTCTCTCTCTCTCTCTCTCTCTCTCTCTCTCTCTCTCTCTCACACCAACACACACTCTTACACACACACACACACACACACACACACACACACATTCTCTCTCTCTCTCTCTCTCTCTCTCTCTCTCTCTCTCTCTCTCTCTCTCTCTCACACCAACACACACTCTTACACACACACACACACACACACACACACATTCTCTCTCTCTCTCTCTCTCTCTCTCTCTCTCTCTCTTACACCAACACACACTCTTACACACACACACACACACACACACACACACACACACACACACACACACACACACATTCTCTCTCTCTCTCTCTCTCTCTCTCTCTCTCTCTCTCTCACACCAACACACACTCTTACACACACACACACACACACACACACACACACACACACACACACACACACACACACATTCTCTCTCTCTCTCTCTCTCTCTCTCTCTCTCTCTCTCTCTCTCTCACACCAACACACACTCTTACACACACACACACACACACACACACACACACACACATTCTCTCTCTCTCTCTCTCTCTCTCTCTCTCTCTCTCTCTCTCTCTCTCTCTCTCTCACACCAACACACACTCTTACACACACACACACACACACACACACACACACACACACACACACACACACACACACACACACACACACACATTCTCTCTCGCTCTCTCTCTCTCTCTCTCTCTCTCTCTCACACCAACACACACTCTACACACACACACACACACACACACACACACACACACACACACACACACACACACACACACACACATCTCTCTCTCTCTCACACCAACACACACTCTTACACACACACACACACACACACACACACACACACACACACACACACACACACACTCTCTCTCTCTCTCTCTCTCTCTCTCTCTCTCTCTCTCTCTCTCACACCAACACACACTCTTACACACACACACACACACACACACACACACACACACACACACACACACACACACACACACACACACA
>NC_139596.1:832131-839631 GCF_946808225.1 Silurus aristotelis | reverse complement strand
AGAACAAACACACTGATTTTAAACTCTTAATTGTAAACATGTGTCGGTGAGAGTGTGTGTAGAAGACGTCTACCTCCGTTTCAGAACAGCCACATTTCCAAAGCTCCTGAGATACAAAGATATGGTCCTGTGATGAATGGTAAGGACAGATCATGAGAATAATGAGGATGGTGATGAGTTATGATAATGTGATGATGATGATCAGAATGAAGATGATCCCCAGGTGGTGATGATGGTTATGGTCTAGATATTCGAGTGGTGAAGATGATGATGAGGAGGACAGTTTTAGTGATGAGGATGATGAGAAGTATGTGATGAGAATGATGATGGTTATATTGATGATGGTGATGAGGATAAGGAGGGTGATGATGAGGATGATGGGAAATGATGATGATGGTTATATATTGATGATGGTGTGATGAGGATAAGGAGGGTAATGATGGTGTGATGAGGATAAGGAGGGTGATGATGAGGATGATGGAAAATGATGATGATGAGGATAAGGAGGGTAATGATGGTGTGATGAGGATACGGAGGGTGATGATGAGGATGATGGGAAATGATGATGGTTATATTGATAATGGTGATGAGGATAAGGAGGGTGATGACGAGGATGATGGGAAATGATGATGATGAGGATAAGGAGGGTAATGATGGTGTGATGAGGATACGGAGGGTGATGATGAGGATGATGGGAAATGATGATGGTTATATTGATGATGGTGATGAGGATAAGGAGGGTGATGATGAGGATGATGGGAAATGATGATGATGAGGATAAGGAGGGTAATGATGGTGTGATGAGGATAAGGAGGGTGATGATGAGGATGATGGGAAATGATGATGATGAGGATAAGGAGGGTAATGATGGTGTGATGAGGATAAGGAGGGTGATGATGAGGATGATGGGAAATGATGATGGTTATATTGATGATGGTGATGAGGATAAGGAGGGTGATGATGATGATGGTTATATTGATGATGGTGATGAGGATAAGGCAGGTGATGATGGTTTGATGAGAATGATGGGATATATGGATGAAGATGATGAAGATGAAGATGATGATGATGATGATGTGGTTAATTTCAATAATCAGCTCCTCGTTTAGATTCTGAATTGAGAATTTAAGGATGAAGTGTTTACAGTCTCACTGCTTCAGAATGAATCTGTGTGTGTGTGTGTCTGTGTGTGTGTGTGTGTGTGTGTGTGTGTGTGTGTGTGTGTGTGTGTTTAAGGTTTCACTCTTACTTTCAGTGGAGTCTGAATGGTTTATGAATCTGCGCTTGACACACAGAGCTGTGATTAGATACGAGTGAGCTTGTGCTAATTGTACGTGACGTGATCACGGTGATAGAGTGATAGAGTGAGAGTAAGAGAGATGGAGTAATAAAGTGATAGAGAGATAGAAAGAGATGCAATAATAGAGCGAGAGTGATAGATAGATAGATAGATAGATAGATAGATAGATAGATAGATAGATAGATAGATAGATAGATAGATAGATAGATAGATAGATAGATAGAGTTAAAGAGTTAAAGAGAGATACAGCACCCCGTTAGTTTAAGTTTTCTCTCATACACTATTGTTTCCATAGCAACAGCTGATTGTCAGGGACCTATCACCAACAAGGTGAAGTTATCAGTTAGGAGAAAGGACTTTTCAGAGGTACAGCTGAAACAGTGGAGAGAGAGAGAGAGAGAGAGAGAGAGAGAGAGAGAGAGAGAGAGAGAGAGAGAAGATAGTTTAGAATGAAAGCAGGAACTGATGGAACATGGACCTCTAATGGAGTTCAGACTGATTCTGTGTTGAGATCCTCTTCACACCGACCCTCACATACACACTTCCTGTATCCTCATATATATATATATATTTTTAGGTTAGTTCCTGTTCTAGTTCTCTCCTTACTTCTTGATTCTTGGTTCATGGCCTGCACCTGTTCCTCACTTCCCACTTTCTGTGTGTGGACACCACTTCTGTTTCTCTCCTCATAACTTCCTGTTTCTGCTACGGGGTCGGCTTTCGTGGTCTCGGTCATGTGACCTGCACCATACAGCAGCATTTACTGCAAATCTACAGCCTCAATTTACATATACGCCACACACACACACACACACACACACACACACACACACACACACACACACACACACACACAGTGAATGAGTGACACTTACTCACACGAGAACAGAAGAGAAATTTAAATCAGATGAATATTTGGTGTGACTACTGTTCACCAGCAAAACAGCATCAAACTAACCACAGATCTCCTGTGGATGTAGGCTGCTCAAATCCTTCTGTCACTCATTATTGTCCAGATGTTCAGCAAACATCTCAGCTCCTGCTACAGTAAATATTTCAGACTTCAGTCCAGAGCACCTGCTGCCCCCCGTATCTCTGTTTTCATGTCATGCAGGGTTGAGTCACTGTGCCTTGTTGACTGCAATTCATCCATGAAGACCACTTCTGGCCAGATTTCCCTAGACAGTAGATGGGTTTACCTGGGTTCCACTGTTTTCCTCCAGTTCTTTGCTGATGGATCTGCTGGACATTTTCTGATGTTGGAGGGAAGTAAGCATGAAGTGCTGCAGTAAGTTTCCTCGACCACTACGTCTAAGCTCCTCAACATCTCCAGTTTCTTTGTGCTTCTTCAAAATAGCTTGAAGAGCACATCTTGAAAGCCCAGTCTGCGTTGAGATCTTGGGAGAGACCTTGCTGATGCAGTAGAACTACCTACTAAGACTGTGATCAGATATTCCATGGTGTGGGACCTGTGACATGAACCTCACTTTAGAAGCAGAGTTAGGATGTTCCTCTCCCAGTTTGAAGCTCCTACACAGTTCTGTTTCACTTCATGATCAACCTAGAGATGAAATCGGCTCCTGCTTGGTAGATTTGCTTCATCACACACCTGACTCTGATCCTGCAGAATCCTTAAAAAGTAAGAACTGAAAGCCAAACGCTGTCACACCAAATACTGATCTGATTAGGACTTCTCTTCTGTTACTTTACATTCCAGTTTGTTTCTAACTCCTGAGTGAAGCTCCACAGCACAGTGCAGGGGGGTGAGATGTTGAACTTCCTGTCTCCACACTGAGCGAGCATGGACCAGCAACACGCTAATCATCAGACACACACATCCTCCTTCTTCCTCTAGCAGGAAGAGATAGAAGAGGAGCATGCTTTATTGGGTGCTAATGTGGGACCAGGACTCGTCTCTGAGCTCCTACAGCTGGATGAGACCTGGCACTCATCTCACATCCCCATGCAGCTGCTCGAGCTCAGCATGGAACTTCTGACTGCTTTTAATCTATCAGGTTTTAGAAATAATCCACCACACACACACACACACACACACACACACACACACACACTTTTCACACTCACAGAAGTCAGATGTTATGTAAAGGCACAGAGGAGAAGCAGCTTCTATGTTATGTGTGTGAAGGAATGGGTACTCTCAACAAATCAGTGTGTGTGTGTGTGTGTGTGTGTGTGTGTGTGTGTGTGTGTGTGTGTTAATTCCGCAGTTCTTTTGCCTTATATGGTATAAAATAAGAGACAACAAATCGGCCAAGATTCCTCGTTGACCATCTAATGAGAATCCGGATCCAGACATGACCTACTGCACCTGATTGGTTACAGAAATGACTGGCGGTTACACTCCTTACACGTGTGTGTGTGTGTGTGTGTGTGTGTGTGTGTGTGTGTGTGTGTGTGTGTGTGTAGTCTAAACACAATGTACAACTTTCATACTTGGCCAGTGATGTGCTCTGTCTCAGTGGGAATACTGAAGTTCAAAAATAAATAAATAAATAAATAAATAAACAAAAATCAAAGACAAAACATTCAAATTAAAACCTACACCCATCGATATAAAAGAAGAAATTCAGGATGTTCCAGCAGTGAAACGCCAACACTCCACCCCCTGGTCTGAGACAGACCGAGTGGGCGTGACCTAATATTCTAATCAGAGACATCTCCACACACTTATCACCTTGCTGTGTCTACATTAATACTATACAGCTTCAGGAAACAGGCGGTCGTTACCATGGAAACCCCCAATCCTGACTCCACCCACCACCGTAACGTCACTCGTCCTATAGAAAAGCTGTAGAATAGGTTTCTGAAGGAGAACATTACCTTGGGCGGGTAGTAGAGCTCCAGGTTGAACCTGTCGTTCGTCCTCCGGACCAGCAGGCGGCAGCGCAGCCAGCGTGGGGCCGTATCCGAAATGCTGTCGTTCACCTCCAGGCACTTTAAATGTCCTTCCTTGCACACGGTTCCGCTCTCCGGTTGGTGTTTAGTGCCCCGTTTTGTCAGATGGCTCAGGCGATGCAACAGTCGGAGGCCTGAAGGTGGCGCTCTGGCGGGGGGGTGTTCCCCCAACCCCGAACCCCCGTCTCTTCTGTCTGACTCGGACCCGGAGCTGTCCTGGATCGAGTCGTCACGCGACGGACGTTTCTTGAGAAGCCGTCGCACATGTTTACTGAACTGAGAAAAGACCTTGCCACCTTGCCACCTGCCTGAGGGGAGTGGCACTGCAGACTGAGGGGCGTAACTCTCTGTAAGCTCCACCCCTTGGGTGTGTCCGAATGCTCTATGTGAAGTGAAGCTCTGGACCAGCGGCTCCCGCTCCGGTTTCGGTGGCAGAATGACAAACGAGGCTCCGGCCACCGGATGACTGGCTTCCCGGTAATCGAGCACTCCTGAAAAGTCGCATGTGTGTCCGGTCATGGGAGGGGGCGGGGCTTCTTCTTTGGCCACCTCTCGGCGGAATTGGTGCTGGAACATGGCACTGAAGTCCCGGCTGAATTTCTCCGGAGAAACGACATCGTGTGTCGGTCGAGTCCGGGCAAAACGGACATATTGTTGTGCTAACTCTCGCGCCCTGATGCTCGCGTGATACTCGCAGAACTCCCTCCAGCCACAAGGGGGCGCTGTGCTGCTCAGGGTCTCCTCAATAGTGTTGCCATTCATTGCAGTAAGCAGCCCAGCTGAGAAACACTGTGTAAGGAGAAACGTAGAGACACAAGTGAGCGCGAGAACATGAAGATCTGCAGAGCTCCTTCAATCTGCTCACAGAATCAGAAGTAAAACCGTCAGAGGAAGAAATGCTCAGTGCACCATCACACCATCTCTAACTCCATCCAGAACTATCTCCCAAGATCAACCACCACATGGAAATGACTAAACACACGTGTGTGTGTGTGTGTGTGTGTGTGTGTGTGTGTGTGTGTGTGTGTGTACAGACACCAATTCAGCAAAGTTTACTGTTACATGTTGGTGAATATCGGTGTTGAGTGAGTGTCTGGGGGACATCTGAAGTGGTGGGAGATTAACTTCGATGTGTGTGTGATGGTAGTGTTTGATGGAAGATTATTATGTTTGATGCTCGTGTTTAAAAGTGAATGTTAGAATGTTTTGGTCAATGATGGTGTGTGATGGTGAATATTGGTGTGTGTATGACGGTTATTGATGGTGTGTGTGATGGTTTTGGTGGTGTGTGATGGTTATTGATGATGTTTACTTGTAAATGATGGGGTGTGTGTTAATTTTTGATGTCTGTGCTAAACATTTTTGGTGTGTGTGATGGTTTTTGATGATGTGTGATGGTTTGTGATTGTGTGTGAAATGGCTATTTATGGGGTGTGTTGGGTAAGAGTTGGTCTGTGATGGTGTTCAGATGGTAAGAGTTGGTGTGTGATGGTGTTCAGATGGTAAGAGTTGGTGTGTGATGGGTTTCAATGGTGTGTGATGGTGTTCAGATGGTAAGAGTTGGTGTGTAATGGTGTTCAGATGGTAAAAGTTGGTGTGTGATGGGTTTTGATGGTGTGTGATGGTGTTCAGATGGAAAGCGTTGGTGTGTGATGGGTTTCAATGGTGTGTGATGGTGTTCAGATGGTAAGAGTTGGTGTGTAATGGTGTTCAGATGGTAAGCGTTGGTGTGTGATGGTGTTCAGATGGTAAGCATTGGTGTGTGATGGTGTTCAGATGGTAAGCGTTGGTATGTGATGGTGTTTAGATGGTGTATGATTGTGTTCAGATGGTAAGAGTTGGTGTGTGATGGTGTTCAGATGGTAAGCGTTGGTATGTGATGGTGTTTAGATGGTAAGCGTTGGTATGTGATGGTGTTTAGATGGTGTGTGATTGTGTTCAGATGGTAAGAGTTGGTGTGTGATGGTGTTCAGGTGGTAAGCGTTGGTGTGTGATGGTGTTCAGGTGGTAAGAGTTAGTGTGTGATGGTGTTCAGATGGTAAGAGTTGGTGTGTGATGGGTTTCAATGGTGTGTGATGGTCTTCAGATAGTAAGAGTTGGTGTATGATGGGTTTCAATGGTGTGTGATGGTGTTCAGATGGTAAGAGTTGGTGTTTGATGCTGTTCAGATAGTAAAAGTTGGTGTGTGATGGTGTTCAGATGGTAAGCGTTGGTGTGTGATGGTGTTTAGATGGTAACAGTTGGTGTGTGATGGTGTTCAGATGGTAAGAGTTGGTGTGTGATGGTGTTCAGATGGTAAGCGTTGGTGTGTGATGGTGTTCAGATGGTAAGAGTTGGTGTGTGATGGGTTTTAATGGTGTGGTGGTGTTTAGATGGTAAGCGTTGGTGTGTGATGGTGTTCAGATGGTAAGAGTTGGTGTGTGATGGGTTTTAATGGTGTGTGATGGTGTTCAGATGGTAAGCGTTGGTATTGTAATGTATTATATTGTAGTGTTATACAGATAGACAGCAGAGTGTAACTTTAGTAAGTACGCCAGTGAAGTTGCTGGTGTGTAGAAGTCCTGCTCTGGCTGTAGATGTTGCACAACACAACACGTTCTGCTGATATTGGCGTAAGAGTGTGTTACGTGTGTGAGGCCCCCTGTCTATGAATGAAGAGGGAATTTAATCATCAGTTTCTTTTACCGCAGAAGTGCAGAGTGCTCTCAGTATCACGCATAGACAAGCCCACATGGTATTCAAATTACTCTCTCTCTCACACACACACACGCACACACACACGCACACACGCACACACGCACACACGCACACACGCACACACACACACACACAGGAAGTAAATTGTTAATTCCACTAAGGTTACTTCACATGGCTGCCAGAGAACAGAATTAAGATCAGAAAGAATTTTTGTAATGTAATGACTGAATGAAAACATGATTCAAGAGATAAAGAGAAATTTCAGAAGCATAATAACAATTAAACCAATCTCACACACACACACACACACACACACACACACACACACACACACACGGCAATAATCATCATTACTGTCCTGTGTGTTAGTAGTTTATATTGTGTGCATGTTAGGATTTTCACTGTTTTATGTGCAGTTAAAGTAGCCTACAATTCTACAGGGTTCTCAGTCTCTCTTTCTCACAGTCACACACACACACGAACTCCAACCATAGTGCTAAAACCACACTGCACCATCATCATTTAGTGACCCATTTTTATGAAACATCAGCCGCCATGTTGCATGCATGCACACACATATGCACACA
>NC_139596.1:819631-824631 GCF_946808225.1 Silurus aristotelis | reverse complement strand
TATACATACATATATATATATATGTGTGTGTGTGTGTGTGTGTGTGTGTGTGTGTGTGTGTGTATATAATGTCTGCAAATTGAAAGGATAGTGTGTGTGTGTGTGTGTGTGTGTGTACAGAATCTTGATTTTCAGAAGATTTACACAGTTAAAAAGTCATCTTGTTTCTGCTTTACCGCTCTACATTTTCTCTACAGACACCACAAGAAGACATTGAGGTCTCACACACACACACACACACACACACGCACACACACTAAACTGTGATCAACATGTTACAAAAATAACTATAGTTACCGCCTGTGGTGAGTCGGAGTAACACCATCTTCTATACGAGTCAAACACCAAACCTGTTAATCATAAAACCTCTTACTCCAATAAAATAAAACCGAGTATCAGGCACAGGAGCCCGGGGTATCAGGCACAGGAGCCCGGGGTATCAGGCACAGGAGCCCGGGGTATCAGGCACAGGAGCCCGGGGTATCAGGCACAGGAGCCCGGGGTATCAGGCACAGGAGCTGGAGTGGTACACATGCTATAATAATACACAATGACCCGCTGTAATAACACACAATGACCCGCTGTAATAACACAATGACTGTGTTGTAATAACACACAATGACCCGCTGTAATAACACAATGACCCGCTGTAAAAACACAATGACTGTGTTGTAATAATACACAATGACCCGCTGTAATAACACACAATGACCCGCTGTAATAACAATGACTGTGTTGTTATAATACACAATGACCCACTGTAATAACACACAATGACCCGCTGTAATAACACAATGACTGTGTTGTAATAATACACAATGACCCGCTGTAATAACACAATGACTGTGTTGTAATAATACACAATGACCCGCTGTAATAACACACAATGACCCGCTGTAATAATACACAATGACCCGCTGTAATAACACAATGACTGTGTTGTAATAATACACAATGACCCGCTGTGATAACACACAATGACCCGCTGTAATAACACAATGACCCGCTGTAATAATACACAATGACCCGCTGTAATAATACACAATGACCCGCTGTAATAACACAATGACCCGCTGTAATAACACAATGACCCGCTGTAATAACACAATGACTGTGTTGTAATAATACACAATGACCCGCTGTAATAACAATGACTGTGTTGTAATAACACAATGACCCGCTGTAATAATACACAATGACTGTGTTGTAATAATACACAATGACCCGCTGTAATAACACAATGACCCGCTGTAATAACACACAATGACCCGCTGTAATAACACACAATGACCCGCTGTAATAATACACAATGACCCGCTGTAATAACACACAATGACCCGCTGTAATAATAGACAATGACTGTGTTGTAATAATACACAATGACCCGCTGTAATAACACAATGACCCGCTGTAATAACACAATGACTGTGTTGTAATCAAATTCCACCACACCCCCAAACTCCCAGACAGTTCAGCAAACTCCAGTATACCCCCCAAACTCCCAAACACTTCTGCAAATTCCCACTCATACACTCCCCACTTCCACACCCCCAAACCTACAAACTCCCACACACACACTCGTGAAAACCCCTGCTCCTGTGTGTATATAGTACGTGGTTTGGAACGCAGCCCGACCCCCCCCCGGGTCCTGCCGCCGGGGTTTCTGAGAATTAACTACGTAATTGCGCTGATCTTTCATAACGATCCAAACAGCGCTTTACACACACACACACGCACACACACACACACTTTTACATAACGTGTGCGCGCGCTCGCGCGTGCGTGCGGATTATTGGTAATTATATAACGCGCACGCACTCCTCATGCGCTTCCAGCAGAAAAGTTTTTGCATCCAAGTGAGAGACCGCGCACATGGGGCTGAAAACTTGATCTCACACTTATTGCGTTCAGTCTCGTGTCTCAAACACACACACACTCATACATATACACACACACACTCATACATATACACACTTGTAGTGTTCAGTCTCGTGTCTCAAACACACACACACACTCATACATATACACACACACACACACACTCATACATATACACACTTATAGTGTTCAGTCTCGTGTCTCAAAAACACACACACACTCATACATATACACACACACACTCATACATATACACACTTATAGCGTTCAGTCTCGTGTCTCAAACACACACACACTCATACATATACACACACACACACTCATACATATACACACTTATAGTGTTCAGTCTCGTGTCTCAAACACACACACACACTCATACATATACACACACACACAGACATACATATACACACTTATAGTGTTCAGTCTCGTGTCTCAAACACACACACACTCATACATATACACACACACACTCATACATATACACACTTATAGCGTTCAGTCTCGTGTCTCAAACACACACACACACTCATACATATACACACACACACTCATACATATACACACTTGTAGTGTTCAGTCTCGTGTCTCAAACACACACACACACTCATACATATACACACACACACTCATACATATACACACTTATAGTGTTCAGTCTCGTGTCTCAAACACACACACACACACTCATACATATACACACACACACAGACATACATATACACACTTATAGTGTTCAGTCTCGTGTCTCAAACACACACACACTCATACATATACACACACACACTCATACATATACACACTTATAGCGTTCAGTCTCGTGTCTCAAACACACACACACACTCATACATATACACACACACACTCATACATATACACACTTGTAGTGTTCAGTCTCGTGTCTCAAACACACACACACACTCATACATATACACACACACACACACTCATACATATACACACTTGTAGTGTTCAGTCTCGTGTCTCAAACACACACACACACACTCATACATATACACACACACACACACTCATACATATACACACTTATAGCGTTCAGTCTCGTGTCTCAAACACACACACACTCATACATATACACACACACACTCATACATATACACACTTATAGTGTTCAGTCTCGTGTCTCAAACACACACACACACACTCATACATATACACACACACACACTCATACATATACACACACACACACACTCATACATATACACACTTATAGCGTTCAGTCTCGTGTCTCAAACACACACACACTCATACATATACACACACACACTCATACATATACACACTTATAGTGTTCAGTCTCGTGTCTCAAACACACACACACACACTCATACATATACACACACACACACACTCATACATATACACACTTATAGCGTTCAGTCTCGTGTCTCACACACACACACACACACACATACATATACACACACACACTCATACATATACACACTTATAGTGTTCAGTCTCGTGTCTCACACATACACACACACACACACACACACACACATAGACACACTTAAAGGGTTTAGTGTCGTGTCTCACACACACACACTCACATATACACACTTATAGCGTTCAGTCTCGTGTCACACACACACATACTATACACACACACACACACATACTGTATATACACACACACACACACACAGACACACTTAAAGGGTTCAGTCTTGTGTCTCACACACACACACTCACATATACACTGTATATACACACAGACACACACACACATATATACACTGTATTTACACACAGACACACACACACATACACTGTATATACACACAGACACACACATATATACACTGTATATACACACAGACACACACACACATATATACACTGTATTTACACACAGACACACACACACATACACTGTATATACACACAGACACACACATATATACACTGTATATACACACAGACAAACACACACACACACACACACACACACACATACACTGTATATACACACAGACATATGCACACACAGATATATACACTATATATACACATAGACACACACACTTACATACACTGTATATATACACACACAGACACACACATATACACTGTATATACACACAGACACACACACACTTATATACACTGTATATACACACAGACACACACACACATATATACACTGTATACAAAAACACACACACACACACACACACACACACACACACATACACTGTATACAAAAACACACACACACACACACATATACTATACACACACACACACACACACACACACACACACACACACACACACACACACTGTATATACACACAGACACACACACACTTATATACATTGTATATATACACACAGACACACACACACTTATATACATTGTATATATACACACAGACACACACATATACACTGTATATACACACAGACACACACACACTTATATACACTGTATATACACACAGACACACACACACACACACACATATATACACTGTATATACACACAGACACACACACACATATATACACTGTATACAAAAACACACTAACACACACACACATACACTGTATACAAAAACACACACACACACACACACACACACACACACACACATACACTGTATATACACACAGACACACACACACACATATATACAATGTATATACACACAGACACACACACACTTATATACATTGTATATATACACACAGACACACACACACTTATATACATTGTATATATACACACAGACACACACATATACACTGTATATACACACAGACACACACACACTTATATACACTGTATATACACACAGACACACACACACACACACACATATATACACTGTATATACACACAGACACACACACACATATATACACTGTATACAAAAACACACTAACACACACACACATACACTGTATACAAAAACACACACACACACACACACACACACACACACACACATACACTGTATATACACACAGACACACACACACACATATATACAATGTATATACACACAGACACACACACACACACACATATATATATATACACTGTATATACACACAGACACACACACACTTATATACACTGTATATAC
>NC_139596.1:799631-807131 GCF_946808225.1 Silurus aristotelis | reverse complement strand
CAAATACAGAACCAAAAGGAGAAATGGGAGAATCATATGGCAAACATCATAAATACCTGCAGTGTCTAACACATCTGACCCTGAGCTCACAGCAGGAACAGGGTGAAGGTCACCATCATCCAGGTGCCCCTGTCCCCTGTCCCGGTCCTGAGACTTCATCTGCAGGACGTCCCATGAGGCACGAGTGTGTAGTTGTGTATATAATTGTATAGTTCAGTGTTTGGTGCTGCTAGATCATGTTCAGTGAAATGAGACCTGAATCATAATCGAATGATGAGAAATATTACATCAGTTCTGATTTCTTCACCATTCCCTCACTTACACACGTCATTCTCAGCAGCTGAACCTTTACTTTTAAATTGTTTAGATTTTCTAAGAGCATTTTAATCACATGCAGGTGGATTTTTAACTAAATATGATTTTATTACTGAGGATCAGGTCAACTTTATTTGGAGCAACATCATGAGCAGAATGTTAGTAGGAACCAGTCCAGCTCCTGGTGAGCTCTTTCAACCGGGCCTTTAGTGATCAGGTGGTAACAGTGGCTGATGGGAAATCGATAGATCGTGTTGTGACACAAATAATCCGGATCATCTCCAGGTCCTACATCCAGGTCATGTGGAGAACAGTTCTGAAGATGTAGAGCTTACAAAGCCCTGACACTGGACACTTAAACTTTCAGAAATATGCTTAGAAAGTAAGAAAGTTAGAACGAGAAAACCGGTGCAGGACACAACGGTGGAGTTAAAGGTGATATTTAATTCATAAAATGAAAAAAAAAAAAAAAAAAAAAAAAAAAAAACAGGAGCAGAAGAAAAGCTCTGACAAAAACGTTAGGCCACAACACGTCCTCCTTCACCCCTGTATATATTACACACATCTGTTCTGCTTATGTACACGCCACACACTCACTCACACATACAGTGGCAGTTTACTCTCCTTGTTCACACACACACACACACACACACACACACACACACACACACACACACACACACACACACACACACACACACACACACACACACACACACACACACACACACAGGAGATCCTGCTGAACCTCCTGAGAGCCAGACCCATGAGCAGCTGAACCACACAGGAAGTGGAGAAACACCTAACACACTACAGACAGAGACAGAGGGAAGGAGAAGTTGTGCACACACAGGGAGGGAGGGAGGGAGGGAGGAAGGGAGGGAGAGAGAGAGAGAGAGAGAGAGAGAGAGAGAGAGAGAGAGAGAGAGAGAGAGAGAGAAAACGAGAAACAGAAATAGGACATGGGGACTTGGGTCCTACACTCCTCGTGTTGGAGATCCATCCTGGAGATCCATCCAAGGTGTTCAGGAGGTTCAGGAGCAAAAGCACTTATCTTTATACCCATAATGCACTGCTGGAGGTGTGTTACAGGGTTAATGATGTGCATTTTCAATTCTTTATTATCAGACACATCAGAAACACAACTCAGAGGACTGCAGATGCCGTGGGGAAAAGTGCTGGCACCCCAACGTATAGGACAAGTACAATACTGCAGACGAAGAAGAGATGGATACTCTCTCTCTCTCTCTCTCTCTCTTAGGAAAGCGCTTCACTTGTTTAGTCATGACAGTAGTTCTGCTCTCTCGAATGAACCTGTAGAACATTCATATACAGAAAACTACACACACACACACACACACACACACACACACACACACACACACACACACACATACTGATACACAAAACATCCACATTATAGTCAGAATTCATTCATTACTCCAGTGTGGGGAGGGAGTGCACATATATACACACACACACACACATAAAACAAAGACAATCGGCAGTAGTGCTGAGCGATGAGGGACCACAGGGCGTGCACACACACACACACACACACACACACACACACACACACACACACACACACACACACACACACACACACACACACACACACACACACACACACTCCTCCAGTTAGTTCCTTAAAGGGGCATTTCAGCAGAAAATGAAGTGTACACAATTCCCCTGATCAGCCAGGACTTGCAGTTTGAGGTTAATAAGTAAAGGAAGCCTCTACAGCCCCCAGTTCAGTACTGAACAACCTACACACCTGCACCATCACACACACTCTCACACACACTTACATGGCTGTGTACATTTCATCCTGGGCTGAAGTGTGTCTTTAAGGCCGTGGGTGTACAGTAGGCTCAGAGACACGACATCTCACAAGGACAGGGTATGAAAAATCTCTTCAAATTAAAAACAAACACAAAAGAAAATAAACAGAAGAAAAAAAACGAAAAAAAAAAAACGTCCCAAGTGTCTACAGACTGGAGGTTCACCCACACCCCGAGTCCCACCAGGTCCCTGCATCAGTCTGTGATGCAACATGCTCATTTATGATTAGCTTCATGCTAACAAGTGCTCCAGGACTAAACCCCAGAAAAAAGAGTTTCAAAATGACATCATCTCCATCATTATCGTTGTCTCTGATCCCCTACTCCACCACTGCTACATCATGGCCTTCCAGTTTCAGGGTCTCCTCTGGGGAGAAAGACTGCAGGCTCACAATCAGAGCTGAATGTTGGGTCAGGCTCAGAGTCAGAGCTGATTGGCTAGGTCAGGGTCAGAGCTGATTGGCTAGGTCAGGGTCAGAGCTGATTGGTTGGGTCAGGCTCAGAGTCAGAGCTGATTGGTTGGGTCAGGCTCAGAGTCAGAGCTGATTGGCTAGGTCAGGGTCAGAGCTGATTGGCTAGGTCAGGGTCAGAGCTGATTGGTTGGGTCAGGCTCAGAGTCAGAGCTGATTGGCTAGGTCAGAGTCAGAGCTGATTGGCTAGGTCAGGGTCGGAGCTGATTGGCTAGGTCAGGGTCAGAGCTGATTGGTTGGGTCAGGCTCAGAGTCAGAGTTGATTGGTTGGGTCAGGCTCAGAGTCAGAGCTGATTGGTTGGGTCAGGCTCAGAGTCAGAGCTGATTGGCTAGGTCAGGGTCAGAGCTTATTGGTTGGGTCAGGCTCAGAGTCAGAGCTGATTGGCTAGGTCAGGGTCAGAGCTGATTGGTTGGGTCAGGCTCAGGGTCAGAGCTGACCGGGTGGAGCGTATCTCAGTCAGGAGCGAGGAGAGTGGAGTCGTAAGGCCTGGTGCAGGCTGTTGAAGGAGGGACGATCTCTGATGTCACGCCTCCAGCAACGTATCATTAGCTCATACAGAGGGGTGGGGCACAGCGGGGGAGAGGACAGGTAGATCTGTGAGAGACAGAGAAAAAATGATACTGACAAAAATACACATCCTAACTTTTATGTATTAAAGTATACCAGACTAGACCAGTGTGTGTGTGTGTGTGTGTGTGTGTATACCTGTCTCCCCTGGTTCCGGAAGAACTCGCCGCTGTTCTCGATGACCTGCTCGTCCGTCAGTAGACTGTAGGGCTGCTCTGTACACAGAGTGAAGATCTCCCACAGAGTCACACCAAACGCCCACACGTCACTTGTCGTGGTGAACTTACCCTGCACACACACACACACACACACACACACACACACACACACACACACACACACACACACACACAAGTTTATTGCTGTACTGTAACAATGGTACACCTACATCTCAGTATCCGAACATATTCCTGCCATCCGGTTACAGCTAAGCACACACACACACACACACACACACACACACACACACACACACACACACACACACACACACACACACACGGTAACGCACCAGCAGGATACTCTCCCAGGCCATCCAGCGTATAGGCAGCACGGCTCGGCCCTGGATTCTGTAGTAGTCGCTGCTGTACAGGTTCCTGCTCATGCCGAAGTCTGAGATCTTGATGGTGAGCTGTCGGTCTAGGAGGCAGTTCCTCGTGGCCAGGTCCCGGTGCACAAAGTTCAGAGATGCCAGGTAGTTCATCCCCGATGCTATTTGAACAGCCATGTGCAACAAGTCTGCCATACTGCGATGCCACACACACAGATATTCATCACACACACAAAAAAAGACTGAAGATATAAATGAGTGATTTAGTGATAGAGAGAGATGGACTGATGGACACATGGACTAAGACAGACAGCTGGACGGATAAGGACAGACGTACCTTACAGAGGGGATGTTGTTGGCATGGGTGAGAGTGCTCTCAATCTCTCTCTGAGAGAGGAACATGTTGAGGTCTCCGTTCTCCATGTACTCCGTCACCATGCACAGAGGGTCCGAGTGCACACACACACACAGCAGGCGGATGATGTTCGGGTCGTTCAGGCGCGACATGATCTTTATCTCCTTCAAGAAGTCGTTCCTAATGGAGGGGCAAAATACGGAGTTAAACACCAACACAGAGTCAAACACCTACATGTAGTTAAACACCAACACAGAGTCAAAAACCAACACAGAGTCAAACACCAACACAGAGTCAAACACCAACACAAAGTCAAACACCTACATGTAGTTAAACACCAATACAGAGTCAAACACCAACACAGAGTCAAACACCAACACAAAGTCAAACACCAACACAAAGTCAAACACCTACATGTAGTTAAACACCAACACAGAGTCAAACACCAACACAGAGTCAAACACCAACACAAAGTCAAACACCAACACAAAGTCAAACACCTACATGTAGTTAAACACCAACACAGAGTCAAACACCAACACAAAGTCAAACACCAACACAGTCAAACACCTACTTGTAGTTAAACACCAACACAGAGTCAAACACCAACACAGAGTCAAACACCAACACAAAGTCAAACACCTACATGTAGTTAAACACCAACACAGAGTCAAACACCAACACAGAGTCAAACACCAACACAAAGTCAAACACCTACATGTAGTCAAACACCAACACAGAGTCAAACACCAACACAGAGTCAAACACCAACACAAAGTCAAACACCAACACGGAGTCAAACACCTACATGTAGTTAAACACCAACACAGAGTCAAACGCCCATATGGAATGGAGTCAAACACCTATATGTAGGTGGAGTCAATTAAAACCATTATAACAAACACCAAAAGGAAGTAGTATAGAGACCTGGCATTAATGGTGGCGTCGGCTCGGAGCTGTTTCACTGCCACTAGGACGGAGCTCTCGCCATCAGATAATGGAGGAGCGTCCTCTTCTAAAAACTCCACCAGACCCTCCGCTTCACACAGGTGCACCTACACACACACACATTACACACACTCACACACTTTACCCACACAGAGTGAACTCCATATAAAACTGTACAACATGCCCACCTCTCCAAACTGCCCCTCCCCCAGTTTCTCCCGGAAGATGAGGCATTCCCTTGGAAATTCGGGGGCAGTGATGTCTTTGCGTGTTAGAGAGTCTGCGGTGAGGGCAGGGATGGCGTATGTGTTGCCGCCGGTAACACCCTGCAGCTTGACTATCAGGGTTTCGGCGTAGTGAGGAACGCTGGACTGGAGACTCTGGTGATGAGTACACTGAGTAATGTCTGGCTCGGCATAACCACCACCACAATCTAAAAAGAGAAAGACCACCTATAAAAGTCCAAATCTAAACCAACAGAAAAAGTGTTATTCCAAACTGACTGTAATAAAACCATCAGTGGGGAAGAAATCAGAAAAGCAACCAGCTTACCCAGCAGGGGTCATCGTCATGGTAACGAAAGGTCAGGTGAAGATCAGAAAACAGGAAGACCGAGTGTAAGGGTTAGAGGGCAGAGGAGGAAGAAACAGCGCTGAAAAAACAAGACATGAAGAGAAAGATGGAAAAAATCATGCAAAAGGTTTTCCAAGAAGAACCTTAGCCTCAGACGGAGGGCAAAAACGGGAAGCAGCTATTAAGAAGAACAAGGAAGTGTGGAAAATGTGTCTGTGTGTGTCTGTGTGTTTACCCAGGTCTTTGGCTCTAAGCTCAGTGTGTTCTGGAGTGTGTGTGCGTGTGTCCAGCAGAAACACTCTCTCATACGGAGAGTCCAGAGAGTCCAAAGGGGGCGACTGAGGAGAGTCACTGCTGCAAGGCAAATTCACCATCACCTCCTCATCTAGGATCCGCCTCGGACCCTACAGACAAGAAGAGGGAGAGTGTGTGTGTGTGTGTGTGTGTGTGTGTGTGTGTGTGTGTTTATTTCAGAGAGAAATAGAATAAAATTTAGACAGATAAAAAAAGACAAAGGGAACAACAACAAGAAGGAGGGATAGAAAGAGATGACAGAAAAAAGAGGAGGGTGAGAGAGCCAAAGAAAGGGGAAGAGAAAGAGACACAGCGAGAGAGAGAGAAAAATAAAAAGCATGAGTGTTTTACTTTCTGAACATCAACACATTTCATTCCTGTCCTGTAATTACTTCTTCTTCCTCTTATTATTATTGTTATTATTATAATAATTATTATTATTATATGTATAAGAGAAGTAGTGAAATAGCACTCATTCTCTTTCTCTTTTACACACACACACACACACACACACACACATGATAAACACCTTCTCTAGGACTTTGCACACATACTGCCACCACAGAATGAGGAAGATGATCACTACAAGCAGGAGGATGATGGTGACCAAACAGCCAATTAAGACAGATGTGTTGCTCTGTTCAGGTAGGTGGGGCTTGGACGTTACTGTGCTAGCATCTGTAACACACACACACACACACACACACACACACACACACACAGACACACACACACACACACACACACACACACACACACACACACACATGTCGGAGCAGAGTAAGTTTCACTGAGAGTTATGTGTGGAGAGGTCTAAATCAGAAATGAGGGTGTGGAAGGGCGTGGCCAGGCTGTACAATTCACCATGACACAGCGTACCTGTAGCCGATGTAACTGTAGTCGGCGCCCGACTCTGTATCTCAGACGGCAGTGATGTCACCACCGGGGGCCTCTGGGTGGGCAGGGTGTGGATCGCTGTGATGCACGATTCACATGTAACCATAGCAAAAAGTGAGAAATTCAACATGCTGAGGGACAGGTGAGCTATCTGATGGTGTTCATTTAAAGCGTCACATACCAGACTGGAAGGAGATCTCACTGAACATCATCCAGGTGTCTGCGAAGTAGAACCTGCAGCGGATTGCCGTGGCCGCTCGTCGCTCCAGAGGCACGGTGACGTACCGAGCGCTTGGGTTCCGGTCGTCCAGAACCGTGTGAAACTCCACAGCCTCCTGCTCCCACTGAGAGATGAGCCGGTGCTTAAACACACACATTACGGACGAGAAGACCTTAACACCACGCGTGAACATGTTGTTGCTGTGCACCTGCAAAAAAAAAAAAAAAAAAAAAAAAAAAAAAAAAAAACAGAAACTCAAGATCATGAACAACTATAAGAGATCTAGCCCTTTCTGGGGCAAATAAACTGTTCATCTCCTAACCTTCATGGAGGTGAAGTTTCTCTGCCTGTCAAACTGAAACTCCATCTCAATGTAGCCAGGTCCGAGAGAGTCGTTCCTCCAGCCCACGTAGTCATAACCAGGCCATGGCATGTACTGACGCGTCTGAGAGAAATCATCCAGACC
>NC_139596.1:767131-789631 GCF_946808225.1 Silurus aristotelis | reverse complement strand
CAATAAAATGCAGCACAGTCGCCTAACACCTTCTCACTTCACACTCACATAACCCTGAGAACACATGGTCATCTCACACCTTCTCACCTCACACTCACATAACCCTGAGAACACATGGTCATCTCACACCTTCTCACCTCACACTCACAAGACCCTGAGAACACATGGTCATCTCACACCTTCTCACCTCACACTCACAAGACCCTGAGAACACATGGTCATCTCACACCTTCTCACTTCACACTCACATAACCCTGAGAACACATGGTCATCTCACACCTTCTCACCTCACACTCACAAGACCCTGAGAACACATGGTCATCTCACACCTTCTCACCTCACACTCACATAACCCTGAGAACACATGGTCATCTCACACCTTCTCACTTCACACTCACATAACCCTGAGAACACATGGTCATCTCACACCTTCTCACCTCACACTCACAAGACCCTGAGAACACATGGTCATCTCACACCTTCTCACCTCACACTCACATAACCCTGAGAACACATGGTCATCTCACACCTTCTCACCTCACACTCACAAGACCCTGAGAACACATGGTCATCTCACACCTTCTCACCTCACACTCACATGACCCTGAGAACACATGGTCATCTCACACCTTCTCACCTCACACTCACATAACCCTGAGAACACATGGTCATCTCACACCTTCTCACCTCACACTCACAAGACCCTGAGAACACATGGTCATCTCACACCTTCTCACCTCACACTCACATAACCCTGAGAACACATGGTCGTCTCACACCTTCTCACCTCACACTCACATAACCCTGAGAACACATGGTCATCTCACACCTTCTCACCTCACACTCACATAACCCTGAGAACACATGGTCATCTCACACCTTCTCACCTCACACTCACAAGACCCTGAGAACACATGGTCATCTCACACCTTCTCACCTCACACTCACATAACCCTAAGAACACATGGTCATCTCACACCTTCTCACCTCACACTCACATAACCCTGAGAACACATGGTCATCTCACACCTCCTCACCTCACACTCACATGACCCTGAGAACACATGGTCATCTCACACCTTCTCACCTCACACTCACAAGACCCTGAGAACACATGGTCATCTCACACCTTCTCACCTCACACTCACATAACCCTAAGAACACATGGTCATCTCACACCTTCTCACCTCACACTCACATAACCCTGAGAACACATGGTCATCTCACACCTCCTCACCTCACACTCACATGACCCTGAGAACACATGGTCATCTCACACCTTCTCACCTCACACTCACAAGACCCTGAGAACACATGGTCATCTCACACCTCCTCACCTCACACTCACATGACCCTGAGAACACATGGTCATCTCACACCTTCTCACCTCACACTCACAAGACCCTGAGAACACATGGTCATCTCACACCTTCTCACCTCACACTCACATGACCCTGAGAACACATGGTCATCTCACACCTTCTCACCTCACACTCACAAGACCCTGAGAACACATGGTCATCTCACACCTTCTCACCTCACACTCACAAGACCCTGAGAACACATGGTCATCTCACACCTCCTCACCTTCTCACCTCACACTCACAAGACCCTGAGAACACATGGTCATCTCACACCTTCTCACCTCACACTCACATGACCCTGAGAACACATGGTCATCTCACACCTTCTCACCTCACACTCACATGACCCTGAGAACACATGGACAGTAAGCCCTCATTGAAGCATTGTGATGGGAGCATCAGGGAGCATCTGGAGGTGCTGTTCTGCAGACCAATGCTGCAGCATTACACAACATCTCCACACGAACAGGGAGAAGAAGCAGGACACGTTCAAGGACGAATACATCTGGGCAGAATACAGATGTTTCTTCAGGACAATGAAACACACAGCTACATGAAGTGAACAGCTCACCTGAAGGATGAGGACATGTCAACTTTTCACCAGGAAATGAAACAGAACTGCACACTCAGATACTGTAATAAACAACATCGGTTGTTCCAACATGCGGAAGTGTGTGTGTGTGTGTGTGTGTGTGTGTGCGTGTGTGTGTGTGTGGTAATGCTTTCCTTCTCTCTTTTTACAAGTATAATTTTACGAAAGACTAGAAAATTCTTTCACCTTTTCAAGTAGTCTTCCTACGCCTGACTGCTACACACCTTTGTGTGTGTGTGTGTGTGTGTGTGTGTGTGTGTGTGTGTGTGTGTGTGTGTTCATGCTTTCCTTCTCTCTTTTTACAAGTATAATTTTACGAAAGACTAGAAAATTCTTTCACCTTTTCAAGTAGTCTTCCTACGCCTGACTGCTACACACCTGTGTGTGTGTGTGTGTGTGTGTGTGGGTGTGTGTATGGGTGTGTGTTGAAGTAAAAAGGTTCACCTCCACCCCTAATCTTTTGTTCCTTTGTTAATGATAAGATAAAGATTTGTGCACCATAACCGAAACTGTGTCTGTGTATATGTGTGTTTGTGTGTGTGTGTGTGTGTGTGTGTGTGTGTGTGTGTGTGTGTGTGATAAACCAGACACAAGCTCCTAATTACCAGGTGCATCTACAGGAGTCAAAGACAAAGCTGTGTGTTTGTGGAGGATTCTTCGGGACAAGAGAACACTGACTCACACAAACTGCTTCATTACTGAACACGTCACCTCTCACTCATCATGTCACCATGGTGACCACCTCCGCACTGCCCAACCCTACAGTGGCATAAGCTTTCATAAGCATTAACTGCTCTGTGTGTTTCTTAGTACACACGTACACACATTCACACACACACACACACACACACACACACACACACACACACACACACACACACACACACACACACACACACACACATATAAACACTCACACACACACACACACACACACACACACACACACACACACACACACACACATATAAACACTCACACACACACACACACACACACACACACACACACACACACACACACACACACACATATAAACACTCACACACACACACACACACACACACACACACACACACACACACCTATCGATCACACTACTTCACTTTCACACTCGTCAATCACTCTCACAACTTCACTCACACACACACACACACACACACACACACACACACACACACACACACACACACACACACACACACACACACACCTGTGAATCACACTCCTTCCTTTTTTTCAGAGACTCCTTCCATAAAAGCAAAATAATTGTCTCCTTACTGCTTTTGCCGTGGTACCAGTTGTGCCTCTGAACAAACCGTTACCATAGAAATGAAAACAGTATCAAAGCTGCTGTTATATTAAATGAATCATCTGATGGTTGTTACGTTGTACAGTTTACATCACACATGAGTGTCAGTAACACATTAAGCCCGGCCTCTAAAAACCTATGCCCGGGTCATAGCGTTCTCCCACAATGCAGCTCGGAGACATAAACGAGCACGCAGAGACAAGTACTAGCACTCAGAAACTTGTAGAAGCACTCAGAGACATATACAAGCATTCAAAGACATGTAGGAGCACTCAAAGACATATACAAACACTCAGAGACATATACAAACACTCAGAGACATGTAGGAGCACTCAGAGACATGTAGGAGCACTCAAAGACATATACAAACACTCAGAGACATATACAAACACTCAGAGACATATACAAACACTCAGAGACACATACAAGCACTCAGAGACATGTAGGAGCACCCAAAAACATATACAAGCACTCAGAAACATATACAAGCACTCAGAGACATGTAGGAGCACTCAGAGACATATACAAACACTCAGAGACATGTAGGAGCACTCAAAGACATATACAAACACTCAGAGACATAAACAAACACTCAGAGACATATACAAACACTCAGAGACACATACAAGCACTCAGAGACATATACAAGCACTCAGAGACATGTAGGAGCACTCAGAGACATGTAGGAGCACTCAGAGACATGTAGGAGCACTCAGAAACATGTAGAAGCACTCAGAGACATGTAGGAGCACTCAGAGACATATACAAGCACTTAGAGACATATACAAACACCCAGAGACATGTGAGAGCACTCAGAGGCATGTAGAAGCACTCAGATACATGTAGGAGCACTCAGAGACATATACAAACACTCAGAGACATATACAAACACTCAGAGACATGTAGGAGCACTCAGAGACATGTAGGAGCACTCAGGGACATATACAAGCACTCAGAGACATATACAAACACTCAGAGACATATACAAACCCTCAGAGACACATACAAACACTCAGAGACATATACAAACACTCAGAGACATGTAGGAGCACTCAGAGACACGTAGAAGCACTCAGAGACATATACAAACACTCAGAGACATGAAGGAGCACTCAGAGACACGTAGAAGCACTCAAAAACATGTAGGAGCACTCAGAGACATATACAAGCACTCAGAGACATGTAGGAGCACTCAGAGACATGTAGGAGCACTCAGAGACACATACAAGCACTCAGAGACATATACAAACACTCAGAGACATGTAGGAGCACTCAGAGACTTGTAGGAGCACTCAGAGACACATACAAGCACTCAGAGACATATACAAACACTCAGAGACATGTAGGAGCACTCAGAGACTTGTAGGAGCACTCAGAGACACATACAAGCACTCAGAGACATATACAAACACTCAGAGACATGTAGAAGCACTCAGAGACATGTAGGAGCACTCAGAGACATATACAAGCACTCAGAGACATATACAAACACTCAGAGACATGTAGGAGCACTCAGAGACATATATAAACCCTCAGAGACATAAACAAACACCCAGGGACATATACGAACACTCAGAGACATATACAAACACTCAGAGACATGTAGGAGCACTCAGAGACACATAGAAGCACTCAGAGACATGTAGGAGCACTCAGAGACATATACAAGCACTCAGAGACATGTAGGAGCACTCAGAGACATTTAGAAGCACTCAGAGACATGTAGGAGCACTCAGAGACACATACAAGCACTCAGAGACATATACAAACACTTAGAGACATGTAGGAGCACTCAGAGACATGTAGAAGCACTCAGAGACATGTAGAAGCACTCAGAGACATATACAAGCACTCAGAGACATATAGGGGCACTCAGGGACATATACAAGCACTCAGAGACATATACAAACACTCAGATACATGTAGGAGCACTCAGAGACATATATAAACACTTAGAGACATGTAGGAGCACTCAGAGACATATACAAACACTCTGAGACATGTGGAAGCACTCAGAGACAAGTATGAGCACTCAGAGACAGATACAAGCACTCAGAGACAAGTGGGAGCACTCAAAGACATTTACAAGCACTCAGAGACATGTAGGGGCATTTAGAGACATATACAAGCATTTAGAGACATATACAAACACTCAGAGTCATTTAGGAGCACTCAGAGAGATATATAAATACTCAGAGATATATACAAACACTTAGAGACATGTAGGAGCACTCAGAGACATGTAGGAGCACTCAGAGACATGTACAAGCAGAGACAAAAACTCTGAGATGGAATGGTGTAGATTGGAATGTTATATATTCTCCTCATCTATGGACTTTAGTTTTAAATGATTCCAAGCTTCAGGTACACAAATCTGTCGACGCAGCATGTGTACACGTGTGTGTGTGTGTGTGTGTGTGTGTGTGTGTGTGTGTGTGTGTGTACAGGATTACATGCCGCTACAGGCTTGACACACCTCATTAGGAAGAACCTTCCTAGTCTTTTATCCCAGTCTCCTGTTATGTGAGACCAGACCGATCCGGAGTTTTCTAAAGCTGTATTACTCACACTTTGGGAATAGGTGTTCGTGTGTGTGTGTGTGTGTGTGTGTGTGTGTGTGTGTGTGTGTGTGTGTGTGTGTGTGTGTGTGTGTGTGTGTGTGTGTGTGAGGGAAAGAGAGAGAAAGAGAGAGAAAGAGAGAAAAGGAGATTATAAGACCCAAGGCTGCATGCATCGAGAATCAGGAAGTGTTTGTTGGGAATATTGAATCTGTGTGTGTGTGTGTGTGTGTGTGTGTGTGTGTGTGTGTGTGTGTGTGTAACAGGAAGTGTAACTGGGAGATTCCAGGCTGAGTGTTGCTTAATGGCCAGCTTTTTCTGACCGGACCCTTACACAACACGCTTTGTGTAATATCCGGGAGGAAGTGGGTTGTGTCTATTACCATGAGCAGGGGTAAAAATATGCTGTGGTGACAGTGTGTGATGTAAACCGGTTTGACACCATGTGACCTCAGTGGTGTATTTTAGGACCGTTCCAGGTGACGCTTACAGGGAATTCGCTAAAGGAGTGGGTAGAGATGGTAATGAAAGTCAAATAACTGTTTCACCAATCAGCAGGATCCTGGAGTTCTCTTGAGCAAACACACACACACACACACACACACACACACATGGTTCATGATATGTGAAATTATGAAGCATCTCTATATCGGTAGCTCTGCCCTGAGATTGTCCTCGTCCTATTGGTGGATTATTGACGAGCATCGTAGCAGCGCTCACACACATTTCTCATACTCTGTTCACAACAAATCCCTGATTTCTGATGGTACCTGATCATGATGTCATCATCTCTCATCTTCTCATCAACATCTTGATATAAAATGTGTACAGAGACTATTAAAGAACGATCAGACAGGAAGCAACAGAGATCGCTGTTGAGTGTTATCATAGTCAGGACAGCTAGCATGCTAGGCTAATTGAGGCACGCCACCATAAGACACTGATTAGTGCATTATTTATTTTATTCTGTGTGTGTTAGCTAGGAGAGCGGTTATATTTAGCTTCTGTGAGACGCCGCAGAGGCCACGCCCACATGCCACAAGCCTTTTGACGTCTGAGCGACTTGTCGTCTGTTCATGTGGACGTGGTGGGGATCACACCCCAGGTCCACATCCTGTTCCTTCAGATTACTGAGCGACGTGATGACCTCCTGTGTCATTTACTCTTCTAAAACACATGGAGACGTGGCTGAGTTTTCTCTCTCACACACACACACACACACACACACACCTTCCTCACCTTGTTAATCTGAGCTCTGCACATAATCTCAGCGTAACACTCTTGTGCATGAAAGAAACAGAGACACTGGAGTGTGAAGCGTTTATGATGGGAATGAAACACATATATGTGATGTCCAGGTTTCTCCTCCTCCTGACCTTCAGAGGTCACTGTATTCTCATTACACACTTCTCATGGAAATGTCCTGCATCATCTCTGATAGCTTCCTAACTGATCTGCGGTGTTCTCAGGGGTCAAAGATCAGCAGTGTAATATAAAGACATGTACTAGAGTCTCAGATAAAACATCTCACAGGTCTCAGGAAGTGGAACCTCCGCCTTATCATGAAGTTTAACCAAATTCCTGTCAGCTCATGCAAGCAGGAACTTGATAACAGATCAAAAATACAGACATGCTGGCACCTGTGTGCAAGTGTGTGTGTGTAAGTGTGTGTGAGATCTTTGCTTTTTGTTCTGGTGTTATTTAGTGTAAAAAAGCCGAAGCGACACACAACTACATAACCTTCATGTTTATTTTACACAGAAACACAAAATAAATTAACTTCAAATATTAAATAAATATCACAAAATAAATAATTACATTTTCAGTTTCTCTTCATCAGACTCAAACATCTGGTTCAAACAGTTCAAGTGCTTTTGCTCGGACTGACGTGGATCTTCATCATCGTCATCGCCAGCAATGTCATCACACGGTACGCTGACATGTTTAAATAATAAATAAATATAAAACATAACACTTCAAGTAAACAACAACTTCAAGTTTCGTCCGTCATAAGTGTAGAGAACATCAGTTCCTGCACAGGAAAAAAGTGCCGATTTCACCTCTTCATTTCTTCTCAGTAATTCAGTACTGATGAATTACTTCATGAACGATGCAGGTGTTGATGCAGATGTGCGCAGATGTGCTCAGAGCCCAGCTGAGGTGAACACATGTTTGTCTGAACACCTGTTCACCTCTCTGTCTCTGTTTGTCCCTGAGGACTGTCAGGTCCTCCATCAGTGCTTCATGAATAGATGGATAGATGGATGGGTAGATGGATGGATAGATGGATGTTCACTGCTCAGAGCCCAGCGTGTGGTACACAGCAGGATACAGGAAGGCCACCACATAAGGATTGTTCCTCTGCTGAAGACGGTGCTGTTGAGGTTCACGGGGTTCTGATTCTGTCTCCTCCACGCTGCACGTTGTGTTCATCCACGGCAGAGGGTCTCTGGAGCAGCTTGCCATGCGCCAGGCGGTCTCCTCGGCCGAGCGGAAGTTCAGGAAGAGCGACGAGGACGCAGGAGCTCCGTCAGCGGGCAGGTCCCCGGTGAGAGGGGAGGAGAGTGCAGCCTGCTCCGGCATGTCGAGCTCGTCGTCTCGCTCGGTGTAAATCTGCGCCAGCAGCACCAGACACAGCGCCAGCAGCCAGCGCTTAGCAGGGCTCTTCTCCGCAGGAGGCAGGTATTTGCGCACTTTGGCCGGGTACATGACCCGCATCACTCTGCGCCGCGGCTGGGGAGGCTGTCTGTGCTGGAGCAGGTTCTGGTTCGGGTCCTGGTCGAAAGTAAACACTTCGGGCTCGGTGTTTCGCAGCACCGGTCTGTAGGAGCTGGGAGTCGGGTAGGTGAAGCTCATGGTGGTAGATCTGGTGTACATGGTGGATCTCAGAGTCTCTGTGTGTCTCTGTGTCTCTGATCACCCGGTCTGCTGGTGTGTCTCACTCGAGCTCCAGAGACACGGATTATATAGCAGCCTGACGCCACGCCCCCTTTTCCACAATTCCGGATTTCTCAACTCAGAGAAGTCCGCGGTGATTTTTTTAATCTGGAACTAAACTGTTATTCTTCTGAAGGAGGAATCAGTGTTTCATTACTGACATTTCATCATTTATCACTGATTATTCATCTCGACCGTGTGCTACTTTCTGCAGGCTTCAGTCCAAACTTCTGCTCATACTGAGCTAAAAATAGTTCATTTACCACATTCCACATTCACACACATGATCATGCCACATTCCACATTTACACACATGAACATTCCACATGAATATTCACACACATTCACACACATAAGCTGTTTATTCACTGTATAGTAACTTTTACTTATTCTATGAACACTAAAGTATAGATTAGAACAAAACCTCAAACCTACTTCAGTCATGTTTCAAATCCCAAACTATACTATACTACACTATACTGCACTAAACCAAACTATACTATACTACACTATACTGCACTAAACCAAACTATACTATACTACACTATACTGCACTAAACCAAACTATACTATACTACACTATACTGCACTAAACCAAACTATACTATACTACACTATACCAAACTATACTATACTACACTATACTGCACTAAACCAAACTATACTATACTACACTATACTGCACTAAACCAAACTATACTATACTACACTATACCAAACTATACTATACTACACTATACTACACTAAACCAAACTATACTATACTACACTATACTGCACTAAACCAAACTATACTATACTACACTATACCAAACTATACTATACTACACTATACTGCACTAAACCAAACTATACTATACTACACTATACTGCACTAAACCAAACTATGCTATACTACACTAAACCAAACTATACTATACTACACTATACTGCACTAAACCAAACTATACTATACTACACTATACTGCACTAAACCAAACTATACTATACTACACTATACCAAACTATACTATACTACACTATACTGCACTAAACCAAACTATACTATACTACACTATACCAAACTATACTATACTACACTATACTGCACTAAACCAAACTATACTATACTACACTATACTGCACTATACCAAACTATACTATACTACACTATACTGCACTAAACCAAACTATACTATACTACACTATACTGCACTAAACCAAACTATACTATACTACACTATACCAAACTATACTATACTACACTATACTGCACTAAACCAAACTATACTATACTACACTATACCAAACTATACTATACTACACTATACTGCACTAAACCAAACTATACTATACTACACTATACTGCACTATACCAAACTATACTATACTACACTATACTGCACTAAACCAAACTATACTATACTACACTATACTGCACTAAACCAAACTATACTATACTACACTATACCAAACTATACTATACTACACTATACTGCACTAAACCAAACTATACTATACTACACTATACCAAACTATACTATACTACACTATACTGCACTAAACCAAACTATACTATACTACACTATACTGCACTAAACCAAACTATACTATACTACACTATACTGCACTAAACCAAACTATACTATACTACACTATACTGCACTAAACCAAACTATACTATACTACACTATACTGCACTAAACCAAACTATGCTATACTACACTATACCAAACTATACTATACTACACTATACTGCACTAAACCAAACTATACTATACTACACTATACTGCACTAAACCAAACTATATTATACTACACTATACTGCACTAAACCAAACTATACTATACTACACTATACCAAACTATACTATACTACACTATACTGCACTAAACCAAACTATACTATACTACACTATACCAAACTATACTATACTACACTATACTGCACTAAACCAAACTATACTATACTACACTATACTGCACTATACCAAACTATACTATACTACACTATACTGCACTAAACCAAACTATACTATACTACACTATACTGCACTAAACCAAACTATACTATACTACACTATACTGCACTAAACCAAACTATACTATACCACACTATACCAAACTATACTATACTACACTATACTGCACTAAACCAAACTATACTATACTACACTATACCAAACTATACTATACTACACTATACTGCACTAAACCAAACTATACTATACTACACTATACTGCACTAAACCAAACTATACTATACTACACTATACCAAACTATACCAGACTATACTATACTACACTATATTGCACTATACCAAACTATACTATACTACACTATACCAAACTATACTATACTACACTATACCAAACTATACTATACTACACTATACTGCACTAAACCAAACTATACTATACTGCACTAAACCAAACTATACTATACTACACTATACTGCACTAAACCAAACTATACTATACTACACTATACTGCACTAAACCAAACTATACTATACTACACTATACTACACTAAACCAAACTATACTATACTACACTATACTACACTATACTGCACTAAACCAAACTATACTATACTACACTATACTGCACTAAACCAAACTATACTATACTACACTATACTGCACTAAACCAAACTATACTATACTACACTATACTGCACTAAACCAAACTATACTATACTACACTATACTGCACTAAACCAAACTATACTATACTACACTATACTGCACTAAACCAAACTATACTATACTACACTATACCAAACTATACCAAACTATACTATACTACACTATACTGCACTAAACCAAACTATACTATACTACACTATACCAAACTATACCAAACTATACTATACTACACTATACTGCACTAAACCAAACTATACTATACTACACTATACCAAACTATACCAAACTATACTATACTACACTATACTGCACTAAACCAAACTATACTATACTACACTATACTGCACTAAACCAAACTATACTATACTACACTATACTGCACTAAACCAAACTATACTATACTACACTATACCAAACTATACCAAACTATACTATACTACACTATACCAAACTATACTATACTACACTATACTGCACTAAACCAAACTATACTATACTACACTATACCAAACTATACCAAACTATACTATACTACACTATACTGCACTAAACCAAACTATACTATACTACACTATACCAAACTATACCAAACTATACTATACTACACTATACTGCACTAAACCGAACTATACTATACTACACTATACTGCACTAAACCAAACTATACTATACTACACTATACCAAACTATACTATACTACACTATACTACACTAAACCAAACTATACTATACTACACTATACTGCACTAAACCAAACTATACTATACTACACTATACCAAACTATACTATACTACACTATACTGCACTAAACCAAACTATACTATACTACACTATACCAAACTATACTATACTACACTATACTGCACTAAACCAAACTATACTATACTACACTATACTGCACTAAACCAAACTATACTATACTACACTATACCAAACTATACTATACTACACTATACTACACTAAACCAAACTATACTATACTACACTATACTGCACTAAACCAAACTATACTGTACTACACTATACCAAACTATACTATACTACACTATACTGCACTAAACCAAACTATACTATACTACACTATACTGCACTAAACCAAACTATGCTATACTACACTAAACCAAACTATACTATACTACACTATACTGCACTAAACCAAACTATACTATACTACACTATACTGCACTAAACCAAACTATACTATACTACACTATACTGCACTAAACCAAACTATACTATACTACACTATACCAAACTATACTATACTACACTATACTGCACTAAACCAAACTATACTATACTACACTATACCAAACTATACTATACTACACTATACTGCACTAAACCAAACTATACTATACTACACTATACTGCACTATACCAAACTATACTATACTACACTATACTGCACTAAACCAAACTATACTATACTACACTATACTGCACTAAACCAAACTATACTATACTACACTATACTGCACTAAACCAAACTATACTATACTACACTATACCAAACTATACTATACTACACTATACTGCACTAAACCAAACTATACTATACTACACTATACCAAACTATACTATACTACACTATACTGCACTAAACCAAACTATACTATACTACACTATACTGCACTATACCAAACTATACTATACTACACTATACTGCACTAAACCAAACTATACTATACTACACTATACTGCACTAAACCAAACTATACTATACTACACTATACTGCACTAAACCAAACTATACTATACTACACTATACTGCACTAAACCAAACTATACTATACTACACTATACTGCACTAAACCAAACTATACTATACTACACTATACTGCACTAAACCAAACTATGCTATACTACACTATACCAAACTATACTATACTACACTATACTGCACTAAACCAAACTATACTATACTACACTATACTGCACTAAACCAAACTATATTATACTACACTATACTGCACTAAACCAAACTATACTATACTACACTATACCAAACTATACTATACTACACTATACTGCACTAAACCAAACTATACTATACTACACTATACCAAACTATACTATACTACACTATACTGCACTAAACCAAACTATACTATACTACACTATACTGCACTATACCAAACTATACTATTCTACACTATACTGCACTAAACCAAACTATACTATACTACACTATACTGCACTAAACCAAACTATACTATACTACACTATACTGCACTAAACCAAACTATACTATACCACACTATACCAAACTATACTATACTACACTATACTGCACTAAACCAAACTATACTATACTACACTATACCAAACTATACTATACTACACTATACTGCACTAAACCAAACTATACTATACTACACTATACTGCACTAAACCAAACTATACTATACTACACTATACCAAACTATACCAGACTATACTATACTACACTATATTGCACTATACCAAACTATACTATACTACACTATACCAAACTATACTATACTACACTATACCAAACTATACTATACTACACTATACTGCACTAAACCAAACTATACTATACTGCACTAAACCAAACTATACTATACTACACTATACTGCACTAAACCAAACTATACTATACTACACTATACTGCACTAAACCAAACTATACTATACTACACTATACTACACTAAACCAAACTATACTATACTACACTATACTACACTATACTGCACTAAACCAAACTATACTATACTACACTATACTGCACTAAACCAAACTATACTATACTACACTATACTGCACTAAACCAAACTATACTATACTACACTATACTGCACTAAACCAAACTATACTATACTACACTATACTGCACTAAACCAAACTATACTATACTACACTATACTGCACTAAACCAAACTATACTATACTACACTATACTGCACTAAACCAAACTATACTATACTACACTATACCAAACTATACCAAACTATACTATACTACACTATACTGCACTAAACCAAACTATACTATACTACACTATACCAAACTATACCAAACTATACTATACTACACTATACTGCACTAAACCAAACTATACTATACTACACTATACCAAACTATACCAAACTATACTATACTACACTATACTGCACTAAACCAAACTATACTATACTACACTATACTGCACTAAACCAAACTATACTATACTACACTATACTGCACTAAACCAAACTATACTATACTACACTATACCAAACTATACCAAACTATACTATACTACACTATACCAAACTATACTATACTACACTATACTGCACTAAACCAAACTATACTATACTACACTATACCAAACTATACCAAACTATACTATACTACACTATACTGCACTAAACCAAACTATACTATACTACACTATACCAAACTATACCAAACTATACTATACTACACTATACTGCACTAAACCGAACTATACTATACTACACTATACTGCACTAAACCAAACTATACTATACTACACTATACCAAACTATACTATACTACACTATACTGCACTAAACCAAACTATACTATACTACACTATACCAAACTATACTATACTACACTATACTGCACTAAACCAAACTATTCTATACTACACTATACCAAACTATACCAAACTATACTATACTACACTATACTGCACTAAACCAAACTATACTATACTACACTATACTGCACTAAAACAAACTATACCATACTACACTATACTACACTATACCAAACTATACTATACTACACTATACTGCACTATACCAAACTATACTATACTACACTATACCAAACTATACTATACTACACTATACTACACTATACCAAACTATACTATACTACACTATACTACACTATACCAAACTATACTATACTACACTATGCTGCACTATACCAAACTATACTATACTACACTATACCAAACTATACTATACTACACTATACCAAACTATACTATACTACACTATACCAAACTATACTATACTACACTATACTGCACTAAACCAAACTATGCTATACTACACTATACCAAACTATACTATACTACACTATACTGCACTAAACCAAACTATACTATACTACACTATACTGCACTAAACCAAACTATACTATACTACACTATACTGCACTAAACCAAACTATACTATACTACACTATACCAAACTATACTATACTACACTATACTGCACTAAACCAAACTATACTATACTACACTATACCAAACTATACTATACTACACTATACTGCACTAAACCAAACTATACTATACTACACTATACTGCACTATACCAAACTATACTATACTACACTATACTGCACTAAACCAAACTATACTATACTACACTATACTGCACTAAACCAAACTATACTATACCACACTATACCAAACTATACTATACTACACTATACTGCACTAAACCAAACTATACTATACTACACTATACCAAACTATACTATACTACACTATACTGCACTAAACCAAACTATACTATACTACACTATACTGCACTAAACCAAACTATACTATACTACACTATACCAAACTATACCAGACTATACTATACTACACTATATTGCACTATACCAAACTATACTATACTACACTATACCAAACTATACTATACTACACTATACCAAACTATACTATACTACACTATACTGCACTAAACCAAACTATACTATACTGCACTAAACCAAACTATACTATACTACACTATACTGCACTAAACCAAACTATACTATACTACACTATACTGCACTAAACCAAACTATACTATACTACACTATACTACACTAAACCAAACTATACTATACTACACTATACTACACTATACTGCACTAAACCAAACTATACTATACTACACTATACTGCACTAAACCAAACTATACTATACTACACTATACTGCACTAAACCAAACTATACTATACTACACTATACTGCACTAAACCAAACTATACTATACTACACTATACTGCACTAAACCAAACTATACTATACTACACTATACTGCACTAAACCAAACTATACTATACTACACTATACCAAACTATACCAAACTATACTATACTACACTATACTGCACTAAACCAAACTATACTATACTACACTATACCAAACTATACCAAACTATACTATACTACACTATACTGCACTAAACCAAACTATACTATACTACACTATACCAAACTATACCAAACTATACTATACTACACTATACTGCACTAAACCAAACTATACTATACTACACTATACTGCACTAAACCAAACTATACTATACTACACTATACTGCACTAAACCAAACTATACTATACTACACTATACCAAACTATACCAAACTATACTATACTACACTATACCAAACTATACTATACTACACTATACTGCACTAAACCAAACTATACTATACTACACTATACCAAACTATACCAAACTATACTATACTACACTATACTGCACTAAACCAAACTATACTATACTACACTATACCAAACTATACCAAACTATACTATACTACACTATACTGCACTAAACCGAACTATACTATACTACACTATACTGCACTAAACCAAACTATACTATACTACACTATACCAAACTATACTATACTACACTATACTGCACTAAACCAAACTATACTATACTACACTATACCAAACTATACTATACTACACTATACTGCACTAAACCAAACTATTCTATACTACACTATACCAAACTATACCAAACTATACTATACTACACTATACTGCACTAAACCAAACTATACTATACTACACTATACTGCACTAAAACAAACTATACCATACTACACTATACTACACTATACCAAACTATACTATACTACACTATACTGCACTATACCAAACTATACTATACTACACTATACCAAACTATACTATACTACACTATACTACACTATACCAAACTATACTATACTACACTATACTACACTATACCAAACTATACTATACTACACTATGCTGCACTATACCAAACTATACTATACTACACTATACCAAACTATACTATACTACACTATACTACACTATACCAAAGTATACTATACTACACTATACTACACTATACCAAACTATACTATACTACACTATACCAAACTATACTATACTACACTATACTGCACTAAACCAAACTATACTATACTACACTATACCAAACTATACTATACTACACTATACTGCACTAAACCAAACTATACTATACTACACTATACCAAACTATACTATACTACACTATACTGCACTAAACCAAACTATACTATACTACACTATACTGCACTAAACCAAACTATACTATACTACACTATACCAAACTATACCAAACTATACTATACTACACTATATTGCACTATACCAAACTATACTATACTACACTATACCAAACTATACTATACTACACTATACCAAACTATACTATACTACACTATACTGCACTAAACCAAACTATTCTATACTGCACTAAACCAAACTATACTATACTACACTATACTGCACTAAACCAAACTATACTATACTACACTATACTGCACTAAACCAAACTATACTATACTACACTATACTACACTAAACCAAACTATACTATACTACACTATACTACACTATACTGCACTAAACCAAACTATACTATACTACACTATACTGCACTAAACCAAACTATACTATACTACACTATACTGCACTAAACCAAACTATACTATACTACACTATACTGCACTAAACCAAACTATACTATACTACACTATACTGCACTAAACCAAACTATACTATACTACACTATACTGCACTAAACCAAACTATACTATACTACACTATACCAAACTATACCAAACTATACTATACTACACTATACTGCACTAAACCAAACTATACTATACTACACTATACTACACTATACCAAACTATACTATACTACACTATACTACACTATACCAAACTATACTATACTACGCTACACTGTACTATACTATACTGAACTATACTATACTATACTAAACTACACTATACTACACTATAATATACCATATATCGCTACACTATAATACAATATACTATACTACACTTTACCACACTATACTATACCAAACTATACTATACTATGCTACACTGTACTATACTATACTGAACTACACTATACTACACGATACTATACCATATATCGCTACACTATAATACAATATACTATACTACACTTTACCACACTATACTATACCAAACTATACTATACTACGCTACACTGTACTATACTATACTGAACTACACTATACTACACTATACTATACTGAACTACACTATACTACACTATAATATACCATATATCGCTACACTTTAATACAATATACTATACTTTACTACACTTTACCACACTATACCAAACTATACTATACTACGCTACACTGTACTATACTATACTATACTGAACTACACTATACTACACTATACTATACCATACTACACTATACTATACCATATATCGCTACACTATAACACAATATAGTATACTATACTATACTATACTATACTACACTTTACCACACTGTACTACACTGTACTACACTATACTACACTATACTACACTATACCACACTGTACTGCACAATACTACACTGTACTACACTATACCACACTGTACTACACTATACCACACTGTACTACCCCATACTACACTGTACTACACTATACCACACTGTACTACACTATACCACACTGTACTACACTGTACTACACTATACCACACTGTACTACACTATACTGCACTATACCACACTGTACTACACTATACCACACTGTACTACACTATACTGCACTATACCACACTGTACTACACTATACCACACTGTACCACACTGTACTACACTACACTACACTACACCATACCACACTACACTATACTATACCACACTGTACTACACTATATACAATATACAATATAATACTAAACTATACTATACTATATCACACTATACTATACCATACTAAGCATTTCACTGCATGTTGTACCCTGTATGTATGTGACAAATAAAATTTGATTTGATTTGATTTGATTTGATACTATACGATACTATAATACAATATACAATACAATACAATACTATACTATATCACACTATACTATACTATACTATACCATATTACACTATACTATACCATATATCGCTACACTATATACATATACAATACTATAACAAACTATGCTATACTATACTGTACTACACTATACTATTCTATACATTGCTAGACTATACCACTCAATACAATACAATTGTATATTATACTATATATCGCTACACTGGAATCAAATATGCAATAAATACTATACCACACTATGCTGTACTATACTGTACTGTACTATACAATACTATACTATAACACACTATACTATACTATACTATACTATACTATACTAAACTATACTATACTATACCATATATCGCTACACTATAATACACAATATACAAATACAATACAATACTATACTATACTATTCTATACATTGCTAGACTATACCACTCAATACAATACAATTGTATATTATACTATATATCGCTACACTGGAATCAAATATGCAATAAATACTATACCACACTATGCTGTACTATACTGTACTGTACTATACAATACTATACTATAACACACTATACTATACTATACTATACTATACTATACTAAACTATACTATACTATACCATATATCGCTACACTATAATACACAATATACAAATACAATACAATACTATACCAAAATATACTATACTATACTATACTATACTATACTATACTATACTATACTATACTATAGGACACTACACTACACTACACTATACTATGCTATACTATAACACACTATACTATACTATACTACACTATACCACACTGTACTACACTATACTACACTGTACTACACTACACTACACCATACCACACTACACTATACTATACCACACTGTACTACACTATATATAATATACAATATAATACTAAACTATACTATACTATATCACACTATACTATACCATACTAAGCATTTCACTGCATGTCGTACCCTGTATGTATGTGACAAATAAAATTTGATTTAATTTAATACTATACAATACTATAATACAATATACAATACAATACTATACTATATCACACTATACTATACTATACTATATTATACCATTCTACACTATACTATACCATATATCGCTACACTATATACATATACAATACTATACCATACTATGCTATACTATACTGTACTACACTATACTATTCTATACATTGCTGGACTATACCACTCAATACAATACAATTGTATACTATACTATATATCGCTACACTGGAATCCAATATGCAATAAATACTATACTATATCACACTATGCTATACTATACTGTACTATACTGTACTGTACTATACTGTACTATACTGTACTGTACTATACAATACTATACTATAACACACTATACTATACTACACTATACTATACTATACTACACTATACTATAACACACTATACTACACTATACTATACTAAATTATAACACACTATACTCTAATATACTATACTACACTATACTATACTATACTATACTAAATTATAACACACTATACTCTAATATACTATACTACACTACACTATACTATACTATACTAAATTATAACACACTATACTCTAATATACTATACTACACTATACTATACTACACTATACTATACTATACAATACTAAATTATAACACACTATACTCTAATATACTATACTACACTATACTATACTACACTATGCTATACTATACTAAATCATAAAACACTATACTTTAATATACTATACTACACTATACTACACTATACTACACTACACTATACTATACTATACAATACTAAATTATAACACACTATACTCCAATATACTATATTACACTATACTACACTATACTATACTATTCAATACTAAATTACAACACACTATACTCTAATATACTATACTACACTATACTACACTATACAATACTATACCATATAATGCTACACTATAATACACAATATTCAAATACAATACAATACTATACTATAACACACTCTACTCTACTCTACTGCACTATACTATACTATACTTTACTATACTATACTATACTATACTATACTGTACTATACTATACCACACTCTACTCTACTCTACTCTACTCTAACTATACTATAATATTCATTGCTACACTATACTACACAATACAATTCTACGCTATTTGCACCAAAGCTTCAGGGCTAACACACCTGACATGTTTGTGCATTTTGGACTAAAATAAATTAAATTAATTATGAGATTCCTGACTGACACCTTATAAGGATCTTAAACTAAACAGTGAGTAATGAGGAAGTCTGTTATTGCTCACGGAGCTGCAGGTGTTTCTAAATACAGCCGTGATGAAATGCTGGGTTTTATCCTCGTTATTAATATACAAAGGCCTGCTTTTAAACAGCACACACACACACACACACTCACACACACACACACACACACACACACACACACACACACACACACACACACACACACACACACACAGTGTAGAGAGCCAGTGTGAAGGATCTGATACATGCATGGTGTTAATCCTAACTAATGTTTATTTACTTCAACCTGATACATTGAAAAAAAAACATGTTGCTAAAATCCGCTAATGTCACTGCATTTAGCATGTTAGCATGTTACACATACCTCTACAAACCGCTAATTCTACAAATAAACACTGCCATTTCAATCATGACCTGAATTTGATCACGTACACGCAAAACCTGATCATTTCAAGTAATTCTGGACTTCAGGAAGTCCAGAATTTGGTGTCATTCTCATTAAGGTGATTCACAGCCTTAAAATCGCCTCATGATTTCTGTTAGTGAATTTGCTACATATTTCTTTAAAAGATGATGCTGACGGGCGGAATGACATCGAAACCCGATATTGTGAATCGTAGCCAAGGGCCTGTCATATTTATTTAAGAAATGACTTGAATGTTTGAGTTATGTGTCACCTTCATAACATACACTCACATGGTGTGCTCAGAGTGGTGTGGCGAGGTGGTTGACAAATGACT
>NC_139596.1:757131-759631 GCF_946808225.1 Silurus aristotelis | reverse complement strand
CCCCACACACACCCACACCCACACACACACACACACACACACAGAGGCAGACATGCTAATACGCACACTGCATTCTCAGACACACACACAAACACACACAGACAGAGAGTCAGGCAGCAGGGTCTGAGGGGAGGTCTGAGGCACATGTGTGTGTGTGTGTGTGTGTGTGTGTGTGTGTGTGTGTGTGTGTGTGTGTGTGTGTGTGTGTGTGTGTGTGTGTGTGACTCACGGCTCCACTTTCTCTTCCTGGTCTGTGACGTATGTGTGTGTGTGTCAGGGTAAAGCACACAGGCTTTCTCCACCACGCATTTGTGTGTGTGTGTGTGTGTGTGTGTGTGTGTGTGTGTGTGTGTGTGTGTGTGTGTGTCTGTGGGAATCCTGCATTCGGGAAGCCCGAGTCACCCAAAGGGGGGTTTCCAGTCAAACGGCACGTGTGATCATGTGTGCGTGTGAGTGAGAGTCTGTGCAGTGTATTTACACAGTGTCTCCACACACACACACACACACACACACACACACACACACACACACACACACACACACACACACGACTTTCCCAGAAAATTATCTTCCCCTTGTCCTTACTGCTGCGTGTGCAAATGCACGTATGTGTTCAGTCTCCACGTCTGCAGCATATTCTTCTCAGAGGTGTCTCCGTCCCTGTGTCTCTCAGTGACGCCATCCACGTGTTTATCTTGCACAGTGTCCTCATGTGTCTCTGGTACAGTCTCCTCATGTCTCTCTGGGACAGTGTCCTTATGTCTCTCCTCATGTGTCTCTGGGACAGTGTCCTCATGTCTCTCTGGAGCAGCGTCCCCATCTCTTTCCTTGACTGTGTCCCCATGTCCTGCAGCTCCCTCCACACTTGGTGCATCCCAGCACTCATCCTCCGTGTAGATCTGGAAGAAGAGGAGAGCAGATAGAAGAAGGAGCCAGCGGCATGTCGGGTCTCCGTCCTCCTTTGGTGGGACCCGTCTCACTCCGGCAGGGTAAAGGACACGCCTCACACGCCGTCTCGACAAAACTGCACCAGAGCCTGTCTCTACTTTCATTTTCTCTTTAGTTCCTTGAGATGATGAAACATCAAAATTCAGTTGTCTTCTCTCTCTCCCTCTCTCTCTCTCTCTCTCTCTCTTTCTCTCTCTCTCTCTCCGTCTCTGTCTCTCTTGTCCTCTGCAGTCCTCTTCATCCTTAAATAGACCTAAAGTGGGCGTGGATTTTACACCTGAGGCTCTGGACCACACCAATGGTCATTAAAGTTATTATTAGTACTTGTTTTTCTTCTTGATGCCTGCAGCATCGATCTTCTTCTGCATGGCATAGCGCTCGTTCCAAGCTACACACACACACACACACACACACACACACACACACACACACACACACACACACACACACACACACAGCAATCAGAAGCTCTGCAATACTGCAGGCTGCTCTCACATTCTTGTGGTTTTGCAGATGGAGGTGTTTTGGGGTAAGTGAGATCTGAAAGACTCAAGAAAAGACGAGAGGAACGAGACTGGAACTCCACCTGGTTCTAAAGTCAGAGTCATAGCTGCATTAGAACCACCACACAGACGAGGTGTGCGTGATGGTGTTCATGGTTTGGTGGTGTGTTTTCCTTTGCAGAGAGATTTCCTCCTAGCAACAGCTTCTGTTTGAGAAAATGAGACACGCTCACGCATCGTACACCTTCATTACCACTCATCACGCTATCATTCCACACACAAATGAATTCTGATCTTCATGCCTTCATAAAATCCTACTTTATCCAGGTCACTGAGACCATGTTGGTCCAGAACTGAGAATTCTGACTGGTCAGAAGGACTGTGGAATAAGAGGAATAAACCAGGCAGGGTTGGGTTTTTTTGGCGTATGAATATGGAAAAATCTCCAGATGTTTGAGGAACAGCAGCCTTGTTATTGAGTCTGCAGCGGAATAGTTTCCGGAGGTTTCCCCTGGAGCTATTTTAACTGATGAGATGTTTGGCGAGTTTACAACAAAAAGAAACACAAACGCTCAGTTAGCATTAGCAGAAGGTCACTCGGCACTAGCCGCTAAGAATAACATGACGTGGCGTGATGTCCTGACACGAGCAACTTTTTCCACAGGGTTTTTTTTTTTTTTAATGGGAGTCATAAGCATTAGTCAAGGTTCAGGAAAGTTCAGCGCTGCTCCACAAGGTTCCTCTGCCAGCTCCTCGTGTGATGATGATGCAGGTCAAAGGTGGGCGTAGAGCTCTTATCTCCTCTGTGATTGCAACATCTTCAAAAAACACAGCGAGTGACTCAGCTTTCAGGTTGGTGTGTGTTTACATCTCAGAGGAAGCTCAATTCCAGTCCGGCCGGTGGGGAGACCTGTGGAGCACTTTCTGAAGTGCTACACCACTCAAAGTTCAGTCCAGACTCTTGAATTCATCAAGAGTGGGTTCCTGTGTCAGGAGGAAAAAACCACAAACACACTCCAGATGTTCTTCATGTATAAACACTCTCCACA
>NC_139596.1:739631-752131 GCF_946808225.1 Silurus aristotelis | reverse complement strand
ATTATGATCATGACTTGGCAGCGATTCTGTAGTCGTTTTGAAAACCTGTGTGTGAGAGTGTGTTTAGTGCATACAGGAGACACACACTTGTACACACACTCTAACACACACTCAGTGGGAATTTTAGGTACAGACCTAGATGTTTAATTCCACAAATTTCTCGTTTTTGAGGAAACACTTCCAGCTGGCGTTCCTGCTTTGCTTCTCTCTCCAGTATTTCTCCATTACATCATGACTCAGTCATTTTTGAAGCATCTCCAACTCACAGCTTTGCACCTACTCTAAACACACAGCGCTACCTGGTGGTCAGAAAACCATCACGCACTACCTTTATTTCGGCTGTAACCCCAGGCAAAGCGCTGTGAGGTCAACCTGAAGTGTGTATAGATTTTCTTTTTTCCTCCTGCCAGCATCCGGATCATTCCGGAGTTTTTCCCTCAGGCACACTTCATTTTGCTCAAATAAAACCTTTACTAATCTAAATCTGTACTTTTCTGTTCATTAATACTCTATTTATTTTTCTATATAAACATCTGCAATAACCTTTTATATTATTCTTTTTTTTTTTTTTTTTTTTAAAGGGCAACTGGAAGCTTCTGTCACCAAAACAAAGGTTCCTACTTGTGTTTCTAATCATGCTGTCAGACCACTGTAACACGTACTAATCTGATTTACGTGCTAATCTTAGCTCGTTAGCTAGCTGGTGTTACTCAAGAAATTGCTCAATGGTGCTAAATGAAAATAAATTACAAGCCCTGATAGCTAGTCGGCTCCATGAGCTTCATAAACCATAGCATTTTGTTTGCTAACATTAGCATCCTAGCTGGTAGATAGCTGGATATTTAGTATTAGGTAAAAGTTTTAGTTCAACTGAAAATCACCAGGAACCATAGCTAGCTCCATAATATTCTAAATGCTTTCTCTTGTTGGCTAGCTATGTAGCTAGCAGGCTAGTTCCTGTAACACTGAATCTGTTTATGGTTAGCAGCTCAGCAGCTCATAGTGGAAGTGTGAGGGAGAAACGATGAAACAGGAAAACACAAGATTATAAATACATTCAAGTTGTGTTTAATGTGTCTGAGGGTAGAGACATTGCAGAGAGTCTCACTCGTGTGTATGTGTGTGTGTGTGAGAGAGAGTGTGTGTGTGTGTGTGTGTGTGTGTGTGTGTGTGTGTGTGTGTGTGTGTGTGTGTGAGTGAGTTTTCCAGGTAGTGTTTTGATACAGTTTTATTATTATTCTGTCCTGTGTTCGTTCCAGTTTTAGAAGAAAACACATCAACAAGTTATGTCAGATCTTCTGTCCAGCAGGTGGAGAAATGTAATAAACATCACAACAGGCTTCAGGAGCAGGACTTTCACATGAAGCAGCAAGATCAGAAGGTAACACGCGATCGTCTCTCTTCACAGAGCATCCGGTTCCTCCTGCAGTGATGGAGCTGAAGGTGCCTCGTTGCTCCCTGAATAATGAACTTCTGCACTGATTTAAGGAATTCCGAAGATGCATTAGGAAGCCAGCAGCTCTGCACAGTGCAATGTCATTTGCGTTGTAAGATGAAGATGATGGCGAGGGTGAGGGAGACCATGAATATAATGCTGGATACCATAAAGAAGGCTCTGCACACAGGGTTCTTCATGATCCGGGTGAAGCAGGAGCAGACACCGCTGGGTGGATCCTGTTCCAGCTCAGTGTTGACTGGCTCCCCGAGGTCCAGGCTGCGGCGCTGACGGTTCGGGGAGCATGGGACGGAGCTGGGGATGCGCTTTACCTGCAGCTTGCCTCTGTTGCGGTTGAAGCGGATGCTGTAGACATGCTGCATGGCCTCGGGGAGGCAGGACAGCACCACGCCGTCTGTCGCCAGTTTGGGGAGACCCAGGGTGGGCAGAGGGGTGTACGCTCTGCACAGAGGGCACTGCAGGCTGTCGGGCTGAGAGGATTTTATGTTGATGCGTGCGAGGCACTCCAGGCAGAAGGTGTGGCCACATTGCAGCACTTTGGGCGTGTTGAAGACATTGTTGAACTGACTGAAACACACGGCACACTCCAGCTCTGGGAGGTCATCATTACAGAAAACCTGGGCTTCCTTGACCTCCACGGTGCAAGACGTGGTGGTGCAGGGTGTTGTAGAAGGCGCTGTGGGCTCCGTGGGGCTGTCAGGGGCGTAAGGAGAGCGATCCATGGCTGTTCGAGAGCTGCTGCGAGTCAGGTCTGCTCATCTGAAAATCAAACACACAAACAAACACACACCACAATCTGGCTTATTTGCTTTACAAACCGATTCATTAAATACCGCACCAGGATGTGAGTTTCACATGTGTCCGATTCTTAACCAGCAAAAAGCCTTTCCTACTGTTAATGATACATTTGTTTTGGAAATGCAACAACACAGAGTCATGCAAAGCAGCAGAGAGAGCAGCAAGTACCAGCATGTGACTCGTCTGCACCTGACCTGCAGGCTGGAGCTGTGTACATGTACCGCATGTGTGTCAGACCAGGGCGCAAATACGGGGGGTATGCAGTAATATTCAGTGCACAGTGGCGCCACACATGGTGTGTGTGTGTGTGTGTGGGGGGGGGGGGGGTAGAGTTACGGTTAGGGTTAGGGGGGCATTGCATGTAGGGTATTTAATCTATTATTTGCTCGTTAGGGGGGTCGGAGGCTAGCATGATCTTACATACCCCTCAGTAAATGAAGCCCCATATCCAACACAGGAGTCCAGAACCTACAGCACAAAAGCTTCCCTTGCACAATCAGGAGCCTCTCATATACCAGACTTTAATCAGTACCAGGTTAGTCAACGCTGCATTCTGGATTGTGAACATTGAAGTTTGAAAAATACTGAATGTAAACTTAAAAGGATAAAAAGTACAAAGGGGTCATTCTTTAATCATTAATAAGAAGCCATTTGCTGTAAGAGGTCTTCTTTAGCATGGTAACAATAACTCTGCATCGTCTCACACACACACACACACACACACACACACACACACACACACACACACACACACACACACACACACACACACACACACACACACACACACACACACACACACACACACACACACACACACACACACACACAGGGCTGTGGTTGTAGGGATGTGATGTTATTCCTACCTGATCAACTGATCTCTCTGTACAGTCCATCCATCACTCGGCCCTCATCGCTGTGGGTCCGTCTTTCTTTCTTTCTGCATCTCTCACCTGTTCTCCCACTTCCTTTCTTCTGCTCTCTCTCTCTCTCTCTCTCCCCCAGTCTTCCTCTTTTTCTCTCTTCCTGCATTAGTACACTGCTGTGTGGTGGCATTTACATACAGAAATAACATGCACCAGGAAACACACACAAAGTAGTCAAATAATGCTGACACACACACACACACACACACACACACACACACACACAAGTTAATTATAACTCGTACAGGTACCATGTCTAGAGCTCAGTGTTTTTTATATAATTGCAATTACCTTAATCACAGGTTTATGTTAATAAACTTGGTCCAGCATGTTATGGTTTCTATAGCAACAGGGGCGTGTACAGAGGACACCGCTGAGGTCATGGAGGGAGTCCCCAGTGTCACCGTCTGAAAAATCAGATTTCTGATCTGTCTAATCAAACTGAACAAATTCTAATCGAATGCAATAAATGCAACACAAGTGGATTATTTTTAGAAATCTTTATTTCAGAATCTCAGAATTAATATCAATAATAAACTAATAAAATATTAAAAAGAATAAAAAAAAACACTAAAAACGCTACATTCAGTGAGGTCTTTTTTTCCCACGGATTTTGACGCTCTCTCTCTCCCACTCAGAGATGCTTCAATTAAACATCTCATTAAAAAAATCTATGGGTCTCAATTAAAAAGGGGGTGGAGCCTAAAAGACATCAAGTGAAGCTCTTGACCTGCTCCTGCATGGTTTTATACACCAGGTGATTGGATACCTGCATAGACCAGCAGGTGTGTAGATGTTCCAGGAGGGTGTATAGAACCGTTTCTCTTCTGTTTGTCTGATCTCCAGTGCTGTAACTCTTTGGCTCAGTTTTTTCCAGCTCACACGACACGTTTGATTCACTTCCTGCAATGAGTTCATATAGAAGCAAAACAAGACCACGCTGCTCTGACGCTGTGAGTGTGTGTTTACCTGGCTGAAGAACCGCAGCGAAAACACACACACAGCTAAACGCTGTGTACGTGAGGGAACATTTGCATCCTGTGTTCCACAGGGAACAGGATGTAGCTGTACACTACTTTTATTTTGGTTAATGGAGGCTGATAAAGAGGTTTTATGCAGGTGTCCACTTCTTTCACTGACCATACTGCGTCATCCCATGCGTGTGTGTGTGTGTGTGTGTGTGTGTGTGTGTGTACCTGCTCTTCCTGTTTGTGTACAGTGTTCTTATATATATTAGTGGTCAGTAAATGCAAAGCAGAGGAAAAGAAACACCAAAGCAGGTTCCCCATAAATGCTACAAAGCTTCTGTGCTCTGTGTGTGTGTGTTTGTGTGTGTGTGTGTGTGTGTGTGTGTGTGTGTGTGTGTGTGTGTGTATGTGTGGGTGTGTGTGTTTCAGTGTGATATAACTGGTTTAGAAAAAAAGAGGGAAACATCATGTATTGATGCTTGTGCACACACACACACACACACACACACACACACACACACACACACACACACACACACACACACACACACACACACACACACACACACACACAGTGTTAACCCTAACACTAACCCACACACACACATAAAAAGAATAACCCCCACCCACAACATTTCCACTGAGGTAGAAGGGGTGCTAATAGTTTGCGTAGCTCCACAGGTAATCAGGAACTACCTGAGACTAGTGGGCGGAGCTTGTGAAGAGAGAGGTGTGTGTAGGGCAGTAATGATGGCGTGATGAATGGCAGTGTATCCCTGAGTGTGACGTCCTTCCCCATCCAGACAGGAAGCTGGCGTGCGCCTTAGCGTTATCACTGGTCAGAAGCGTGCCACCTCCCTGACACTGGGGGTCGCCCCCGCGGACACCTGCAGCTGGTGGAGGCCCGAGTTGTAGCTGGCACACAGGAGAGCGCTGGAGTCGCACGGAGCTAACGACGACAACGGCCCCGAACCGTCCAGAGCCAGGGTGAACAAACACGCTACACACACACACACACACATTAATACCCATAACTACCTGCTATATCTTTTATACACTAATACCTTACAATTATTATTTACATTTCTGTATGTGTGTGTGTGTGTGTGTGTGTGTGTGTGTGTTACCCGCTGTGTTCTGGTCCCAGATCTTGACCGAGTTGTCGTGTGAAGACGAGGCAACGAGTGCAGTAGAGCCGATGCTTGTGGGGAGGAACACGCAGCACGCTGTGGTCTGGACGTGTCCCCTGTACTCCACCACCTTACAGCCTGGCTGTCTGAGGTCCCAGAGCTTCACACACACACACACGCACACACATCAGCAAACTGAGGTGCTCAGTATTTATCATACACATACACAAATGTGTACCACACACACACACACACACACACACACACACCGTGGCCTCACAGCCGTGACCCCCGAAGCCGTTGCTGCTGGACAGTAGGTGGTAGTGGTTCATGTTCACGTCACAGTGCGTCTGGATATACTGCTTAGCTGGAAACGTGTTCGTCACCTGCCACGTCCGACTGTCCCACACTCTGTACACACACACACACACACACACACACACACACACCTATCCTACATTACACATCTACAAAGTTCACTGAATCTGATTATTGTGTCATTAAAATGGAGGCAGATGATGATCAGAACTCACCTGATGGTTTTATCTTCTGAGGTTTGGACTATTGATGTTCCTCCAGGAACCCAACACAGGTGAGTCACCTGATCCAGAGAGGGGGGGGCGCAGTTTAGTTATTCAATAACATGCTTCAGGATTTAGAAGTGATTATGTGAATAAATTAACACATTATTTACATTTGTGTATATGGTGTGTATGATGTGTGTATGAAATGTGTGAGGTGTGTATGATGTGTGTGTGCAGTGTGTGAGGTGTGTATGAAGTGTATGAAGTGTATGAAGTGTCTAAGGTGTTTATGAAATGTGTATGAAGTGTGTGAGGTGTGTATGAGGTGTGAATGAAGTGTGTGGGGTGTGTATGAAGTGTGTGTGTGTGTGTGTGTGTGTGTGTGTGTGTGTGTGTGTGTGTGCTCTCTTACCAGGTTGCGTGAGATGGTGTTTCTGTGTAGACACTTGCCGCTCTCGACGTCCCACAGACACATGGAGTTATCCCGAGAGCCAGTGCACAGTCTCGACCCGTCTATAACACACATTATTAACATAACGGTTCAGTTCTGTGTGCGTGTGTGTGTGTGTGTGTGTGTGTGTGTGTGTGTGTGTGTGTGAGAGAGAGAGAGAGAGAGAGACCTGGGCTGACAGCGACTCCGTTGACAACGAGTTCGTGTCCACAGAAGGACTGGATGGGGTTCGGTCCGCCTGTGAAATCCCACATCAACACTGACTTATCACGAGATGCACTGAAGATCCACGTACTGCCTGCAAAACACCCCAGCTACACACACACACACACACACACACACACACACACACACACACACACACACACACACACACACACACACACACACACACAGGATTAATGTCTCACTGTGTTAGATATGTGAGGTGTATGCAAGATGTAAGAGGTTATAACGTGTAATAAACAGTTATAAATGCTCTTATTGCGTTACCTTTGTGATCTCCTTACTGTGGCCATGAAAACATCTGCACACTTTTCCTACTCTCCAGTCATACACCACAACTGCCTGAGAGAGAACAGATATACACTTCATAACCCATACATAGCCTAATACACAGTTATTAACTCATACCCAGTCTAATTCACCCTTCATAACACATGCATAGCCTAATACACATGTCATAACCCATACACAGTATTTAGAATTGCGTATAAAGACAGTATGCTTAGCTACAGACAGGCGCTAAAAGCTGCTAGAGCTAAACACCTGAGCAAACTCATAGAAAACAACCAAAAACAACCCCAGGTTCCTTTTCAGTACTGTAGCGAAACTAACTACAAATCAGGGATCTGAAAAATGTGTTCCATCACAGTTTAGTAGTGAAGACTTTATGAATTTCTTCACTGAAAAAATAGATAACATTCGAAAAACAATTGTGGCAGTTCAACCTCTGACAGCATCTCCCGACACAATCGTACTTACAACCCCACAACTTCACTGTTTTACATGTATAGGACAGGAAGAGCTGTATGATGCTATTATGAAAGCTAAATCAACAACATGTCAGTTAGATCCAATTCCCACTAAACTACTGAAGGAAGTGTTATATACAGCTGGTGAGCCTCTTTTAAATATTATTAACTCCTCACTATCGTTAGGTCATGTCCCTAAATCCCTCAAGTTAGCAGTTATTAAGCCCCTCATTAAAAAACCTAATCTGGATCCAAACACGCTATCGAATTACAGACCAATTTCAAATCTCCCATTTATGTCTAAGATTTTAGAAAAGATTGTCGCTGCCCAGTTATGTAACCACTTGCAGGAGAACAATATCTTTGAAGAGTTTCAGTCAGGTTTTAGGCCCCATCATAGCACAGAAACTGCTCTAGTTAAAATCACTAACGACCTGTTTTTAGCTTCAGACCAAGGCTACATCTCCCTATTAGTTTTACTAGATCTTAGTGCTGCGTTCGACACTATAGATCATGATCTTCTCCTCGATCGCTTACAAAATTACATCGGCATTCAGGGACAGGCATTAAGCTGGTTTAAATCCTACCTGTCCAATCGTTACCATTTTGTAGATTTAAATGGAGACCTATCCAGGCTAATGCTAGTGAACTATGGTGTGCCACAAGGTTTAGTTCTAGGACCCCTGCTCTTCACAATATACATGCTTCCGTTAGGAAATATTATTAGAAGGCATGGAATTAGCTTCCATTGTTATGCTGATGATACCCAGCTATATATTTCATCCAAACCAGGCGATACAGCTCAATTAGCTCGCATAACTGAGTGTGTTAAGTAAATAAGAGATTGGATGACCCACAACTTTCTACTTTTAAATTCTGATAAGACAGAGATTTTGCTCATCGGCCCAAAAAATAGTACACAGAAGCTCCAGCATCTCAGCCTGCAGTTAGACGGATGTTCTGTAACTACTAGTTCAACGGTAAAAGACCTGGGAGTTATTTTAGACAGCAACTTATCTTTTAAAAATCACATCAATCAAGTAACAAAAACAGCCTTCTTTCACCTTAGAAATATTTCTAAGCTAAGAAATATGTTATCTATATCTGATGCAGAGAAGCTCGTCCATGCGTTTATGACCTCTAGAATAGACTACTGTAATGCATTACTAGGTGGATGTCCTGCATCATTAATAAACAAGCTTCAGTTAGTTCAGAATGCCGCAGCAAGAGTTCTTACTAGGTCAAGAAAATACGATCATATAACCCCAATCTTATCGTCCCTACATTGGCTTCCGGTTAAGTTTTGAATAGACTACAAACTACTGCTACTCACTTATAAAGCACTAAATGGTTTATCTCCATGTATCTCCAGTCTTCTAACACGCTACAATCCGTCACGCTCCCTGAGATCTCAATACTCTGGGCTTCTAGTAGTTCCTAGAATAGCAAAGTCCACTAAAGGCGGTAGAGCATTTTCACATTTAGCTCCTAAACTCTGGAATAGTCTTCCTGACAGTGTTCGGGGTTCAGATACACTCTCCCAGTTTAAGTGTAGATTAAAAACATATCTTTTTAGCAAAGCCTACACATAACACACATCACACACATCACATCACAACCTTGTGCTCCAGAACATCTGATCACATGCACATTATCAACTTGTGCTGTTAATATCATGAACAGCAGCTACGCTAATTCCTCTCCACTGCTTCTCTTTCTCTCCCCATCCCGAGGCTTCCTGAGGTTTGGCCAGCTCCAGTCACGTCCCACCTCGTGATGATTACGGACCTTTGAAGAAGTAGATGCAGAACTCGCAAACATCCCGAACCATCTAGAGACGTACCAGTGCCATTTGGATCCCGCTACATGTGTGGAGTTTGACATTGGACCTCCTGGAGTGTTTAAAGGCTCTGGCATGGAGAAGCTCATGCTGGATCTGTGATGATCACAAATGCTGAGCTTATAAAACTAGGAGCTACTGACCATATAGACTGTATAAGACTGCAGAAAGAACATCACTTATAATCTTATACTCCAGTACTCATGTTAGTTCTCACTCTCCAGTGTTCTGTAGTGTTGAAAGATTTATGATCAAACTCTTGATGTCACCCAAATGAGGATGGGTTCCCCTTTTGAGTCTGGTTCCTCTCAAGGTTTCTTCCTCATAACATCTAAGGGAGTTTTTCCTTGCCACAGTCTCCAAGGCTGCTCATCAGGGATACACACACACCTTCACCTTCACTGCTGATTTCTGTAAAGCTGCTTTGGGACAATGTCTGTTGTGAAAAGCGCAATAGAAATAAACTTGACTTGACTTGACTTGACACAGCCTGCTACACACTTCATAACCCATACACAGCCTGATACACACTTCATAACCCATACACAGCCTCATACACACTTCATAACCCATACACAGCCTCATACATACTTCATAATCCATACACAGCCTGATACATACTTCATAATCCATACACAGCCTGCTACATACTTCATAACCCATACACAGCCTGCTACACACTTCATAACCCATACACAGCCTGCTACACACTTCATAACCCATACACAGCCTCATACACACTTCATAACCCATACACAGCCTGATACACACTTCATAGCCCATACACAGCCTGCTACACACTTCATAACCCATACACAGCCTCATACACACTTCATAACCCATACACAGCCTCATACACACTTCATAACCCATACACAGCCTGATACACACTTCATAGCCCATACACAGCCTGCTACACACTTCATAACCCATACACAGCCTGCTACACACTTCATAACCCATACACAGCCTCATACACACTTCATAACCCATACACAGCCTGCTACACACTTCATAGCCCATACACAGCCTGATACACACTTCATAACCCATACACAGCCTGCTACACACTTCATAACCCATACACAGCCTGCTACACACTTCATAACCCATACACAGCCTCATACACACTTCATAACCCATACACAGCCTCATACACACTTCATAACCCATACACAGCCTCATACACACTTCATAACCCATACACAGCCTGCTACACACTTCATAACCCATACACAGCCTGATACACACATCATAACCCATACACAGCCTCATACACACTTCATAACCCATACACAGCCTGCTACACACTTCATAACCCATACACAGCCTCATACACACTTCATAACCCATACACAGCCTGCTACACACTTCATAACCCATACACAGCCTGCTACACACTTCATAACCCATACACAGCCTCATACACACTTCATAACCCATACACAGCCTGATACACACTTCATAGCCCATACACAGCCTGCTACACACTTCATAACCCATACACAGCCTCATACACACTTCATAACCCATACACAGCCTCATACACACTTCATAACCCATACACAGCCTGATACACACTTCATAGCCCATACACAGCCTGCTACACACTTCATAACCCATACACAGCCTGCTACACACTTCATAACCCATACACAGCCTCATACACACTTCATAACCCATACACAGCCTGCTACACACTTCATAGCCCATACACAGCCTGATACACACTTCATAACCCATACACAGCCTGCTACACACTTCATAACCCATACACAGCCTGCTACACACTTCATAACCCATACACAGCCTCATACACACTTCATAACCCATACACAGCCTCATACACACTTCATAACCCATACACAGCCTCATACACACTTCATAACCCATACACAGCCTGCTACACACTTCATAACCCATACACAGCCTGATACACACATCATAACCCATACACAGCCTCATACACACTTCATAACCCATACACAGCCTCATACACACTTCATAACCCATACACAGCCTGCTCTACTGCTCTTACCTGGTCACTCCCACCTGACACACACAGGTCAGAGTTCAGCGAGGTCACACAGTTGACAGCGTCGGAGTGGGCCGGCTCATACTGCACCACCTGGTGTACAGGTGTAGGCTCCGCCCCCTCTCCGGCCCTGCACAGGTAAGAGGATGTTGAGTGACAGGACAGGGGGATAAATAAGGGGTAGATATAATGAGTCTGACCTGTAGAGATCAGAGCGGCGACGCAGTTTACTCTGCAGTTTCCCCATGCTGCTGGAGAGCACAGTCACCACGTCTCACACATAGCACACCTTCACACCTGCGCGCACACACCCACACACACACACACACACACACAGGAAGGTCATGAAACCCAGATTTCACACACATTTCTCCTGTTTGGATGTGGGTTTGTTCGGCAAACTTACCCTGCACACATGCACCTGCTATTTTATACACGAAATACCAGAAATAAAACCCAGAAGATCTGAGTGAGTTACTGGTGATTTCACAGGGGAGATGTTTCTTGTGCAGCTTGGAAGCAGCTGAATCCTATTAAGTGGGCTGATCCTCTCTCCCTGTCTCCCTCTGTCTCACTGAGTCTCACTGTGTCTCACTGTGTCTCTATGAGCATTAAGATCAGCTCACAGAGACATCATGGTGCTCTTTCTGCACCTCTCCCCTCCCCCAAGTCCTGATCCTGCACCTTCTCACCACCTTTCTGTATTATACATCTTCACAAATCATTCATTCATTCATTTTCTCCCGCTTATCCGTAATTCGGGTCGCGGGGGCAGCAGTCTAAGCAGACCCCCGCCTTCGACTGCTGCCCAATCCTCACAGCACCGTCACTCACGGTCCCTCCTGCAGGTGGTGAGCCCACGGGAAGGCGGCCCCGCGTCACTCCGACGTCACGGACCTTGATGTTTCCCTCGTAATTGAAACCCGGAGCATAGAGGGTTAAGGGCCTTGCTCAAGGGCCCAAGAGTGGCAGCTTGACGATACCGGGGCTTGAACCCCAGACCTTCCGATCGGCAACCCAGTGCCTTAACCGCTGGAGCCACCACTCCCCCTTCACAAATCAGTGTGCTCTAATGTTAGAGCTGCTAGTGAGCTAACTCCGACTCTAACACATACCAAACACACACTCATCTCCCCACCACACCCCACTTACCCCACAGAAGGTGCGAATAAAGCCAGAGTAGATCTGATTAATATTCACTGCAGCTCAGATCTTTCACCTTCTCCGCACAGACGCTTCTGCCCTGTTGCCAGGAGAATCCGAGTCACGTGGGCGCATTGGGCGTGGCCTGTGAGAAACGTCACTCTCATCCCGGAAGTCAATAGTCTCTGGATGATTTCCCCATGTGTTTGTTTAAATTATGGAATAATGAATTAAGTATATGAACAATTTGAATAA
>NC_139596.1:732131-734631 GCF_946808225.1 Silurus aristotelis | reverse complement strand
AAGCTGATGCTGGATCTATGATGATCACAAATTGTTCTGTATTGTTGAAAGATTTATGACCAAACTCTTGATGTCACCCATATGAGGATGGGTTCCCCTTTGAGTCTGGTTCCTCTCAAGGTTTCTTCCTCATATCATCTAAGGGAGTTTTTCCTTGCCACTGTCGCCACGGCTGCTCATCAGGGACAAACGCACACCTTCACCTTCACTGTTGTTTTCTGTAAAGCTGCTTTGAGACAATGTCTGTTGTGAAAAGCGCTATACAAATAAACTTGACTTGACTTGTATCTGTTCATTCATCTGTCTATCCTGATATCATTTATCTGTTCATCTACCAGTGTGTTTGTCCATCCATCCATCTCTCTACCCATTCTATTTGTCCAGATCTTTTCTATTCATCTGTCCATACATTCATCTGTCTATTAATCCCTTCTATTTTTCCCCCATCTGTTCATCCATCTACCAGACTTTTCATACAGCAGATAAATGAGTGTGTGGTGTGTGTGTGTTACCTGTGACCTTGTAGGAGATCTCTCTGTAGAAGGTAAGATCTTCTCCTCTGACCAGCACCAGGTCAGGACACTTCTCCAGCGCCTCCTTTACAGACATCAGCTTGGCCACGCCCCGAGCTCTAGCTACGTAGTTACAGGTGACGACCAGGTACTTCTGCTGCACACCTGGAACATGAAAGACTGTGTCATGTGACCTCTCCTGCATACACACACAACATGACGCCTGTGTCTCCAACCTCCCAGCGTGTTCACACAAGGCATCAGAGATCAGAGGTGTGATCTTCTCACCAAGAGGTTTGGAGCTCAGGGAAGGATTACGGATCATCTCCACCTGCGCGTAGAAACAGTCCATGTCAAAATGCAGGATCACTCGAGGATCTTCCTCCACACCTTCACCTGGGGATCCTGGAAAGCACACGCAGGTCAGGAGAACATTTACTCACTGCTGAAGTTCACTCAGTGCCTCAGGGTCTACACAATTTCCTGCTCTCCCTTTATCCATCCATCCATCCTTCTATAAACCTTCTCTTTATACATGCATCCCTCTGTTTTCCTATCGTTATCATCATGCTTTCATCCATCCAATCATTAATCTATCTTTAGATCCATCATCCATCCAATCATTAATCTATCTGTAGATCCAATCATCCATTCAATCATTAATCTATCTGTAGATCCAATCATCCATCCAATCATCAATCTATCTGTAGATCCATCATCCATCCAATCATTAATCTATCTTTAGATCCAATCATCCTTCCAATCATCAATCTATCTGTAGATCCAATCATCCATTCAATCATTAATCTATCTGTAGATCCAATCATCCATCCAATCATTAATCTATCTGTAGATCCAATCATCCATCCAATCATTAATCTATCTGTAGATCCAATCATCCATCCAACCATCCATCCAATCATTAATCTATCTTTAGATCCAATCATCCTTCCAATCATCAATCTATCTGTAGATCCAATCATCCATTCAATCATTAATCTATCTGTAGATCCAATCATCCATCCAATCATTAATCTATCTGTAGATCCAATCATCCATCCAACCATCCATCCAATCATTAATCTATCCGTAGATCCAATCATCCATCCAATCAATTATCTATCTGTAGATCCAATCATCCATCCAATCATCAATCTATCTGTAGATCCATCATCCATCCAATCATTAATCTATCTTTAGATCCATCATCCATCCAATCATTAATCTATCTGTAGATCCATCATCCATCCAATCATTAATCTATCTTTAGATCCATCATCCATCCAATCATTAATCTATCTGTAGATCCATCATCCATCCAATCATTAATCTATCTGTAGATCCATCATCCATCCAATCATTAATCTATCTGTAGATCCAATCATCCATCCAATCATCCATCCAATCATTAATCTATCCGTAGATCCAATCATCCATCCAATCAATTATCTATCTGTAGATCCAATCATCCATCCAATCATCAATCTATCTGTGGATCCAATCATCCATCCAATCATTAATCTATCTGTAGATCCAATCATCCATCCAATCATCAATCTATCTGTAGATCCAATCATCCATCCAATCATTAATCTATCTGTAGATCCAATCATCCATCCAATCATCAATCTATCTGTAGATCCAATCATCCATCCAATCATCAATCTATCTGTAGATCCAATCATCCATCCAATCATTAATCTATCTTTAGATCCATCATCCATCCAATCATTAATCTATCTGTAGATCCATCATCCATCCAATCATTAATCTATCTTTAGATCCATCATCCATCCAATCATTAATCTATCTGTAGATCCATCATCCATCCAATCATTAATCTATCTGTAGATCCAATCATCCATCCAATCATCCATCCAATCATTAATCTATCCGTAGATCCAATCATCCATCCAATCAATTATCTATCTGTAGATCCAATCATCCATCCAATCATCAATCTATCTGTGGATCCAATCATCCATCCA
>NC_139596.1:712131-727131 GCF_946808225.1 Silurus aristotelis | reverse complement strand
TTGTGGTGTGAGTCTGATCCCTGAGTGAAGTGTCTGATTACTCCTGTTGAACAGACTCGACTTGTAAACACAAGAAAACCCCAGCATTGTGTGTGTGTGTGTGTGTGTGTGTGTGTGTGTGTGTGTGTGAGACATCAGCAGTGCTCTGTTACACACACTGTAGTGTTTTTGTGGGAGCAGGACGTTCTGACTCCTGAACGGGTTTTTGTGAGATGTGTGACAGATACAAACCCAGAGGCCTTGATGTGTGATGATCGTTTTCACGTCAGAATCATCACACACCTCAACCTTATTCTGAATCCAAATGTTTTTTTCTCAGAACCAGCACTCTGTGTGTGTGTGTGATTTTTATGCAGTGATGTGTGTACAGTTTGTTGCATTTATTTTCAGAAATCCTATTAAAGTATAACTTTAGAAACGGCACTTTGTGGTTCTTTTATTCACATTTACATCACAAATATTACAATCTTTCTAATATTTACACACAAATCACTGATCCAAACAATGACCCCAAAGACCTGCAGTAGAACCTGTATATTATTACATGTGAAATGGACACTCAGATCTCAGCTTTGGAGTGTGACTGAGTGAAACTACATACATTTCTGTCAATGTCCTGACCCCACTGACCTACAGTGTGAATTTGGGGAAAAATCTGAGAGTTTGAATTTTCACCCAACAAAAAAAAACCCTAAGTGTTTATTCGGGTGAAAATTGTTACTTTTTTTCCGATTTCGTTCATATTTACAATTTTGACTAAGGACACCAAGAGATATGAGATGTTCAATTCACTCATTATAATATACAGGTTTTATTATCACATGCACAGCATCATTTTCTACATTGAAACTGTTCAGCAATGATCTGGATTTTAGAGCCTAGTATCTCAGCTTTGGAGTGTGATTTTCACACCAAACTTGTGCTGCTGTACATGTCTTCATTTCCTCAATCAAAATTATAAATATTATAAAAATCTGAAAAAGTCAAAATTTTCACCCGAACAAACAGTTACGGGGGCAAAGTGATTTTTCGGGTGAAAATTCTGACTTTTTCCGATTTTCCCCAAATTCATATGGTAGCTCCCTGGGATCAAGACATACACAGAAATATACTTAGTTTTTTGCCGTCACTTTCTGAAGCTGAAATCTGAGGCTCTGAATAACATATTTGCTTAATAGTTTTAATGCAGAAAAAGCTGAACTTGATGCCTCAGATCTCAGCTTTAGAGAGAGACCGAGCAAAACTAAGTCCATTTATTTGTATTTCTTGACCCCAGGGATCTACTGTGTGAATTTGGGGAAAATCTGAGAAAGTAAAACATTTCACCCCAAAAAATTTTTTTTTTCCAATTTTCTTCAGATGTTTACTGATGATTAAGGACAAGATGTACAGAAGTGCAGGTCTGGTCTGATTCTCACACCCCAATGCTGGGATATGAGACATCAAGTTTCTGACTAATTATATTTAGTGTAATATACAGGATCTGGACACAATTTGCTGTAATCACACACAGTCTCTGATTGTAATGTGTGTGTGTGTGTGTGAACTCCTGTTTGCTGTAAACTCTGGGTGTAAGTGTGAGTGAAGACGATGTGTTGTGTGTATTGAGATGTTGTACACTTTATTTCTGTTTCTCAGCAGTACATAAAAGAATGAAGGTTTCTCCTCCACAGTAAGTACAACCACACCAAGTCATGCAACAGAACACACACCAGAACTGAGATAACAAGCATCTTACACACACATTCTCTACAGTCTCTTATATCCCACAGGAACGTGTGTGTGTGTGTGTGTGTGTGTGTTCTCAACATCCAAAGGCACAAAAGGAGCTCAGAACCACATCTAAACTATAAACTGGAACTGAGAATGTGCTTTTTTCCTGTGTGAGGAAGAGATTAGACCTCTGACAAATCTGGGAAGAAGAGGAGAAAGAAAAGGAGGAAGAAGAAGAGGTAGAACAAAGAGAATGAGATACAAAAAGAGGAGGAAAAGAAGGAATAGAAGAGGAGGAGGAAGATGAAGACGAGTTACTGGTGCTGTTTTATTCCAGAGTAAAAAGGTGTGCTGGTTAGGTGTGTGTGTGTGTGTGTGTGTGTGTGTGTGTGAGAGAGAGAGAGAGAGAGAGAACGTGTAAAAAAACATACATGGACGAATTGTCAATGTTTATTAATGAAGTGAAATAAAACAGAACTCATCTGCTGAATCCAGACAGAGTTGCGTTTGGGACCAGCAGGTGGCGCTGCAAGGGGGACGTCCCCCGTCTCTTCACCATATGAAGCTGTGCTACAGAGTTCTACCACATGAACAATTCATTAGTGTTCTTCATTCAGCTAGTTTTCTCCAACACGTCAGAGTACCGCGTACATTTCAATACGTCTGCATCAGCCATAAATAATTACGGATACAAATCTACACTCATACGTACACACACACACACACACACACACACACACACACACACACACATAAGAAAAGGACTACCTATATATAAGAAAAGGAAAAATATACACTACAGCGTACCAGTTCACTTCACGCTAAATGTTTTTCTTTTGTACAAAGTTCTGCAGCAGCGTTGGAGCCCTGTGTGTCTGAGACTGGTGGAGGACAGAGGGACGGAGGGACAGAGGAGAGACACAGAGTCCACGCCCAGCGTTTGTTAAATGGGCGAGTCTCCGAAATGCTTGAGTCGAATACGCTGGATGTAACTGGCATGGGCGGGGCTGTAGCTACAGTGGGCGGGGCTGTAGCGCCCGGGACTGGTGTAGTCGGGTGAGTAGGCGTGTCTCACCGGACTGTAACGACTCACAGGAGAACCGGGAGTCAAAGACTGGAGTCTGGGGTGAGTCCTTATTACAGCCGGAGTCGGCCAACTGCAACACACACACACACACACACACACACACACATAATTACATACTAATCTTAAAGCTAATGAACGTGTAATGTACAGCAATTAGTTAATAAGTGTGTTAGTGTTAAAAGTAGCTACGGGTAGTGAATAGGAAGGGGGTGACTAGTTAAGGGTACTACCTAGTTAAGGGAGTAACTGGTGAGGGAGTAATTAGTTAAGGATAGTAACTAGTTAAGGGTAGTGAATAGAGAGGGAGTAACTAGTTAAGGGGAGTAATGGTGAGGGGGTAACTAGTTAAGGGTAGTAACTAGTTAAGGGTAGCAATAGTGAGGGAGTAAATGGTTAAGGGTAGTAACTAGTTAAGGGTAGCAATAGTGAGGGAGTAAATGGTTAAGGGTAGTAACTAGTTAAGGGTAGTAATAGTGAGGGAGTAAATGGTTAAGGGTAGTAACTAGTTAAGGGTAGTAATAGTGAGGGAGTAAATGGTTAAGGGTGGTAACTAGTTAAGGGTAGTAATAGTGAGGGAGTAAATGGTTAAGGGTATTAACTAGTTAAGTATAGTAATAGTGAGGGAGTAAATGGTTAAGGGTAGTAACTAGTTAAGGGTAGTGAATAGGGAGGGAGTAACTGGTTAAGGGTAGTAACTAGTTAAGGGTAGTAATAGTGAGGGAGTAAATGGTTAAGGGTAGTAACTAGTTAAGGGTAGTAATAGTGAGGGAGTAAATGGTTAAGGGTAGTAACTAGTTAAGGGTAGTAATAGTGAGGGAGTAAATGGTTAAGGGTAGTAACTAGTTAAGGGTAGTAATAGTGAGGGAGTAAATGTTTAAGGGTAGTAACTAGTTAAGGGTAGTAATAGTGAGGGAGTAAATGGTTAAGGGTAGTAACTAGTTAAGGGTAGTAATAGTGAGGGAGTAAATGGTTAAGGGTATTAACTAGTTAAGTATAGTAATAGTGAGGGAGTAAATGGTTAAGGGTAGTAACTAGTTAAGGGTAGTGAATAGGGAGGGAGTAACTGGTTAAGGGTAGTAACTAGTTAAGGGTAGTAATAGTGAGGGAGTAAATGGTTAAGGGTAGTAACTAGTTAAGGGTAGTAATAGTGAGGGAGTAAATGGTTAAGGGTAGTAACTAGTTAAGGGTAGTAATAGTGAGGGAGTAAATGGTTAAGGGTAGTAACTAGTTAAGGGTAGTAATAGTGAGGGAGTAAATGGTTAAGGGTGGTAACTAGTTAAGGGTAGTAATAGTGAGGGAGTAAATGGTTAAGGGTATTAACTAGTTAAGTATAGTAATAGTGAGGGAGTAAATGGTTAAGGGTAGTAACTAGTTAAGGGTAGTGAATAGGGAGGGAGTAACTGGTTAAGGGTAGTAACTAGTTAAGGGTAGTAATAGTGAGGGAGTAAATGGTTAAGGGTAGTAACTAGTTAAGGGTAGTAATAGTGAGGGAGTAAATGGTTAAGGGTAGTAACTAGTTAAGGGTAGTAATAGTGAGGGAGTAAATGTTTAAGGGTAGTAACTAGTTAAGGGTAGTAATAGTGAGGGAGTAAATGGTTAAGGGTAGTAACTAGTTAAGGGTAGTAATAGTGAGGGAGTAAATGGTTAAGGGTATTAACTAGTTAAGTATAGTAATAGTGAGGGAGTAAATGGTTAAGGGTAGTAACTAGTTAAGGGTAGTGAATAGGGAGGGAGTAACTGGTTAAGGGTAGTAACTAGTTAAGGGTAGTAATAGTGAGGGAGTAAATGGTTAAGGGTAGTAACTAGTTAAGGGTAGTAATAGTGAGGGAGTAAATGGTTAAGGGTAGTAACTAGTTAAGGGTAGTAATAGTGAGGGAGTAAATGGTTAAGGGTAGTAACTAGTTAAGGGTAGTAATAGTGAGGGAGTAAATGGTTAAGGGTATTAACTAGTTAAGTATAGTAATAGTGAGGGAGTAAATGGTTAAGGGTAGTAACTAGTTAAGGGTAGTGAATAGGGAGGGAGTAACTGGTTAAGGGTAGTAACTAGTTAAGGGTAGTAATAGTGAGGGAGTAAATGGTTAAGGGTAGTAACTAGTTAAGGGTAGTAATAGTGAGGGAGTAAATGGTTAAGGGTAGTAACTAGTTAAGGGTAGTAATAGTGAGGGAGTAAATGTTTAAGGGTAGTAACTAGTTAAGGGTAGTAATAGTGAGGGAGTAAATGGTTAAGGGTAGTAACTAGTTAAGGGTAGTAATAGTGAGGGAGTAAATGGTTAAGGGTAGTAACTAGTTAAGGGTAGTGAATAGGGAGGGAGTAACTGGTTAAGGGTAGTAACTAGTTAAGGGTAGTAATAGTGAGGGAGTAAATGGTTAAGGGTAGTAACTAGTTAAGGGTAGTAATAGTGAGGGAGTAAATGGTTAAGGGTAGTAACTAGTTAAGGGTAGTGAATAGGGAGGGAGTAAATAGAAAGCCTTGGAGCAGTGAAGTGGTGTCGGGGGTAAAAGGGGCGTGGCAGACACACACCTCTGCATCTCGGCGCTGGTGAAGGACTCGATGGTGCTTTTCCACTTCTGAATGCTGGGGTATTTGAGCGGGTCGATTTCGACTCCTCCCACTGCGGTGTAAACGTCTCGGTCCAGTCTGGAAGGAGAGTCTCTGTGTGGAACAACAGAAAGGTTACCACGTTAACTCACAACACCACAACACACTTCATGGCTGGCTCACTCACCCCTCGATAAACAGCCCTTTCCTGAGTCGAGGGGGCGTGGTCAGGATGAGATCATTCGAACGGTCCAATGATCTGTAGGATCCGGAGGAGGAGGAGGAGCCGGAACTGGTGTGATCCCAGGATCTGGAGCGTGAACAGATCAATCGCTCGCCGTTTGATCCCATTCGAGTCCTCGCTCTCTGCTCCTCCCCCTCCACGCTCTCCTGCGCCAGGAAATACTCGTCGGAACTTGTGCTTGGAAGCTCCGCCCCGTCCTGTTCGCTTACGTCCGAGCGGTCGCGCAGCGTCATGCGCTCGAACTCCGCCATCAGGTTAGAGATGGGAGACGGCGGGCAGAAAGAGGCGGGGTTTGGTGGCTCGATCAGGGCGGGGTCTTGGGAGACGGGCAGGATGTGGAAGCCCTGCCCACTTCGGTCGTCTTGAGAGCCACTGGATGAAGAAGAGGAGGAGGAGATGCTGGTGAGAGCTGCGTTCTGTCTGTTTTTAATCTCCTCCAGTGAGATATCAGTTTCGTCCAGGAACGCTCCGACTGACACCGAGTTACTAAACTTCTTCTGCTTTCCTACACACACACACACACACACACACACACACACAGTTTTTTTATTAAAATGCAAACACTTATAGATACATCTTTCCAGTGGGGTGTGTGTGTGTGTGTGTGTGTGTGTGTGTGTGTCTCTCTACACCTGGAGAAGGAGTTCTGAACTTGTTGCTGTTGTTGTGTTCCCCACTCGGATCTCGAGCGCGCTCAGTGAAGTCCTTCTTATTTAAAAACTCCTCCAAGCGATGTAGACCTTCTACTGACCCCAAGTCCACAAAACTGTCCAGGAAATCCCAGTACTCTGCCCAGGGGTGGCCCAGCTCACGCGCCAGGTCCCTGCAACACAAACACACACACACACACACACACACACACACACATGCAGCAACTGTATGAGCGAATACAAACAGGACTTAACTGTATAAATGCAGTGTAAGTGTGCTCCCCCCCCCCCCCACACACACACACCTGCCGACTCGCTCGGCTCCACGTTCCGGGTCCGATTTGAAGATGTGGTGGAAATACTCCGCTCGCTCTCTCGGGGGCGTCTTCCACACACGCCTGAACTCATCCGCCTGACACACACACACACACACACACACACACTACACAGCTCTTTACTCCTTTAAAGTTATTAAGAGATGAAGGACAGATTGAGATAAACCTGACCTTTGATGGGCTCAGGGGTCCGGCGAAGGCCTTCACCGCCATCACTGGTTCCCGGGGGCTTCTGGGTAATCGTGGTGAAGACCTTTCCATCAGCTCGGGAGACCAGGGGGCACCGATCACTGGCTGGGCCGAGTTATCAGCTGCTCGGAGGAGAGGCACGTAACACCGGTCTGCGGCCAATCAGAAGCAAGATCAGGAACTTTGTCCCAAAATAACATCTAATCAACACTGTACCCAAACACCGTCATCTAAATAAACCAACCAATCAAACACAAGAACTTTTGGATCACCTTCTAGATACCCTGTGATCTTCTGCCTGATTTCCATGATCTTGTTTTTCTCCTTCATTCGCTCACAAATGATCTGGAACGAGAGCAGCAGTGTATCTGATCAGGGTTTATTACACTGCATACCACACACACACACACACACACACACACACACACACACACACACACACACAGAGAAGACTCTGCTTAGGAAAAGGGCATTATATTACAGTTTTGCCGCAGGGCATTGTGGGTAAAGCTCACCTCGCAGGGTTTCTGCTCGTATTTGTTCTTCCTGTGTTTGTCGATTTGGGGATGAGAGCAGAGGACGTTCACCACCGACGCACAACCGAACTTACACGCAAAGTGCAGCGGGGTCTCGAAGCACTGAACACACAACCACAGCACACTCATCAAACACACACACACGCACGCACACACGGCGTGAAGCCGCGAGGCTAAAGCGAGGTCACGTGACTCACGGCTTTGTCGGGCGTGTTGAGGTACAGGTCCACGATGTAGCGAACGCGCTGGTGCAGCATGGTCTCCGTGTCGTCAGGGTACATCAGGCGCATGAAGTCCGCGTTCTCCAGCGTGTCGAGGAGCAGCTGGGCCACGGACGCCTGGTTCTCCTTCGCTGCCACGTGCATCACGTTATACCTGCAGCCTTCCTACACACACACACACAAACACGTTTACACCAGTGTTCACTAGTTAATAATTAACCTAAACACCCAGCACTCGGTTACACTTCTATAAACCCCTCTGACCTCTTCCTCTTTTCTCCATCAACTACCATAAACCACAAGACCCCAAAATGATTCTGAAACATCTGGTCATTTCCCACCATCACATCCAGAAGCCTGGTGACACCACCATGGTGTTTGTGTTTCTAAAGCGTTAAACACTTCCTGATGAGGTGGAGCTCACAGACCTCGCAGTAACAATAGCGGGATAAAGAATTGCGTGAGCTCGGACCTGCAGCACGGTGGGGTTGTCCCCGGAGCCGATGAGATAGCGAGGGTTGCTCCACACCAGCTCGGAGAATCCGACCTCATCACCTCGCTCCACACACACGCGCAGCCTAGCCGTCAGGTCCTGAGGACGAGGGCTCTTAAAGCAGTTCGCCTTTTCTCGGTTTATCCCGTCCGTCTCCGCCAGAGACGAGCCGTCTGATGGACAGAGACAGAGATCATTTTCATTTCTGCACAACATCTACACGGGGAGCGGCGGAACAGGGAACGGGGTCTCACCTTTGCCGAAGACCAGGGCGGTCTTGACGGGGGACACACAGGCGGCGCACTTGCTCGGGGACGGGAAGTAATCACACAGTCCCTTGGCGAACTTCTCAGCGTCCTCTCGGGAGGAGAAGGCCTTGAAGCGAGCGCCCTTCATCATCTTCACGGCCTGCAGGGCCTCCTTTTTCTCCGTGTACACATGAACCCTCTCTGCAGGAAACATCACTCACACACGTCAACATCCACACAGTTACACGTCTCACAGGAGTCTAATGTTACTTTGTTTTTTTGCACGTGACCCTGCTGCAGCATACTCAGACTGCCTCTAGAGGCGGCTCTACAGCACTACACCTGTAACTCTCACCGTTCCTGGCGAGCACGTCCTCCCACAGCGGACACACGCCGTAGTAGAGCGCAGACGTGATCTGGGGCGTTTTGTTCGGCGTCTGGACCTCATGTCGTGACGGTGACACGTTCTTCTCCCTAAGTGGCTCCTCCTCAGGCGGGTTGAGGCCCAGATGATAGCCGACGTCCCCCTCTTCGGCCGAGGTCGCGCTCGATCCTCCGGAGTCGGAGAGTCCGGCGTTCTCCACGAGGGCACGGGCGAGTTTACGCTCGAATACGCCGCGTGTGGTGGCCGTGATGGGGCCACACTTCAGGTTGGCTTTGAGGATCTCCTCCCTGAGCTCATCAGCACTCAGAGACTTCAGCCGGCTCAGAGCGGCCTCCATGCTGCTGAGAACAACACAACATCTGGTTTACTCCCGACACACACATATATACACACACACACACACACACACACACACAGCTGTTTTACCACAAACTCAAAGGTTTCAGTTAAAGCAGTCTGTAGATCCTGCACTTTTCAAAAGGAAGAACCTGTGCTTCTGGATCACACAAAACCTTCATAAAAGCATGAAGAACGTAAAACTACAGAACAGGAGCACCTGGTGGTACTGTCCTACACATTCTTACAGCTGTGCATCCAGCTGAGCGAGGAACCGTGTGGAGAACCTGGTTTGGGTTCATCTCCCGCCCGTTAGAGGTTCAGCGGGTGTGTGTGTGTGTGTGTGTGTGTGTGAGTGAGGCTGGGGAACCATGCACTGTGAGGATGAGGTGATGTGCTGCAGATCTCCAGCAGCAGATCTGAGATGGTGTTGGAGACAGGAGACAGGTGCAGGAGGAGCTGCATGAGTGTGAGCTGTGAACTGAGGACAGTATGTGAGGACAGTCCCGTGTCACACCCAGTCACGTCAGTGTGCGCGTGGAGGACACGGAGGCTGGTCGGCGGGACCCGGAGCTTCACTCACCTGCAGGCCGGATTAGGTGCAGCTGCGGCGGTGCTGCATGCCGGGGATCAGCAGTGACCCGAGTCTCAGAGCCGCTTATAGAGGACGCACAAATCAACCCGGACGAGCGGAGACGCGCATTGTTTACAAGCGGTTCCCGCGCATGCGCAGCACTGTTGCGCTCGGCGGTCCCGCGCATGCGCACACCCCACGTCCGCGAGCTCCAACCGCGGTTCCAATCAGATTCAAAAAACGATCCCCAGACCGTTATAAAGCGTCATACCTGCAACACGATCACCTGTCAGCGAGATCTACCGCAGAACTCACCTTTTCCTCCGGAAGTCCTCTCCGTCTGTCAGCGCGGTCACATTAAAACCCCAGCCGTTACCGTGGACACCACATTTAACAGCGTTATTCAAGTGTGTTACAAACACTGCAGTAAAACCTCCCGATTCTTCTCGCGCTTCATCCACAGACCAGATTCAGCAATTCATTAATACAATAAAATAATAAAAACACGGCTTTAATTTCCATGAAAATCTTCCCGGTTTAAACTGACACTGAAGCACGCTTAGCACACACTCACTTCCGGAAGCGTCTTCTTCGTCACTACTTTCTGGGGTTTTTTTTTTTTTTTTTTCATTTTTAGGTGTCCGACACCGCCATCTGCAGGCACATCCCCGCCACAGAACCCTTCAACCAGCGAGTTCAAACCAAGCGCACTTTTGATTTTTCATCATTTATATATTTTCAACACAGTCGATAGATTTGTTTGATATTTTACATTTAAAATGTGTTGCTGTTTAAAGTTTTCAAAAAAAAATTCCGGAAAAAAAACGAAAAGGAAGAAATGCACGGCTTTTTAGGACTTTCATAAAGATCAGTAAAATATGTCCAAATAACACATTAAAACCTCAGTGCTAATACATTATATTCCTTAAATCCCGTTTATAAACATACACACACACACACACACACACACATACGTGTTTTTGCTACATGACTGGGTGGTTACTATTGGTTTGTTTCCCAACAATCATCTTTATTTTCAGAAAAACACAGGTTTAAAGAGCTCAATTTTCAGGTTTTTCTATTCTGGTGGGGACGTCCCTATTTTGTCTTACCACCAATCACCTCTAGGTGTCACTATGATACATTATCTGCAGATTATCCAATTTATATGCAATTATAACTGTTTAACGAAGATGAAGATGAAGTTCAGACCATAACTAAAGTGTTGTTTAAAAGGGAGAATTTAACTGTTTTTTTTTATTATTTTTTTATTTTGCTTTTCACTATTTTCCATCATTTCTTGTATTTAAATAGACAATTTCTAAGAAAGTAAAAAAGTCCTTACATCACTTCCTGTTTAACACATTCACTTCTCTTCAATTCTGAGAGTCTGAAAAGTTCCTCATTTTGGTATCTACAACACATATATGACAAGCAGGAAATGTTCATTAACACCATCGTGGTCTAAAATAAATAATGATCTGTGCATACTGGAATCTATTTGATATTTGAATCACAACCACCTGAAAAGTTTGGACATTTGGGCAATTCCACAAAAACAAGAATCTGTGAGATCTTAATTCTCTTTAACATTTATTTGTCAGCATCTTGAACTAAAATGTTTCTGAACATGTTGCCTTTAACAAACATATGAAAAAAACTATTAAAGGCTTTTCACCCTTACATTTTTCGCTTCATGGAATCACTGCGATTTTTTACGTAAAATTTGACGGCCTCCAAACCTCTCCCTTCAAGTGCTGCTGGGGATTTTTCAATGCACTCCATTCACTGGCCTTTACCAGGAACCTCGCCAGAACTGATGTAGTCCATTAGAGTCTTTTCCACAGCCTGGATCTCCTCTGTCACCACTTTCTCTGTGGGTTTTGTGAAGATCCTGAATAAAATAAAAGTAATTATTAATTGTGATAAAAGTGACTCATAACATATTATATCATTTCTCCTCTAACTTTCCCATAATTCCCAACATTAGCTCACAGAGTGTCACTTTTGCAACTTCTGCCCAGTGCTTGTTACTTGGATCTTTTCCAAGTTTAGTTTGGCTCTCGTTACTCTGTCTGTCAAAATACTGATGCATTTTTTTTTCTTCAGCAAAGGGAAGAAGTTGCAGAGAGTTCCACTTTGCCTCACTCAAATTTCGGAGAACCTGGGATGAGACACACTCACTCCATTTAGTTTCACAGATTTGTTTGAAGGCTTGCACATTGCTAAAGGTGTTTTTATCACCTCACATTCAATAATGTTTGCCATCTTCTTGAGGTTGTGCCCAAGCTTCAGTGCTGAAGATGGTGTTTTGTAAGTGCTTGTCTCCTCATTCAAGTCAGCCACACTGTGAACTGCTTCCACCATCCGTTTTCTTCTTCAGCATCACGATCTTCACATTTGAATTAACAGCTGAAGGTGATTCACCACTGTCATGTTTGTCAGAAGTAGAAGATTGTCCAGTGTCTGTGTTCAATGAAGAGGATTATTTGGTCCCACTGCTCACCAATGAACTTAAACTTTGAACCCCCAACCTTGTGGGGACCTGCTGATTGGTAAACCAACACATTACCCACTGAGCTACCAGGTCCCACTTGTGCAAGCAGTCAACAAGCCTAAGGAACCAACATGGCTTCTTTTCTATACTTCAACACCATTTCTTCTTCTTTCATTTTCTACCATTAGGGGGCGCCACAGCGGATCATCCGTCTCCACACCCCCCTGTCCTCTACATCTGCTTCTTTCAACCGAACTATCTGCATGTCTTCCCTCACCAAATCCATAAACCTCCTCCTTGGTCCTTCCTCTTTTCCTCCTTCCTGGTGTCTCTATCCTCAGCATTCTCCTACTGATATACCCCATGTCCCCCCTCTGCACATGTCCAAACCACCCTGTCGTACACTTTCTCTAAATCCACAAATACACAATGCAGCTCCTTCTCTCCTTCTCTATACTTCTTCATCAACATCCTCAGAGCAAATAAGGCATCTGTGGTGCTCTTCCTCGGCATGAAACCATACTGTTGCTCACAGATGGTCACCTCTTCTCTCAGCCTGGCTTCCACTACTCTTTCCCATAACTTCATGGTGTGACTGATCAACTTAATTCCCCTGTAGTTACTGCAGGTCTGCACATCTCCCTTATGCTTAAAGATCAGTACCAGCACACTCCTTCTCCATTCCTCAGGCATCTTCTCCCCTTCCAGAATCCTGTCAAACAATCTGGTTAAAAACTCCACTGCATCTCTCCTAAACATCTCCACGCTTCTACCGGTATGTCATCTGGTCCAACCGACTTTCCATTCTTCATCCTCTTAATCGCTGCTCTCACTTCCTCCTTACTAATCCTATCTACATCCTGCTTCACCAACTCCACATCCTCCAACCTTCTCTCTCTCTGATTTTCCTCATTCATCAGCTGCTCAAAATACTCCCTCCATCTTCTCAACACACTCTCCTCACTAGTCAACACATTTCCCTCTCCATCCTTTATTGCTCTAACTTGCAGTACATCCTTCCCAGCTCGGTCCCTCTGCTTGGCCAATCGGTATAAATCCTTTTCTCCTTCCTTAGTGTCCAACCTCTTATACAGCTCCTCATATGCCTTTTCCTTGGCTTTCGCCACATCCCTTTTAACCTGCTGCCGCATCTCCTTGTACTCCTGCCTACTTTTCTCATCACTCTGTCGATCCCACTTCTGTTTCTCCAATCTCTTTCTCCTTATGCTCTCCTGCACTTCCTCATTCCACCACCTCATTCCTCATTCCATTTGTCTTCCTTTCTATTTCCAGATGTTACACCAAGAACCTTTCTAGCTGCCTCCCTCAACACTTCTGCAGTAGTTCTACAATCATCCAGCACCTCTTCACCACCACCGAGCTCCTGTCTGACCTCTTCCCTGAACCTCACACTACACTCTTCCTCCTTCAGTTTCCACCATCTTATTCTTCTCAGTCTTCACTCTCCTCCTCTTCTTCTTTGCCTCCAAAACCATCCTACAGACCACCATCCGATGCTGTCTAGCTACGCTGTCCCCCGCCAACACCTTACAGTCTCCAATCTCCTTCAGGTTGCATCTCCTACATAGAATATAGTCCACCTGTGTGCACCTTACAGAGGCTTTAGCCATGTTGTTAATAAATCACTGCCCCTCTACTTCATGAACAGCACTAACATCTTGATGCTGCCGGTGAGATGCCCCACTGTCGCTAGCGCTCGACGGAGTAAAGTTGTCTGTGTAGATTTCTCTCTGTTTCAAACAGCATTTAAGTGATAAAAGCATCTCTTCCATATGCTCAAGCATGTCTAGTGCTGGTAGTGAAAAAAGAAGAGGAAAGCCATCAGTTTAAAGCAGAACATCTTAATTATTAATTAGCATGAAGCCGAAAAGGTTGTCATAGTACCATCTTCAACTTACCATATTTTTGACTTACAATGGAGTCATCGTAGCAAATTTCCATGCTAAATGGGGGACCTAACAACATTTGTATATACTGTAGTGAAATATCAAAAAGAGAATCCAGTAGAGTTAAAATAGCAGCTGGCAATTTTAGGAACAACGATTGTATATTATCAGGACCTGGTGGTTTGTTAAACATTTTTTGGGAAGTTTATTAGTGATCTGTTGAAAGGAAACTCTGTTGTGTTTTATGTTTGCAGAAAGGTTCAGCCAGAAAGTGAAAAAAGTGTATTAACATTTATTCATGATTTAATTAAATTATAATAAATTACTACTACTAATAAAAATATATTCTATTAACCAAATCACATTAAAGTATTTTCGAACCTAAATTGACAATAAATGAATGTAGATTCCTCTGGCATACAACAGTCCATGTGGAAGTAGGATTGAAAGACCTGGAGTTGGCCGACCTCTTCCTGATTAATTTCTTATTGCCATTAATAATAAGTGTTTGAATATAGACAGATCTACAATAAATTACATTAAGAGCTTCAGTTCTAACAGATCTATTATATTCAAATTATTTAATGCATTTTCATGTAATCTAACAAAAATAATTTGCTTAGTAATAATAATTTGTGGCTCAGTGTATCCTGAAGTTTCATTCTGGTGCGTCAACAGTAAATGGGGTCAGCAATACCGTGTGTGACCTCTAGGGGTGCATAGATTACACAGTCACACAGATTTCGTCTTGAAAATGGACCCAATGGGGTCATTAGAGAAAACCTCACTGGGCGTGTCTACACTCTGGGAGGTGCTTGTATGGCTTTGCTGGTGGGGACCTCAGTTTAGGTCCCCAAGGTGACATGGGTCCCTATGAGTCAGTGTGGATTCAGGTCAAAGTCCCCACCAGGATAGGAGAACACACACACACACACACACACACGAGAAAAAAGAGAAAAAGCAAATTTCTTCCATCACACAGTTGTTGTTTAAATAAAAAGGAAACAGGATGAAGACGTATAAAACGCAGAAATAAAAACAGTGAA